>NC_133513.1:50182875-50491500 GCF_049354715.1 Callithrix jacchus | reverse complement strand
TAGACTATGAAGATGGACCATCTTGGAGGGGACACAAGGTCAAGGATGACTATGGAAGTCATGGGTGAGGTGAAGCGGGCAAGGGGTTCACTGGTGTTAAGGAGGTCAAGGAAACAGGAGTCACAGATATTGTATGCTGAAGTCATCAGATTTATGGGTAGCTGATGGGGTGAAGAGCAGGACTTTGCACCAGGAACCTAATGCTTTAGCCTGTGAAGTGGTGTGGTGGCTTAGTAACATGTCAACTTGGCTAGGTGGAAGCAGGTTTCCTAGAATCCCTTCCCTGTTTGTTTCCAGTTAGGCTTGGCCACAAGAGACAAATTGCAAGGCATGGAGACACATTTTTCTAACACTTGAAAAGTCTACAGGAGGGCACCAGGCAGCTCATGCACCTTGTCACTTATCTGCTGGGCTACCTTGCTGGCATGGGACACAAGCCAGGCTTGCAGCTGCTCCATCCTCCCCTGAATTTCTACTTCAGCTTCTCCACTTATGGGTAAGATATGTGTTTATCTGCATGAAGAAGGGCACAAGCTTTTCTTACAAGACACTGTATATTTAAAATTGGAGGCAGTGCAATACTAACAGGGGTTCCAGCCCTTCTGTGTACATTTCAGCTTGTGCTTGCTGGCTCCAGCTTGTCCCTGCTCTCTTTCACTTTGCAACAATCTTCCCTTTCCTTCCCAGACTGCCCTGAGGACTTCGTGGTTCAGCCTCAGATATGAAGATGACAGCCCTATAGAGACTATTTAACCAGCCTCTAAGGTGGTTAAATATCTTACCAGCCTATGTTAGGTCAAATCCTACTAACAGATCACTAGTATATGTAATATGCCAGTGGTCTGCTTCTCTAATTTAACCCTGACTGTTATAAGTAAGAATTTTTTTTTTTTTTTTTTGAGACAGAGTTTCTCTCTTGTTACTCAGGCTGGAGTGCAATGGCGAGATCTCGGCTCACCGCAACCTCCGCCTCCTGGGTTCAGGCAATTCTCCTGCCTCAGCCTCCTGAGTACCTGGGATTACAGGCATGTGCCACCATGCCCAGCTAATTTTTTATATTTTTAGTAGAGACGGGGTTTCACCATGTTGACCAGGATGGTCTCAATCTCTTGACCTCGTGATCCACCCACCTCGGCCTCCCAAAGTGCTGGGATTACAGGCGTGAGCCACCGCGCCCGGCGTAAGTAAGAATTTTGACAAGAACATATTAACAGCTTCTAGGATGAAGAAAGGGAAACTCACTTCAGGTCAATAGAGATTGTCACTTGGGACCCTTTTGAGACAACCAATTATGACTCTCTCTACAATATTGCTATCCAGCCCCCATTCCTCACTTTTGTCCTAGTGGTAATAAGGCATTCATTGAATCTTTCAGAAGTTCAGATACCACTGTCTGAGTAGTTCTTTAATCTTCTTGTCTGGTGATCTCATGACGAATAGCTCAAGTAAGTCTGCCACACCTTAGGCTTGGTGTCATCTTCTACACAAAACACACATTATAGGTGGACAGGATGGTCAATCTAATTAATAAGGAATGTTACATTCAATGCATTTTTATACCAGGCCCAGCTATCTCAGTTAGAAGAAAAATATGCTTTCTATTTGAGAACACTTGGATTTATGCATTCAATTTGGAAGTTAAAAGGAATAAAGATGACAGTTCATAGTGTCTGCTGTATCCAAACCTTTTTACAAGGTGATGTTGTGTTAACTAGTTACCATTTTGAGCTCTTCATACTAAAGTTTTGAGTGAAAAACACTATCTGCTAAGTCAGGGCAATAATATTTTTCTGTTTTTAAACTTACTGTACCATTTAAATAATGAAGAAATCAAATGTTAATGATCACAAACATTTTTTGTTGTAAAACTGCTTTCCCCTCCCCTTCCTTCACTATATACTGTACTGAAAATGTTTCAAACTGCCTTTAGAGCAGTCACACACATTCTCCTTCAGCGTGGGCATTAACTCAACAAGCAGCAGCTTCAGAATTATGCACCTGTGATCAGGCCAATTGGGATAGAGGCATCATCTACCATTATCTTTTCAGAGCCAATGAAACTAAGTTTATTTTCCATATCAGATTCATTTTTTCCCTTACTCACTGCCCAGATATTAATTCTTGATTTCAACCCCACCCCATGAAAAGGCTGTCTATTCAGTCAGAGAGACACAAAGATGGCTTGTGCAAACCAAACAAAAAATACACAAGAGCAATTTATTCTGGTTAATAAGCTGGGAGCAAACATGTAGAGGCTAATTGTACGGTGAGTACAAGAAGAGTTTCTTATCTGGGGAGTGTATAATGTTGGGGTATACACTGTCATTTGTTTTCTTATCCAACAGCCATCCTTCTTCATTGCTTAGAAAAAAAAACTAGGTGTTACAGACATCAGGCAAGTGGCATGGGATTTAGGAGAAAATTATTTGCTGTCAGCCATGAAGGATGAAGGATTTCTGTATACAATTTCTGTGTACAATCATGGTAGCCATCTTTCAAGATTCCTCCAATGATTCTCTTCTGCTATTCATGCCCTTGTGTAGTTATCTCTTACACAGAATAGGGCTGATGTGTGACCAGCAGGATATTGTGGAAATGGCAGAATTTGATGTTCATAAAAGATATTGCAGCTTTTTCCTTGCTCTCTCAGATTATTCACCCTGGAGAAGGCTGCTGCCATGTTGTGAAAACACTCAAGTAACCCTCTGTAAAGTCCAGGTGATCAGGACTTGAAACTTCCTTACAACAGCCACAATGAATTTGCTAACTATGTGAGTGGCACAACTTTGCTCAGGTGACTGGAGGCCCAGTGGCTTCTTGCCTGCTATTTCAAGAGAGATTCCAAGCCAAACCACCCAACAGAGCCAACTAAGTCTCTCCCAAATTCCTGGCCCAAAGAAACTATGAAAGATAATGCATATTTATTGTTGTTTAAGCCACTTAATTTCAGAATAATTTGTTATGCAGAAGAAAATAGCACCAATTGTGTTAATTCCCATTTCTCTGTCATGCTATATATGTAGCCAGATAGCCACAGACCAAAATCTACAGGCATATATGGTAGTCCTTCACATTACCTATATCTTATTTTAATAATCTGGTCTGGTGAGGTACTACTAAGCTGGACCTCCAGAAAAATTTGGAAAGCCCTAATTTGCAGTGTTTACCTAGTTGTGTGTTACAAATATTCCCACTGGTCGACATCATGCTACCAACATAGAGTTGGGAAGAAATGCACACAATTGTCTCTTGCAAGCTCATATGAGCTCCCATGCACCACTGAATTCAGCTCAGAAGAAATAGATTGGGTCAAGTAATCATACTGGCCTCTGCCTATTTGGCCAGAAGAATCTTCAGATGCAGTGTAATGTTTTGACAATAGCTCTAGGACCAAATGACCAGGAGCCTGATTTTGCCTCTGCTGTTTTCTGGCTAATTGACCTCAATAGGTACTGCTTATTGGCAATAAGTGTCAGATTCTTCATCTGTAAAATAAGGATGGCAATTTCTGCTCATCAGAGATTTGAGAGAATTAAATGAAAATAACAATAGCAAAAACAACAGTTAGGAGTAATTATAATATATAGTAATATATCAGGCCAGAGTTGCTTATATCATTGCTTAATTTAATAATACAGGCAAAGTAGTAGGGACTAAATGAATGCCAATTATCAGCGTTGTTATTACCTTTCCCAACAGGGAGCTTGTCATTTGAAGGAACACTGAATCAGAAATTGTTGGAACTGGTCTGTCTCCTATTTTCCAACCTCGATTCATTGTCTTTGTAAGTTGGGCAAAAGGCTCCAGTGAAGAGATGTGAAGCTTATCTATGGTACTCACTAGGGGCCAGCCCAGGCTGCCCACAAGACCATAAGCCACCCTGTGACTAAAGGAAGTGGAGAGAAGAGAAAGTAGTTAGGGAATCAAGAAAAGTGTCTTTCAGCACCTTGGCCAGAAGTTGTGCCACAGAATTGGAACAGAAAACCCAGCGAGCTGGTGCTGTCCTAGTTCTAGTGCTGAATGATCCCACTGGTCCTTTTTGAAGGGCTCTGACTTCAGCCCATCAGCAGTATGTAGACTCAGCTTTCTACCAAAGTTGGAGATTCCTAGGAACAAGAAGTCTCTTAAAATGAAATGAAACTTGAATCAACCAAGGACTCCTAGCCTGATATTAGCTGTCTTTACACACATATATCTTTTTAACAATGAAAAAAGAAAAGAATAGGCCTGGCGTGGTGGCTCATGCCTGTAAACCCAGCACTTTGGGAGGATGAGATGGGCAGATCACAAGGTCAAGAGATCGAGACCATCCTGGCCAACAAAGTGAAAATCCGTTTTTACTGAAAAATAAAAAATTAGCTGGGCATGGTGGCACATGCCTGTAGTCCCAGCTACTTGGGAGGCTGAGGCAGAAGCATTCCTTGAACCCTGGAGGTGGAGGTTGCAGTGAGCTGAGCTCATGCCACTGCACTCCAGCCTTGCACCTGGTAACAGAGTGAGACTCTGTCTCAAAAGAAAAGAAAAGAATAGATATTGATAGAACTTTCACTCTATGTTCATCACCAGGGTAGTTGATTTATAAACATTATTTTTAGTCACAACCCTGCAGCGTTTTCCCCACTGACAAAGAACCTGAGGCATGTATAATTTAATTAACTCACTGAAGGCCACCCAGCTAATCAGCAGTGAGAAAAGAATTTAATTCTAGATCTTTCATTCCAAAGCCCAGATCCTTACACTTTGGATGCCACTATTTCCAGAAAGTCAACAACACTGCAGACTCTCAACCTGACTAAAAACTAAAGAGTATTTGGAGCAGGTAATACAAATTGTTTTCTAATTTATTATGGTCGGTTCTCTTCTTTGAATCCAGGTGATACCGATGTCTCTATACCTCCTCTTCACCCTTCAGAGGAGGTCCTCTTGCTTCTAAAAAGAGAATACAAATAGCTACATTCCTACTCAGTGGGAGAATGTGAGACTGTCCCAGAAGCTAAGGACTTAGGCTGGTAATGTCCTGAGAAAATGACTGTGACAACCTGGAGATACCCCTTTGTGTGGTAAGGTCCCTAATGAACAGAATGGGGCCCCCACCTAACCACATCTCAGGCATGGCTTCCAGACATGTTTCAGACCAGAAAGTAAGCATACTGTATGATTACTACATACTACATCCTATATACATCGCCATCCTCATTTTAAGGATGAAGAATCTGACACATTGCCAATAAGCAGTACCTATTGAGGTCACTCAGCCAGAAAACAGCAGAGGCAAAATTAGGCTCCTGGTCATTTGGTCCTAAAGCTATTGTCAGTAATCTCAGTATATCTGAGATGTGGTCAGTCAGCATACTTTAGAATGAACTTCTGTGCTAAGATAATAATGTGGTGGTTAAGTATTGACTCAGATTGCCTGCATTCACAATAAGTTTTCACGTGTTAAACTTCAGTTTTCAGCTGTGTTATTTGGGGGCACTAACTCCATAAGCCTCAGGTTTTGCATCTTTAAAATGGGACCTATAGGGTTGTTTACGTGCAATGTATGTCATCTGCTTGCCCTAAGGAAAGTATTCAATAAACTTTAGATAGTTTTATTATCATCATCATTACTGTGCAGTGATGCAGATCACTGAAGGAAAAGGTGCACATTTTCAACTTTAAGAGCGACACTCCTTTAGTGTATCTCCATATTCCCTGAAGGGGAGCTGAAATGATAGGATGGACCTGGCCTCACTGCCCCAGGCCTTCCTTGTTGGAGTCTTCGTGATACTCCTCAGAAGCAGCAACCCCAGCCATGTCTGGCACAATTCCTCACCAGACAGGAGGACATCATGGCCTCAACTCATGATCTGTACCACAGTCAAGCCTCTTTCTGGGTACCCACCAAGTCTCAGGCCTCACCTTCTCTGCCCTGTTGTCCCTGCCCATCTGACCTGGTTTCTGACTCGTTTCCACGACTGGACACTTGTCTGAGGCTGGGTCCCCATCTGGATCTTGTGGCTTCCAGTCCAGGGCTTAGAAGGAAGCTACTCCCACACTTGAAGATGACAGCTGAGCATGGTCCTTTGTGGGTGTGCTGCCAGGAAAATGATGATGGAATCTGCTTAATGTGCCAGTTGTCTCTTTGAGTCCTCCATCCAAAAGAGCACTTGTCACACCCCTGCAGAGCCCCAGCTGGTTCTTAGAGCAGTGCTCCAGCTCTGTGATGACATAATCTGGCTTCCCAATCTACCCCACAATGTGTCATTGCTGAGGTCCCTGTGGGTCTTGCAGATAAACTTGCTACAAACATTCTACCCACAAAAGAAGCTTGTAATCATGAAACCACCCTGCTCTTTAGCCCCTGGCCCTTAACTCACTCCAGATTGCTGCCAGCTCTTTTGTTTTTCCACTCAGATCAAAGGGATTGAGAAGCTTTCCTATCCCATAGAACTGCCACCCTCCATTCTGTATACTCTAGTGGAACACAGTAAAAGGCAGTCTCCCCAGCACCCTGCTTGTTGCACCCCAGGTGCTGCAAGGCCCATTTGCTGTTCTTGACTTCAGTATTTCAGATTGCTGATGGAACACAGGAGGCAGCAGCCAGGTGAGAAATTGAGTTTGACTCTGGATTATTATAAAGTCCTTATAGTTATTGGCCTCAGGCATAAGGTCTGTATTATTAAAGAGAAATTATTCAGCAAACACTTGTAAAAAGTGGCAAGACATAGCTTATTCAAGAGTATTACAATAGGGAAGTGCTATTCCCTCAACCTTTGTGTCCCCCTCAAATTCATCTGTTGAAGCTTCACTTCCAAGGTGAAAAAATTAGGAGGTGGGCACTTTGAGGGATGATTATGTCACAGGCCAGAACCCTCATGAACAAGATCAGTGCCCTTCAAAAAACATTTTGGGAAAGACCCCTCACCCATTCCATCATTTGAGGACACAGCCAGGAAGCTTCATCCACAAACCAGAAAGTTGGCCCTTACCAGACACTGAATCTGCTAATGTCCTGACCATGGACTTTCCAGCCTTCAAAACTGTGAGAAATAAATTTCTGTTGTTTGTAAGCCTTCTAGTTGATGGTATTTTGTTACAGCAGCCCAAACAGACTAAGACAGGGAGAGAAACAGAACTCAGCTGCAAATACAAACAGGGACAAGCGGAGTTTTACAGCCAGTGGGCTCAGTGACAAAGAGCACAGAGAAATACTAGGGTGAACTTGGGGTAGGGGAAAGAAACCTAATTAGATATCAATGGCTGGGGGGAGGGATTCTCAATAAACTGCGTCAGCAGAAGTTTTTTGCTAAAACTGGGCTCAGGGGGCCATGGAGGAGGCCTAGTTGAGAAGAGGGCTCAGAGTTTGGTCAATTATAGAGTCTTTGTTGGTTTCAGTCAGGGGTCTTCAGAGAAACAGAAACAATAAAAAAGAGACAGACTGGGCTGGTCACAGTGGCTCATGCCTGTAATCCCAGCACTTTGGGAGGCCGAGGTGGGTGGATCACCTGAGGTCAGGAGTTCAAGATCAGCCTGGCCATCATGGTGAAACCCCATCTTTAAAAAAAAAAAGAAAGAAAGAAAGAGAGAGAGAGAGGGACTGAAACTTATTTTAAGGAATTGAGTCATGCAATTGTGGAAGCTGGCACCTCTGAAATCTAGGGCAGGCCCCTTGGATAGAAATTCAGACAAGAGTTGAAATTGTAATCTTGAGTCCAAAGTCTGCAAGGCAGATCAGAGGGCTGGAAATGTAGACTGGATTTCTATGTCAGTTTTGAGGCAGAATGCCTTCTGCCCTGAGACACCTCAGCTTTTGCTCCTAAGGCCTTCAATTGATTGGATGAGGCCCACCCACATCATGGAGGGTAATCTGCTTTTCTTAAAGTCCACCAACTGTAAATGTTAATCACATCTACAAAATACCTTCCTAACAACATCCAGACTAATGTTTGACCAAACAACTGGCCCCATCACCTGGGAAGATTGACACAAAAAAATAGCCTTAACAGGGGCTAAAGAAAGAATGTGGACACCCAGACAGGCATGTTCAGTCCACTTTCACTTCCAAGGGATGCTCCCAAGTCTCCCCACTTGGTTCTATTTTTAGAGAAGACAATGCAGAGGATCCTCCCATACCCACATCACCCTTTTCTACAACCAAAAAATAAAAATAAGGTAAGAAAGATTTGTTCCTGGGCCCAGTGTGGTGGGTCATGCCTGTATTCCCAGCACTTTGGGAGGCTGAGGCAAGTGGATCACAAGGGCAGAAGTTTGAGAACAGCCTGGCCAATATGGCAAAACCTGGTTTTTACTAATAATACAAAAATAACCCAGGTGTGGTAGCAGGTGCCTGTAAGCCCAGCTTCTCAGGAGGCTGAGGCAGGAGAATCTCTTGAACCCATGAGGGAGGTTGCAGTGAGCCAAGATTGTGCCACTGCACTCCAGCCTGGGCAACAAGAGCAAAACTCCATCTTGAAAAGAAAAAATTTTAAAAAAGATTTGTTTTTGTACCTCAAGTGGACAACTGATGTCCAGAGACCCACTGGACTGAGAACATCACCTCCCCCAGTTTCTGACTGCCAAGCAATGATGATTAGGTACATTTCATGCCGGTCCATCACCAAGGAGCGAAGGAAGTAGTCACCTGAACCAAGTAGTAAAATCTCAGTCCCAGAGATGCTGGGGGTTTGGCAAAAATGCTGTGAACGCCAATGCAGGCATTGCATTGTTAATCTGCACATGTGAACAAGGAAGGATTAGGCTGCAGGCCTCATATGCAAGGACGACTGGATGGAAAGTCTCACTTCCCATTGTGCTCCTGTTTCCTGATGCTCAAGAATAAGCTTTAGGCTTGACAAAGTCTGGGTGAGGAGAAACACAAACAGAAACTGCCACTCTCCTCCCCACAAGTTTAAAATTGTAACAGTGTCTTGTGCTCTAACGAAGTTTTGTAACAGTGGCTGATGTGATGAAAACTAAGCCGCCTCCAGCCTGCTCAAAACCTGGCTTAAGCTGCTGGCTGCTATGCTGCTTCACCAAGCACCTCTGCTCCAGCGGATGGGCTTCACCTCTGTTTCACAGAGAAGTCCATTTTGCCTAAGAGTGTGGGTGGTCTACAGGGAAGCAGGGCAGGGAATATACTTTCCCCAGCTTCTGTGATGCAATTTCTTCATGCAGCTCTAAAGCAAGATCAATTGTTATGATGACGGCCTTTCAGTCTTTCCTTACAACATCCTGTTCTCTCAGGACATTAAAGGCTGGGCTGAGAGACAAAGCTGAGGGACATTTACTCTGGCTGCCTCCCCGGCCACCAAGTTCCTGATTGGATCAGGCTCAATGTGCAGGAATTCCTCCCCCGTCATTCACTCACTAGTGTGTTTTTAAAACATATTTTGAGTGCCTACTGCTGTATGTGCTGGGGAAACAGCTGTGACTAACCATCTCTGACATTCTGGGGTGCCCATCCTTACAAAGGAGACCTCTGCTCCTAGCACACCACTGGTAGATGTGTCCACATAGATCTGTTTCCAGTTCAAACTCAAGATGACCTCTTACTCCTACTATGTTATGTAGTTAAATATTTTTAAAACATTTGTTAAATAGCATTTCATGGGGATATAGGTTTTTTATTGTTTTTTTATTTTTATTTTTTTATTTTGAGACAATTTCCCTCTGACTGTCTCAAAAAATACCCCCTCCATTTTTTGGGCAACAAAGGCCCCCTGTCTGAGCAACCCAGCCAGGCTGAAATGCAGTGGCTCAATCTTGGCTCACTGCAACCTCCACCTCTCGGGTTCAAGTGATTCTCCTGACTCAGCCTCCTGAGTAGCTGGGACTACAGGCATATGCCACCACACCTGGCTAATTTTTTTGTATTTTCAGTAGAGATGGGTTTTTACCACAGTGGCCAGGTTGGTCTTGAACTCCTGACCTCAAGTGATCTGCCGACCTTTGTTTCCCAAAGTGCTGAAATTACAAGTGTGAGCCATGGTGCCTGGACAGAGAGTAGACATAGTTTCAAAAATTAGATACAGTTTCTACAATTAGAAAAATGCAGAAAAGTGGGCCAAATGCAATTACTCATGCCTGTAATCTCAGTGCAGTCGAGGCTGAGGTGGTCAAATCACTTGAGGCCAGGAGTTCAAGACCAGCCTAGCTAAAATGGCAAAACCCCATCTCTACTAAAAATACAGACACTAGTTGGACATAGTGGCGCATGCCTGTAATCCCTGCTACTTTGGCGGATGAGTCAGGGAATTGCTTGAAACCTGGAGGCAGTGTTTGCAGTGAGTCGAGATCTTGCCACTGTACTCCAGCCCAGGTGACAGAACAAGACTCTAAGAAAGAAGGAAATCAATGAAGCAAGCAAGAAAGAACAAAAGAGAGAGAGAAAGAAAAAGAAAGAGAAAATAGGCAAAAAATTAAAAAAGAAAGAAAAATGCAGAAAAGTATAACAAAAAAAATCACTTCTACATTCATATTCAGAGATAACAACTGCTAAAATACTGTTATATTTTCTTCCAGCCTGGTTTTTACCATCAATATATATACAATGGGAAACACATAACACATCCTTGGCCATTAGCTCCCTTTCCTTCAGAAGGACTTGGGAGAACAAAGGCTCTTGGCTGAAAATGAAATGAACGTCTTTTCAGAAGGGCCATTTCACAGCCTCTCTCAGGGTAACCAAGGGAGCCTGCTCTGAAGCATAATGTGTTCTTTTTATTTTTCAGACTGGCCCCAAAAGGCAGGAAGCAAGCCAAACAGGACACAGGCACAGCGTAATGACATGTTGTACTGACTCCCAGGAAAAAGGGAGGCGTGCTCCTAATTATGAGGCTGTTAAGGAAAGGGCTTCTTCCTCATTGTGGGTTTGGGCACGGTCCCTGACAGTTGGTCCTAGTGTTTGTCCTTGAGAGATGTGGGTGGAGATGCTTGATGTAACAGGTGCATAATTTAAGGAGGCAGAAGAGCCTGAGGGTCACACTAGGGGGGATGTTGCCAAGAAAAGCTGACCCAGTGGTAGTGTTCACCTGGACCCCTGGCATCTGAGCACCAATGTCTCTCCCAGCCCAGAATCCACAGGGAATGTGTTCACTGGGGGGGCTTCTTGAGCATTCTGCTGAAGCCAAGGGGCTGCTCAAGATGAAAGACTCAGACAAGGAGAAAGGCGCTGTAGCCATGTAAAGGCATGGACGTGAAAAAGAAGATCCTGTTGCTCAGACAGGGGGCCTCTATTGCCCAAAATGAAATGGAGAATTTTTTTTTTTTTTTGAGACAGAATCTCACTCTCTGCCCAGGCTAGAGTGCAGTGACACGATCTTGGCTCACAGCAACCTCCACCTCCCAGGTTCAAGCAATTCTCCTGCCTCAGCCTCTTGAGTAGCTGGGATTGCAGGGGAGAGTCCTCACACCTGGCTAATTTTTGTGTTTTTAGTAGAGTCAGGGTTTTGCCATGGTGGCCAGGCTGGTCTCAAATGCCTGACCTCGTGATCCACCCGCCTCAGCCTCCCAAAGTGCTGGGATTACAGGTGTGAGCCACTGGGCTCAGCCCAGAATGGAGGTTTTAAGAGATGCATCACCACAGTGAGGCTGGACCTGGGACATGCCCTTAATTACACCCTCTGTGAGGGAGCTGTCAACTCATTGCCATCTCTTTGGATTTTGGGAAGAAATGCTAGTCGCTACCTTCAATTAGGCAAATCTTCCTCAACTGCCCAAATCAAAGCCCCCAAATGATATCTGGACAGCCCAGATTGCAGTAGGGAGACAGAGGCCACTGGAAGGGAGCTTTGTCTTCTGGAAAAAAAAAAAAAAAAAAAACAACTCTGTATCTGATACCACAGAAACCTGGTTTTTGTAATTATTGTCTAATGGGAGAATAGAAAGCATGTTAGGACATTAGAAAGGAAAGACACAGAGCTAAGCTGTACAAGAAGGACAATGTAGTCAAAACACACTCCCTAGTCCTACAAAGAACATTGTCAATGTGTATATAATAAGGTAGCCTCTGTTTATTGATTTAAGCAAAAATAGAAATATAGTTACATGGGGAAAATGAAGAGAGGGGAGGGTGAGGTAAGAGAGCTAAGTCACAATCTATAGGAGGTAAACAAACAGGCAATGCCCAAATTTAATAAACTGCAAGTCTGAGTGTCTGCCTGGGGAGCGATGGGGTGTGGTCAGAGGTGGCACAAAGCAGTGCTTCAGCATCATCTTCATCATCACCTCACCACCATTCATCATCGTGCCTCCTATTAGTACTCTTAGCCATGTCTGTATACAATGTTTACTAAAAATTCATACACCTATAAAGAAGAAGTGCCCCAACCATCTGTAAAATGAAAATGTGCCTTCTGGAATAGCTGCTGTAGGAAGCAGGTATCTTGGGGCTTGCAAGGGGCTTGAAGGAGAGGGGTCTTCTGCACTGCCTTACCATCCCCATGCTGCCTTGGAGGATGAGCAGCAGCCAGGGCCCAGAGACTAGCCACCCGGGAGGTCATGCTCTTCCCGCCATCCAGCAGGGAAGAGCTCCTGATACTGAGGACCCCCAGAGAGGATCCCTCCCGAACCATGGGTCAGAACCTTCTCTTTACCTCCACACGTGAGAGGCAGCTGGCCCTCACTGGGGAAGGCCAGGTCAACTCTCCGGTTTCACACGGCTCTGTATATGGCTTTTTCCATTTAACATTATCTTGTGGGGGGTTTTGGTGTAATATGTGTCTTTTGGAATTTGATGTAAATGATATCTGGTCTCATCATGTGGCTAAACCAGGTTAACAGCATATCTAAAACACAACACTGTGCTGGCTAAGAGTGCAGGTGCGTCAATTCTATTTTCCGGGCTAGAAGCTGGGTTCTGCCACTTTCCAACTGTGTTACACTGGGGGACACAGAACTTCAGCTTCTATCTCTGTAAAATGAGTTAATAAAAGTACCTGATTCACAGGACACCTGTGAGATTTAAATAAACACCTGCAAAGTGCTCAAAGCAGGACCTGCTGCTTTGTATGCACATAATACATTCTAGCTGTTTTTTAGCAATCCCAGCCAGATTAGGTGCCTGGTGCCTGAAATCCCAGCTGCTCAGAGGCTGAGGTAGGAGTATCCCTTGAGCTCAACCATTTGAGCCTGCAGTAAGCTATGACTGTGTCACTGCACTCCAGCTTGGATGACAGAGTAAGACCCGGTCTCCAATAATAATAATAGTAATAAGCTATCTTCATCGTATTTTATTCATGTTTTCATTTATTTTCAGTCTTATTCTGTTGCCCATGTTGGAGTGCAGTGGTGTAATTTTGGCTCACTTCAAACTCTGCCTCCTGGGTTCAAGCAATTCTCCTGCCTTGGCCTCCTAAGTAGCTAGCTGGGACTACAGGCACATGCAACTAATCCTGGCTAATTTGGGTATTTTTAGTAGAAACATGGTTTCACTATGTTGGCCAGGCTTGTCTCAAACTCCTGACCTTTGGCAATCTGCCTGCCTCAGCCTCCCAAAGTGCTGGGCTTACAGCCATGATCCACTGTGTCTGGCCATCATCCTCATTTTAAATACAAAGTTTCTTTTTCCTAAAGTTCACCTTAATAAATCTCATTATACAATTTTTTATGAAACTTAATCACACACAAACATTCATATTCATTAAAGAAAAAAATAGACAATGCTTTTGAGCAAAAAAAGAAAATGAAAGCTACTTGGAATATTACCTTCTCCCACAAAGATAACCACAATATATTTGGTGTATATATTTCAAATCTCTTTCCTTTGCATGTGTGTATATACATATGTATAATATACATACACACACATATACATATATACACAAAATATATTCATACACTATATACACACATAACTCCTTATAAAAGTTTGTTTTGTGATACTGTTTTGTAGTTTTCTTTTTACCAGTTAAGAATAGATCATTTATAGTTTTCTTTTTCCATTTAAGAAAAAAGCAACAATATTTTTAACGGCTGCCTAGTATTCATTTTCACGTTTGCATTACTACTTGTTAGTACCCATTGTTCATCACAAACAACATTTTGTTATTCCAAGTTTTTTAATTTTTATTTGTTTTTTTATTGCATTTTGGGTTTTGGGGTACATGTGCAGAACATGCAAGATAGTTGCATAGGTACACATGTGGCAGTGTGTTTTGCTGCCTTCCTCCCCTTCACCCACATTTGGCATTTCTCTCCAGACCATCTCTCCCCAGCACCCCCGCTGTTCCTCCCCTATTCTCCCCAATAGACCCCAGTGTGTAGTACTCCCTTCCCCGTGTCCATGTGTTCTCATTGTTCATCACCTGTCTATGAGTGAGAATATGCAGTATTTCATTTTCTGTTCTTATGTCAGTTTGCTGAGAATGATGTTCTCCAGATTCATCCGTGTTCCTACAAACGACACAAACTCATCATTTCTGATTGCTGCATAATATTCCATGGTGTATATGTGCAACATTTTCCCAGTCCAGTCTATCATCGATGGGCATTTGGGTTGGTTCCAGGTCTTTGCTATTGTAAACAGTGCTGCAATGTGTCCTTATAGTAGAACAATTTATAGTCCTTTGGATATATACCCAGTAATGGGATTGCTGGGTCAAATGGAATTTCTATTTCTAAGGCCTTGAGGAATTGCCACACTGTCTTCCACAATGGTTGAACTAATTTACACTCCCACCAGCAGTGTAAAAGTGTTCCTATTTCTCCACATCCTCTCCAGCATCTGTTATCTCCAGATTTTTTAATGATCACCATTCTAACTGGTGTGAGATGGTATCTCAATGTGGTTTTGATTTGCATCTCTTTAATGACCAGTGACAATGAGCATTTTTTCATATGTTTGTTGGCCTCATGTATGTCTTCTTTTGTAAAGTGTCTGTTCATATCCTTTGCCCATTTTTGAATGGGCTTGTTTTTTTCCTGTAAATCTGTTTGAGTTCTGGATATCAGCCCTTTGTCAGATGGGTAAACTGCACAAATTTTTTCCCATTCTGTTGGTTGCTGATTCACTCTAGTGACTGTTTCTTTTGCCGTGCAGAAGCTGTGGAGTTTCATTAGGTCCCATTTGTCTATTTTGGCTTTTGTTGCCAATGTTCTTGGTGTTTTGGTCATGAAGTCCTTGCCTACTCCTATGTCCTGAATGGTTTTGCCTAGATTTTCTTCTAGGGTTTTTATGGTGCCAGGTCTTATGTTTAAGTCTTTAATCCGTCTGGAGTTAATTTTAGTGTAAGGTGTCAGGAAGGGGTCCAGTTTCTGCTTTCTGCACACGGCTAGCCAGTTTTCCCAACACCATTTATTAAACAGGGAGTCCTTTCCCCATTGCTTGCTTTTGTCAGGTTTATCCAAGATTGTTTGGTTTTAGATGTGTGGTGTTGCCTCCGATGCCTCTGTTCTGTTCCATTGGTCTATATCTCTGTTTTGGTACCAGTACCATGCTGTTTTGATTACTGTATCCTTGTAGTATAGTTTGAAGTCCGGTAGTGTGATGCCTCCTGCTGTGTTCTTTTTGCTTAGAATTGACTTGGCTATGTGGGCTCTCTTTTAGTTCCATATGAAGTTCAAGGTAGTTTTTTCCAGTTCTGTGAAGAAAGTCAGTGGTAGCTTGATGGGGATAGCATTGAGTCTGTAAATTACTTTGGGCAGTATGGCCATTTTCACAATATTGATTCTTCCTAACCATGAACATGGAATGTTTCTCCATCTGTTTGTGTCCTCTCTTATTTCATTGAGCAGTGGTTTGTAGTTTTCTTTGAAGAGGTCCCTTATGTTCCTTGTAAGTTGTATTCCTAGGTATTTTATTTTCTTTGTAGAAGACATACATGAGGCCAACAAACATATGAAAAAATGCTCATCATCACTGGTCATTAGAGAGATGAAAATCAAAACCACATTGAGATACCATCTCACACCAGTTAGAATGGCGATCATTAAAAAATCTGGAGACAACAGATGCTGGAGAGGATGTGGAGAAATAGGAACACTTTTACACTGCTGGTGGGAGTGTAAATTAGTTCAACCATTGTGGAAGAAAGTGTGGTGATTCCTCAAAAACCTAGAAATAGAAATTCTATTTGACACAGCAATCCCATTACTGGGTATATATCCAAAGGACTATAAATCATTCTACTATAAGGACACATGCACACAAATGTTCATTGCAGCACTGTTTACAATAGCAAAGACCTGGAACCAACCCAAATGCCCATCGATGATAGACTGGACTGGGAAAATGTGGCACATATACACCATGGAATATTATGCAGCAATCAAAAATGATGAGTTTGTGTCCTTTGTAGGGACATGGATGAATCTGGAGAGCATAATTCTCAGCAAACTGACACAAGAACAGAAAATAAAATACTACACATTTTCACTCATAGGGAGGTGATGAACAATGAGAACACATGGACACAGGGAAGGGAGCACTACACACTGGGATCTATTGGGGGGGATAGGGGAGAGACAGCAGGGGGGGCGAGCTGGGGAGGGATAGCATGGGGAGAAATGTCAAATGTGGGTAAAGGGAAGGAAGGCAGCAAAACACACTGCCACATGTGTACCTATGCAACTATCTTGCATGTTCTGCACATGTACCCCAAAACCTAAAATGCAATAAAAAAAATAAAAAATAAAATTTAAATTTAAAAAAAAAAGGAGCAAAATAGAGGCAAGCCCAAGTGGGAGCATCTAAATGAAGATTTACATGTACTAATCACTGTGGAAGATGGTCAGAACAGAGCAGAAATCAAATTGAAGAGAGCTGTTGAAGAAGCAAAGAAATGATTGGTACCTGCAGCAGAAGGAGAAGACAGCCTGAAGAAGATGCAGCTGATGGAGCTTGTAATTCTGAATGGCACCTACAGAGATACCAACATTAAATCACCAACAACCCAGGCTGCTCCAAGGATTATTACTGGGCCTGTGCCGGTTCTCCCACCAGCTGCCCTGCGTACTCCTACACCAGCTGGCCCTACCATAATGCCTTTGATCAGACAGATACAGATCACTGTCATGCCAAATGGAACTCCTCACCCAACTGCTGCAATAGTTCCTCCAGGGCCCAAAGCTGGCTTAATCTATACACCCTATGAGTATCCTTACACATTGGCACCAGCTACATCAATCCTTGAGTATCCTATTGAACCTAGTGGTGTATTAGGTGCGGTGGCTACTAAAGTTCGAAGGCACGATATGTGTGTCCATCCTTACCAAAGGATTGTGACCGCTGACCAAGCCGCCACCGGCAACTAACCTATGACCTTCTGACCTCTGAACTTTTCACCCAATGATGACCTGACCATGCCTGCCTGCTGATCAGTTAACTGGTAATCACCTTTGCTTGCCTGTCGTCAGTGCAGCAAGCTGAGGCACTTGTCAGTTCATCTTACCATCTAACCAAACAAAAGACAAAGAAATTGTTGTCCTCCAACTCAGTTTTTTTTTTTCCTGTTTGGGTGAAAGTGGTTCTAGTAAAGCAATAAGGCCCAATTCATCCTACAGCACTGATCATTTTCTAATATCCCACCCTAAGCAAATGGTAAGAAGGCCTCTCTTAAGAAGGGGAGACAGATGGCCCTTAACTACTCAATGACAGAGGCAGTTTCTGTGAGAGACTTCTAGCAATCTTCTTCTTCTCATAGTGAAGTTAAAGCTCTCTCTGAAGGTACTGCCTGATGATGCATGAACCTTCAGTCAGGGATGTCATTGGTGAAGTGATTTCTGTTTGGAAAACTCTGCCCCTACTGTGAAAGCTCTCTTTCCCTCCCCCACGAAGAGGCTCCCTTATCTCTCACTCTACATACCGCTCTAGCCTTCCCGCCAGGCCGCAGCCACCTCCCGCCTGGCAACCGGTTGACCAATCACCGCCCGCCTCATTAGCTCTTCCCAGTTTCCCACCGCCCAGCTTCCCCACCACCCAGCTTCCCTGCCCAGCGGTTTAAACTGACCAACCGTTGCCCGCCACCTCAGCTCCCCCAGCCTTCCCACTCCCTCAGCCTTTCAGCCCCCCTATAAAAGAGCTCTGCTCCTCTGAGTGGTGCGGCCATTTTCCTCTTCCTCCCGGCTGGTCCGCCCGGAGGCTCTTTCCTCTCAATAAAGCCTGAACTTAAGGAATTTCCTCTAACCTGCGGTCCGGTTTTTTCTGAACGAGCTCAGTCCTCCTGCAGAGGGTAGGTCGGACAAATGGTGCCGAAACCCGGGAGCTGGGGCCATTGGCCCGGCCACGGCCCCCCTCCCCAACCTACCCAACACTGGCCCTGCCACCTCCATGCTCCGATTAAGGTAAGCCAAGTTTTTCTTGCTTTGCCTTCCCCCCGCCCCCCTCTCATCTTCCTACGGCACGGTGCAGTTGCTCTCCTCCGGCGTTCCGCACGGACTCCTCGCCTAGTCTTGGCCGAGCCGAGGAAGTCCTCCATTCCAGCTCCAGGAGCCTTCCGAGGGATAGCCGCCAGACGGGGGATGCCCCTCTGACCGCTTCCGTATCCGTACTTAACCGTACACCGGGGAATTTGCAACGAAAGGGGACGCCTTTTCTTTGCATCTGCCCATCCGCGCTGGAGGGTCTGTAGCTGTGCCTGCCATGGGAAATTCGGAGTCCAAAATACCTTCGAGCACCCCCCCTTGGGTGCTTGCTGCGAAATTTTACCAAATTGGGATACTCCCAAACCCTCAGAAAGAAAAAGCGTATCTTCCTGTCCCAGGTGGCTTGGCCCCAATACAAACTCGGTAACCAGTCACATTGGCCCCCGACTGGCACTTTTGATTTCAACACCCTCCGAGATCTCGATGATTTTTGTCGCCGCACGGGCAGGGACAATGAAATTCCTTACGTCCAGGCTTTTTGGGACCTCTGTACCCACCCCGACCTATGTTCTTCCTGCTCCACCTACCAAATCCTCTTAGCTCGAACCCCTCGTAAATCTTCCTCCACTACCTCTCCCCCTCCCTACTCCTCACTGGAGGATCTGCCTGAACATCTGTCCTCTCCTGCCAATCTCAGCAACCAGTTGCCATCAACGGCACGCCCTTCCCCCACTCCCTCTGCACCTCCTACCTCAGAGGCCATGCCTCGCTCTCCCTCTACTCCCTCCGAGCCCCCTCCCTCAGAGGCCGCACTTCCTCTTGCCTCTCCAGTGGCGGCCCACACCCGCTCTCACCAGCCAGCTATCCTGGCCCCACTCCGAGAAGTAGCAGGCGCAGAAGGTTTAATCAGGGTCCATGTTCCTTTCTCACTCCAAGACCTGTCCCAAATTGAGAAACGTTTAGGATCCTTCTCAGCCGACCCGTCCACCTATATTAAGGAATTTCAATACCTCACTCAAGCCTACAGCCTCACTTGGCATGATATTCGCGTTATCTGTTCCTCCACCCTCACAGTGGAAGAGCACGAGCACATCCTAGCGGCAGCCAGAAACCAAGCAGATAAAGACCATGCTATAGATAACCAGATCCCCCTAGGCCCCGAAGCAATCCCAGGTGAAGACCCCCAATGGGACTATCAGGCTAATCGAGGGTCTGATATACCCAAGAGGGACCGCATGATCAGATACCTCCTCAGGGGAATGGATGCTGTTTCTAACAAAGTTGTAAACTATGATAAACTGAGAGAAATCACCCAACTACCTGATGAGAACCCCACCCTCTTTCTCGCCCACTTGCAAGAAGCCCTCGTCCGGTATACTCGACTAGACCCAGCCTCCCAAAACGGGGCCACTGTAATAGCCTCCCATTTTATCTCCCAATCAGCACCCGACATAAGAAAGAAACTAAAGAAAGCAGAAGAGGGGCCAGAGACTCCCATCCAAGACCTGGTAAAAATGGCCTTTAAAGTATTCAATGCCAGGGAAGATGCGGCTGAGGCTGCCCGCCAAACTTGCATGAAGCAGAAGGCTGCCCTCCAGACCCAAGCCCTAGTGGCGGCTCTAAGGCTGGCAGGGAACCAGAAGCCCAAGGCCGAAACCCATGCCCCTCCAGGGGCATGTTTCAAATGTGGAAAGGAAGGACACTGGTCCAGAGCCTGTCCACAACCACGGCCACCAACTAAGCCTTGCCCTATCTGTTGGCTCCCGGGACACTGGAAGTCAGACTGCCCCAGCTTCCCCAGGGTGCCGGTTCCTCAAAACAGACACACTGGCATTACGCAGCCGGTGGTCACCCTCAGTAGGGAGGAGCCTGCTTGCCAGGAGCCGACCTCTGAGGGAGCTCCATTCGCCAGTCTACTAGGGCTGCTAGATGACTAGTGGGGCCCTGGCTTACCAACTCCGGTTACCCTCGCCGAGCCAAGGGTCAAAATTCAGGTAGCGGGTAAAAGTGTCTCGTTCTTGCTCGACATGGGGGCTACCTACTCCGCACTTCCTTCCTATTCTGGCCGTCTCACTCCTTTCCAGGTCTCGGTCATGGGAATCGACGGGACCCCGAGTATCCCCTACCAAACCCCACCACTCATGTGCTCATATAACTCCACTCCCTTCACCCACTCCTTTTTAGTAATCCCCACCTGCCCAGTTCCCCTTCTGGGGCGAGACATCCTTTCAAAGCTGAAGGCCGTCATAACCTTCCCCACCGCCAACCCACACAGCCTCTTTCTCCTAGCCCTCACCTCAGATACCAAACCCCAAAAAGCCCTATTCGAACTCCTCCCCGGAGTCCATCCTCAGGTCTGGGACACTAACAACCCGTCTGTAGCTACCCACCACCAGCCAGTTCAGGTCCGCCTTAAAGACTCCTTGCCTCATTTTCTCTCCCGCCCTCAATTTCCCATCTCTAAAGCCCACCGTATGGGTATCAGACCCATCATAGAGAAACTAAAGGGTCAAGGCCTCCTAATCCCCATTAACTCCCCATGTAATACCCCCATCCTCCCAGTACGAAAACCCTCAGGACAATATAGGCTGGTCCAGGACTTGCACTTAGTCAATGAAGCTGTAATTCCCATACATCCAGTTGTCCCCAACCCATATACCATTCTCTCTCTCACATTCCCCTAGGGACCACCTGCTTCTCAGTCTTAGACCTAAAGGATGCCTTCTTCACTATACCTCTACACCCTAACTCCTACTTTATCTTTGCCTTCACTTGGGACGATCCCATTACGAACATGTCCCAACAACTGGCTTGAGCAGTCCTTCCACAGGGCTTCGGAGATAGCCCCCACCTGTTCAGCCAGGCACTCGCCACCGACCTGCTCCACTGCAACCTCAAGCCCTCTCACCTCCTCCAGCTGGATTGAAGCTTACCCCACAGCCTCTGAGTCTGCCGGGACAGTAGCCACTCATCTCATTCAAGACATCATCCCATGCTTTGGACTCCCGGCCACCAGTCAGACAACAGCCCAGCCTTTATCTCCAAAGTCACTAATGCTGTTTCTACCTCTCTAGGAATTCAGTAGAAGCTACATGCCGCCTACCATCCCCAGTCCTCTGGTAAGGTAGAACGGGCCAATAGCCTAATAAAGGAGCATCTGACCAAGCTCATGCTTGAGCTCTGCCAATCCTGGGTAACCTTGCTTCCTATCGCCCTCACCAGGTTAAGAGCAAGCCCCCGAGGCCCATCACAGTTTAGCCCATTTTAGCTGCTGTATGGTCGCCCCTTCCTACTTTCAACTCCCGGAGATTTAATTCTTATTAAATCCCTCTCCCCAAAGTCCCTCGCCCCCAAGTAGGAAGGACCATACACAGCCCTCCTTACCACTCCATCAGCTATAAGAATTGCTGAAGTCCCATCTTGGGCTCACTTGTCTCGGGTAAAAAAGGCCCCTCATGGACCCTCCCTATGCTAGAAGGCTGTTCCTACTGGCCCTTTATCTGTCAAACTTACCAGGGCCTAGCAGCCACACCCCCTACAGGTGGAGATTCTTCCTAACTGAAAACTATACAAAAACCACCTTCATCTGGAACACCCCCCCATACAGCCACAACCATCTTCTTGCAACTTCCGACTGCCCTGCAGCTGGATGCCGAAGCGCCAAATGCTACAAGCACCGCTCCACCACACCCGGCAGGCTGCTTTTCTACCCCTAGCCGTAGGCCTCTCCCTAGTAACCTCGGCACTTGCAGCTGGACTGGGAGGAGCACTAACCCACTCTCACCAAGCTATAGCCCGGCTAACCTCACAATTCCAAACTGCTGTTGATGACTCTGCTGAGTCATTAGCATCACTCCAATGACAGATTACCTCAGTTGCCCAAGTTGCCTTGCAGAACCAAAGAGCCCTAGACCTGCTCACTGCTGAACGAGGAGGGACCTGTATCTTCCTACAAGAAGAGTGCTGTTACTACATCAATGAATCCAGCCTAGTAGAAACCCAAATCGAGAGCCTCCAGAAACTCAGAACTAACCTGCAGAATCAAAAATTCTCGGCTGAAGCCACAGCGTGGTGGTCTTCCTCTATGTATACCCTCTTGTCCCCATTGCTTGGGCCCCTAGTAGCCATTTGCCTAATCTTACTTATTGCTCCTTGCTTTCTACAGTTCCTACAGCGGCACTTTCAAGAACTGACTCGAGTCACCATCCACCAGATGCTGCTCCAACCCTACCCTGAACGAGTGCAAGAAACAGACCTCTCCCCAAACATCCAGGCTCCTTAAGAAAAGAAACCTCTTCAGAACCCCCTGTCGACCCTTGTCAGCAGGAAGTAGCCAGAGAGACAACCGACGCCCCTGACCCCCTCTTTTCTTCTTTTCTTTTAAGGAGTCGGGAATGTTTGGAAAACCCTGCCCCTACCGTGAAAGCTCTCTTTCCCTCCCCCACAAAGAGGCTCCCTTATCTCTCACTCTACATACCGCTCTAGCCTTCCCGCCAGGCCGCAGCCACCTCCCTCCCGGCAACCGGTTGACCAATCACCGCCCGCCTCATTAGCTCTTCCCAGTTTCCCGCTGCCCAGCTTCCCCGCCACCCGGCTTCCCCGCCCAGCGGTTTAAACTGACCAACCGTTGCCCGCCACCTCAGCTCCCCCGGCCTTCCCACTCCCTCAGCCCTTCAGCCCCCCTATAAAAGAGCTCTGCTCCTCTGAGCGGTGCGGCCATTTTCCTCTTCCTCCCGGCTGGTCCGCCCAGAGGCTCTTTCCTCTCAATAAAGCCTGAACTTAAGGAATTTCCTCTAACCTGCGGTCCGGTTTTTTCCGAACGAGCTCAGTCCTCCCGCAGAGGGTAGGTCGGACAATTTCAAAAAGTATTCAAAATCTGATATGCTATTTAGTCACTACAGTGCCCTCCAAGGGCAGAAGCTGCAGTCTTTCTTATATTGCCTGCCAAAATTTGAAGTACTAGAGGAAAGAGTGCCATGAGAGGAGAAACTCAAGTTTTGAAAAGTAATACAAATAACAAAACGGCAACACTATTTTTCAAAAGATAAATATCTGAGTTAAAATTACTGAATCTTCATTTTACACTTTCTAAAAATATATATAAGAACAAGGTACACGCATTATGTGTCACATTACTGGGCAAACTATTCAAGTATTTTTTAAAAAACATCCCTGTATAGAAAAAAATCATTAAGGATGTAAAAGCCATGCTTGCCTATTTGCCTTATACATGTAATGGAATTGTAGATAAAGTGTAGTGCATTGAAACAAATGAACAAAAAGTGGATACTTTTACTATACAAGGGTGCTGGTGCAGAAAAAATGTATGTATTTTTGGAAATGTAGCATTTTATACTTTCAAGTGTTATTTAAAAAAAAAAAAGAAAAAGAACAAAGAAACCCTTTATTTTATTAAATGATTTTTTCTGGTGGTTGTCAAGAAACAAAAGACCAAAAGAGCCTTTATGTCTTTCTTTTTCATTTTTTTAAGTATTGAAATAAGTCTAAAGAAAAGAAAGTGCCTTATTTTCCTTCATGGTCATTTAGTCAAGTGTCTCATAAAGATAGCTCCTCCCTCAGAATACAAGTTAATGATGTTACTCAGTCACCCAGTATGTGAAAGAAGATGTGAGGGAGACAAATGAGTTGATGGTTTGAATCATATGATTTTTGCCATGTTACCTTGATGCAAATTTGCCAAATCTGATACTGTGAAAAGATTTGATAATTTTTCTAATTCCTGACTAGCAAGTTTTAAAACATCATTCTTTAAAAAAATCATAATTGAATACTTTGGTTATTCCAATCTTCAATGATAACCCAGAGGACTCTGAGATAAAAATTATGTGTGACTTGAACTTCAGACAAAGTTAGAGCTTTGTTTTATTTGGAGAAGAAGGATGCATTCATTTTGTTTCGTTTTTTTATTTCATTTTTAATTTAATTGGAGATAATAGGATCCCTAGCAAATGTTTTCACAAAAGTGACTCTTTGTGATTTTCATTCTGGAAAACAATGTTTTTAATAACCCAAATGTAACCACGTGTCTTTATATCATACCAGATAACTTGTGTAATGCATCTCTTTATGGTTTTAGTAACCTCTGCCTCCCCCGCCCTTTAACTTTAAAAGAATGTGAAAAACTAGCATCGTAGTGCATATAATACTCAACCACATTTCAGCTTAAGCTTCTAATTTCTCCAGAAGTTCAAGCAGTTATGTAGTTCAAGCAATTTGTGCACAAAGCCTACATCTAAACACTTGAGTGTGAATAATCATTAACTGCTCAGTACCAGATGTGGCAAATCTCAAGTGACAGTGGACTTCCCTCCAGCTTACCAACTCATCCCCTCTTGCACACCTTCCCAGCGTCACAGTCAGAGGTCAGCAGGAAGCTTAGTCAGTACCTTCCTGGTGACCTCCCCCACCATCTTCTCTCACTTGGAAACCCTTGTCAGTTTATTTACTATGCAATAGACATTCACTGTTTTGTATCCAGCTAGCTTTGGTTTAATATGCCACTGCTTTGTCTTTCTGTTACACATACAGTTTTGATTTGTTTACAGTATATGCTGTGCCATGTAGATTTTTATATTGTTTAGTTGGTTGAATCAATTTATGACACTCAAACACTTGAGGTGATAGTTATTAAAAACAATACCAGTATTTGATCCAGTTTCACCTCAACTATGTTATACCTGGACATTTTAGATGTTTATCAAAGGTCTTTTATGGGACAGAAAGTAAATGTATGAAATAATAAATGTGTGACATTTACAGATAATGTTGGCTCTGAGCAAACTTTTGAAAACTTGGTTAACAAAATTTTGGAGCAACTGAAAAAACAGCATGACTTTTGAAATCTCTGAAGGCCTCGGTTCTCAGTATTATCATTCTTTATTGAATTTATTTTTTATTAAAATATGTAGTTTTTAAGACTTTTTCCTGACAGTATTATGTAATTTTTTAGCGTGGGTAGATGGGAGTGTCGCTTGTATGTTATCGTACAGCTGACATGTATTTTTGTCTATTCTTTATTATCTTAGCAGTTTCATGCTATGTATATACCATAACCAACCTATTGCCTATGAGAAGCATGTAAGATAATATATTTACAGCCATTGTCACAAGTTCATAATGTATTTTTCTATCTTGTTTTATATGTACGTTACATAACATTCAAGAAGAACTTTTTTCTTGATTGAGAGGATACAAAATGCAAAATCCACAATTTTGATAACTGAAAATTGCCAGTTGTTTTGCAGTACTTTATTATATTGGGTGTCTTGTTTTTCTGGGGCTTTTAGTTAGCTAATGAATGAATACATTAGACACTTTTGGGTTTTAGTTGGGATTTTACAAAGCTTACATTTTAATTCTTTGGTTCCTTGCTGTTTCTATTAACCCATAGCATTATTTTAATAAATGTTATAATACCAACCTACTTTTTAAAAAATAGAATTTTATTACATAATGTTTGCCTACACTTCTTTTTCCAAAGCTGTTTATATTCTTTCTTGGTTTTCACTAACACAATTTTGTCCTCCTGTCAAGCAACCAATACACATAATAGTAAGTGAATAATTACAGAAGAGAAACATGAAAGTCTTCTTAAATGTGTGTATATAATCTGTCAGGGGATTAGAGAAAAAAATGTGTGTATAAATAATATAAATTCAAATACAGTAAAAGGTTGTGCTTTAACAGTTTACAACAATCATATCAGAAAATCCCCAAACAAAATATTGGTTCATGCAATAAATGGTTAGGAAGCAACTACTGACACTGTGGGGTTCTGTGCCAAGCCCTGTGACACTGTCAAGCCACGTTCTTCCTTTTGCCCTTCAGACTTGCATGCCTCACTTTATACTTACACTTTGGAGTAAGTAAACACCACAAAGGTTTGATTAGCATACCAAACTTAATGTGTCCAAAGTAAATAAAACTCCAAATGTCTAACACAAAACTACTCTTCTCCCAATCTCCCCTATTAGTTAAAAACATCCCCAATCTTCCATTTCCTCAAGCCAAAACTTTGGAAGTATCCTTACCTCTGGCCTTCTCATTGTGTACCCAATATCTTGGCAAACTATAAGCAGCTCCACCTTTAAAAATTAAAGGTCTTCCCAGTTCCACAGCTAGCACCCTGGTCAAAACCATCACTGTCTCTATCCTGGAGAATAACAATATTAGCTTCTTTTCTTTCTTTTTTTTGAAATAGACTATCGCTTTGTTGTCCAGGCTGGAGTGCAGTGGTACTATGCTGGCTCACTGTAACCTCCACCTCCCAAGTACAAGCAATTCTCCTACCTCAGCCTCCTGAGTAGCTGGGATTACAGAGGCATGCCACCAAACCTGGCTAATTTTTGTATTTTTGGTAGAGACAGTGTTTTACCATATTGGCCAGGCTGGTCTTGAACTCTTGACCTCAGGTGATCTGCTGGTTTTGGCCTGCCAAGGTGCTGGGATTGTAGGCATGAGCCACTGCAGCCAGCCTACAGTACCTTCTTAACTGGACTGCTGCTCCCAATTTTGCCTCAGAATAGTGTATTTTTCCATAAAATGCATACATAATATATTCATGCTTACATTGAAATGAACAACCACCAAAAAAATTCCCCTTTTTTGAGATTCTCACACTGTCACTCAGGCTGGAGTGCAGTGGTGCCATCTTGGCACACTGCAATCTCCACCTCCAAGGATCAAGCGATTCTCCTGCCTCAGCCTCTTGAGTCACTGGGATTACAGGAATGTGCCAAAAAAACTGCCTGGCTAATTTTTGCAGTTTTGTTAGAGACAGGGTTTTGCCATGTTGGTCAGGCTGGTCTTGAACTCCTGGCCTCAAGTGATCTTCCCACCTCAACCTCCCAAAGTGCTGAGATTACAGGTATGAGCCACTACACCCAGCCTAAAAGAAATCATAGGCCAGGTGTGGTGGCTCATGCTTGTAATCCCAGTACTTTAGGAGGCCAAGATGGGTGGATCACCTGAGGTCAAGAGTTTGAGACTAGCCTGACCAACATGGTGGAACCTTGTCTCTATAAAAAAAAAAAAATCACTTTGTCCTATGTGATAAAATGCTAAGCTTTTTCATACTTCTTTATATTTTTCATATTATCTATAAAAAGATATGCAAAGCTTTGAATATTTTACTTATATCTATTACAAACACAGCACAAGAGACTTGTCCAGTTTTCCCTGTTTGTTAAATCAGGATAAAGATTCTGTGCAAACGACTGCTGAAGTACACACTCAGCTTACTCTTGGTAAATTTATGCCATGGTTTTCTACTTCCTCTTCCCCGTCTTCTTTTTCTTATTTCATTATGACTGTCAATGGGAGAGCCTGAAAAATGTACAAACAAAGAGAAAAGCATTGGCAAATATTAGTGGTATCCAGAGTGGGGGGGCGGGGTGAGAAAAGGTCAGTCATTGGCTATTTCATAAAATTTTTAAAAAGTGGAGCCCAATCTCATACCTATTCATTATAACAAAATTACTAATGAGATTAGCCAAGTGTAGTGGCTCAAGCCTGTAATCCCATTGACTTAGGAGGCTGAGATGGGAGGATCTCATCTTTGAGGCCAGGAATTCAAGATCAGCTTAGGCAACATAGCAAGATTCCAGCTCTAATAAAATAAAACTTAGCCAGGCACAGTGGTGGATGCCTGCAGTCCCAGCTACTTGGTAGGCTGAGATGAAAGGATTGTTTGAGTCCAGAAGTTCAAGGCTACAATAGGCCATAATTGTGCTACTGCACTCCAGCCTGGGCATCAGAGCAAGACCCTGTCTCAAAAGTATAAATAGGTAAAATAAAAATTTCAAAAAATTATCCAGGCCATGGGGGCACATGCCTGTTAACCTAGTTGTTTGGGAGGCTGAGGTGGGAGGATCATTTTAGAAAGCCCAGGAGGTCAAGGTGGCAGTGAGCCATGGTCATGACACTGCACTCCAGGCCTGGGTGACAGAGTGAGACCTTGTCTCAAAAAAAAAACAAAACTTGTTTTTCATTAAGATACAAAGCTACCTGTGATCCTGGATTAGAACTGATATTGTTAAGATATCTATACTACTCAAAGTCATCTACAGCTTTAGTGAAATCCCTATTTTTGAAACCCCAAAGGCATGTTTTGCAGAGTAGAACATTTCATCCTAAAATGTATATGGAATCTCAAGATATCCTAAATAGTCAAAACAATCTTTAAAACGAGGACAGAGTACCTTTTGATTCCAAAACTTACTACAAATCTACAGTGAAACAGTGTGGTACTAGTGTGTGTACAAGTGTGTCTATATATTCTGTAGATATTTTCTTGAGGTTACCACTGCAATTACAGTGTGGTACTAGCACAAAGGCAGGCATATAGACCAGTGGGATACACTAGATAGCTCAGAAATAAATCCTCACAAACATGGTCACATGATTTACAAGGTGTCAAGACCATTCATAGGGGACAGGACAGCCTTTTCAACAAACAGTGCTGGGAAAACTGGGTATCCACATGCAAAATAATCAAGTTGGATCCTAACCTTACACCATACACAAAAATTAACTTGAAATGATTCAAAACCTAAATGCAGGAGCTAAAAGTATAAAATTGCTAAAAGAACTGAGCATGGTGAGTCATGCCTGTAATCCCAGCACTTTGGGAGGCTGAGGTGAGCAGATCATGAGGTAAAGAGATCGTGACCATTCTGGCCAACTGGCCAGGCTGGGCGTGGTGGCATGCACCCATAGTCCCAGCTACTTGGGAGGCTCAGGAGGGAGAATCACTTGAACCCAGGAGGCAGAGGTTGCAGTGAGCTGAGATTGTACCACTACACTCCAGCCTGGGCAACAGAGCAAGACTTCATCTCAAAAAGTAAACAAATAAAATAAAAGAAAGCAGAGGGGAAAAGCAACATGCCATTGGATTTGGCCTGAGTTCCCGGATATGACACCAAAACCAAAGGTAACAAAAGAATAGGACTGCACCAAAACTGAAAACTTCTGTGCAAAAGACACAATGAACAGAGTGAAAAGGCAATCTGTGGAATGGAGCTAAATATTTGTAAATCATATCTGACAAGGGGTTAATATAAAGATATATAAAGAAACTACAACCCAACAACAAACAAACGTGATTTTAAAATGGGCGAAGGACTTAAACAGATATTCCTCCAAAGAAGGTATGTGAACGGCCATTAAGCTCATAAAAAATGTCCAACATCTAATCATTAGGGAAATAAAAAAAAAAAAAATCAAATCCACAGTGACACATCGTCTCACTCTGTTAGGATAGGATGAAACACACAAAAAAACAAGTGCTATGAAGAAATTAGAGTCCCCAAACACTGGAAATGTATTATGGTGTGGCCATTATGAAAACCAATGTGGTGGGCCAGGCACCATGGCTCACTTTTGTGATCCCAGCACTTTGGGAGGCCGAGGTGGGCAGATCACCTGAGGTCCAGAGTTCAAGAACAGCCTGGCCAACATGGCAAAATCCCATCACTATTAAAAATACAAAATTAGTTTAGCACCAAGGATCGCTATAACAAAACAAAACAAAATTAGGCCGGCCACTGTGGCTCACGCCTGTGTAATCCCAGCACTTTGGGAGGCTGAGGCAGGTGGATCATCTAAGGTCAGGTGTTTGAGACAAGCCTGGCCAACATGGTGAAACCCTGTCTCTACTAAAAATACAAAAATTAGCTGGATGTAGTTGCAGGTGCCTGTAATCCCAGCTACTTGGAAGGCTGAGGCAGGAGAATCTCTTGAACCTGAGAGGCAGAGATTGCAGTGAGCCAAGATAGCACCATTGCACTCCAGTCTGGGCAACAGAGTGAGACTGTCTTAAAAAAAAAAAAAAAAAACCAGGCCAAGTGTGGTGGCTCATGCCTGTAATCCAAGCACTTTGTAGGACAAGGCTGGCGGATCACCTGAGGTTGGGAGTTCAAGACCAGCCTGACCAACAGGGTGAAAACCCATCTTAAAAAAAAAAAAAAAGGAAAGAAAGAAAAGCAAAACAGTATGGTGGTTTCTCAAAAATTAAATATTATTATATAATTCAGCAATTCCACTTTTAGGCAAATACCCAAAATAACTGAAAGCATGCACTTGAACCACAATTTGTACACCTATGTTAATAGCAGCATATAGTTCACAGTAGCCGTGACTCAATATAAAAAGGTCCCAACATTTCTACAAAGCAAATGTGCACATGTAACACTTGTAAAAAACATAAGTTTCTTTCTTTTTTTTTTTTTGAGACGGAGTTTCACTCTTGTTACCTAGGCTAGAGTGCAATGGCGCCATCTCAGCTCACCACAACCTCCTCCTCCTGGGTTCAGGCAATTCTCCTCCCTCAGCCTCCTGAGTGGCTGGGATTTTAGGCACGCGCCACCATGCCCAGCTAATTTTTCGTATTTTTAGTAGAGACGGGGGTTCACCATGTTGACCAGGAGTGGTCTTGATCTCTCGACCTTGTGATACACCCGCCTGAGCCTCGCAAAGTGCTGGGATTACAGGCATTAGCCACCACGCCCGGCCATACGTTTCTTAAAATAAAAACTGAGTACCTATAGTAAGAGCAGCAACCAAACCAACATGCTTTGTATGGCTATGGCCCCACAGTGAGGAGTGGGGCCTCTGGAGCCTGCCTACCTGTGATTAACTTCTGGCTCCGAGGCTGACAGGCCACAGCATACAGCTGACTGCCACTGCCCTCCTGGGCCACTCTCCTTGTCTCTGGCTGCTCTCCAGGCCCTGGGATAAAGGCCATTCCTACAGCATCTTCTTGGAGGACTTCACATTCTAATGGCATCACTTCTGGGCCCACTGTAGATGGAGCACCTTTGACTTAGGTTATTACTCATTAAACACAACCTATTAAGGTACGAGCCACCACTGGAACTAACGAAGCCATCTCCTCTCAGCTAGAGCTCATCTAGAAGAAGAAATCCAGGATCCACATATGTTGCAAGTGCACCTTCCCAGAGAACACGAGTGTTGGTTTCTTCCATATCCCAGGTTTGAAAAGCTGGGATATGGAAGAAATTATTTCTAAATTTCACGGAATATCAAATCTGTGAACTGAAGGGAAAAAATGCCCAGGACATTTCTACAATTCTTCTGGTATAGCTCTTTTACTTTGAGAATGTTTTGTTTTCAGCATTTATCCTGTTAACATTTAACCATATAGGAAAGTAAAGGGAAGAGTATAATTAGGCTGAGGATCCTTTCACTGAAATTTAATATATAGCAATACGTGGCCAATTTTTATCATCTTGATACCCCACCCTCATTATTTTCAAGTGAATCTCACACGTCATTCACCCAAAAATATGTCCATGTGTATCTCTAAAATATAGTCTTTTTAAATGCTGTCATGGGTTAAGATTTAAATACCTGAGCCTCTAGTAAAGTCCTATCCCCAATTCTACCATACAGCAATCATACACAATTACTCTGATGACATGAGCTGTCCCCAGCCTATAAACTTGCACTTTTAAAAGATGAAAACCAGGCTGAGCAAAGTGGCTCATGCCTGTAATCCTAGCACTTTGCAAGGCTGAGGTGAGCAGACTGCTTCGAGCTCAGGAGTTTGAGATCAGCCTGGGCAACATAGCAAAACCCTGTCTCTACCAAAAAAAACATACAAAATTAGCCAGTTGTGGTAATATGCCAGCTACTCAGGAGGCTGAGGTTGGAGAATAGCTTTGAATCCAGAAGGCAGAGGTTGCAGTGAGCTGAGATTGCCCAACTCCATCTAGCCTCAGAGACAGAGTGAGACCCTGTCTGGAAAAGAAGGGAGGGAGGGAGGGAGGGAAGCCCAAATACCTATTAATACAAAGCACAAGTGCATCAAGTAGGGAGCCTTCTGCAAAAGAAACAGGCTTTGGTGGCTCACACCTGTAATCCCAGCACTTTGGGAGGCTGAGGTGGGTGGCTCACGAGGTCTGGAGATCTAGATCATCCTGGCATGGTGAAACCCCATCTCTACTAAAAAAAATACAAAAATTAGCTGGGCGTGGTTGTGCATGCTGTAATCCCAGCTACTTGGGAGGCTAAAGCAGGAGAATCACTTGAACCAGGGAGTCAGAGGTTCCAGTGAGCTGAGATGGTGCCACTGCACTGCAGCCTGGTAACAGAGCAAGACTTTGTCTCAAAAAAAAAAGAAAAAGAAAACATGCTTTGGTCTCCACCAAAGAAACTCACCTTTGGAAGTTAGGACAAATCTCTAGTCCAGGTTCTGAATGATGAAGTGTTGAATTCTGGAGCAGCAGTCATTAAACATAACCCTGAGATGCCCACCCTACACATACCCTAGACACAGGCCTGCCCCAGCCCCAGCCCCGCCCGAGATATAGCCCTACCCTAGACACACCTTTTGATTGCTTTACCTAATGCAGCTTTTTAAATCCCATTCATTCAATGAGTGCCAAGTGAAAATAATTTTCTTATTTAATCCCTACCGCACCCTTATAACATGCATACCATTTTAATCCTACTTAGATTTGAGGACAGTGGGGGCAGAAAGGTTTAGATCTCAGGGTGAGCCTCTGAACCAGGCAGTCTGACCTTGATCACTTTCATGTTTATAGACTGCTCTGTGAGGATGGAAGCCTGTCAGGCTCACATAAGATCCACCTCACTTGATATGGATCCACATCACTTGATATTGCTTACAGAATGCTGAGACTGGAGGCAGGAGTAACCAGAGATTAACACTGAATAAGGACATTATAAGATCTAAAACCACCTTATGAGATAGGCAAAACCTCCATATTACAGACAAGGGAACTGCAGCCTTTTCTGGGTTTGTTTGTTTGTTTGTTGTTTTGTTTTCACAACCCTAAGACATTGTACTTTCTCAAATATGTGGGATAAAGTAGTAACACTCGGAGGGGTTTTGTCCTCCAGATTTGGAAAATGCAGCTCATGCTTGACAACTGTTTTATATTAATCCATCTTAATTCAGGGTGATCCACGTGTTCGTTCTACTTAAACCAATTGCTTCAAGTTATGAGGACTCATTATATGGCCAGGCCAAAGAACAGATTTTTTACACATTATCTTACCTAAATCTTACAGTGCCTTACAGGGATATATATTATTGTACAGATGGTGCACTGAGAGATTAGCTAATTTACCTGAGGTCAAACTCTAAGAAGAGGAAAATAACTAGCAGGAATTAAAGCAGGTGAAAATAAGGTTGTAATTGGGCAAGGTAGTGGCAGACTTGCAGGCAGGAAAGAGCCCCAGATGAATTCAGTTTCTCATTTTATTCCAGGTGGATCATGGCCCTGTAACAAGAAAAAAGAAAAAGCAGGAGGAACAACTCGTGGTTTTCTTCATTTCTGTGCAATGAAGATTAACATAACTCCTTCCTTCCTTCCTTTATTTATTTATTTATTTAACGAATTCTCACTTTGTCACCAGACAAGTAGAGTGGCATCTTACCTCATTGCAACCTCTGCCTCCCAGGTTCAATCAATTCTCCTGTCTCAGCCTCCCAAGTAGCTGTCGTGGCACACACCACCACACCTGGCTAATTTTTGTATCTTTTTGTAGAGATTGGTTTCGTCACATTGCCGAGGCTGGTCTCGAACTCCTGAGCTCAAGTGACCCACCCCACCTTGGCCTCCCAAGCACTGGGACTACAGGTGTGACCCACCGTGCCCACCCATGGTTTATTTTTATTCTCAGTACCTTGAAATCACACTAGGTGGCAACCGTCCCGGTCCCTCCCCCATCAAGCTGCTTCCAAAAAACATTTTATCAGGCTTTCTCGCTTTTCATTCTTTTCTCAACTCCAGTCTCTTTGTTCTCACTCCATTGTTTAGACATCACTGGTGAAAGTTAACAAACCAGCTCCTAAACTGCTCTATCTACAGTTAATCTTCCTCCCTAAATCACCGAACATTGTTGGGCAATCTTTCTTTTCCTTGAAAACTCCCCTACTTCAGATTTTTTTTTCTTTTGAGACAGAGTTTTCCTCTGTTCCAGGCTGGAGTGCAGTGGCACTATCTCGGCTTACTGTAACCTCCGCCTCCCGGGTTCAAGCAATTTTCCTATCTCAGCCTCCTGAGTAGCTGGGATTACAGGCACCTGCCACCACGGCCCCCTAATTTTTGTATTTTTAGCAGACACAGCTTCACCATGTTGGCCAAACTGGTCTTGAACTCCTGGCCTCAGGTGACCCACCCGCCTCAGCGCCCCCGCAAAGTGCTGGGGTTGCAGGAGTGAGCCACTGTGCCCAGCCCAGATTCTTTATTAACCTCGGCTTTGGTGGATGCTCACTAAGTCCTTGATCGTTCTTCAAAATACCTCATCACAGTAAGGGCCCAGCTTGTACTGAGTCCTGTGTATTGAGACCTACAATGCAGCTGTGAATAGCACAAATGCAGTCTCTGAAAATCAACATTCTGCTGAACTTTTAAAAGTACATAACTCCCAATTATCACCTGCAAAGAAAAGTCAGAACTTATTAGAATGCCTGGCAGGGAGTTTCATGACCTGACTACTATTATACTACCATGCAGGCCAGGTGAGGTGGCTCACACCTTTAACCCCAGAACTTTGGGATGCTGAGACAGGTGGATCACTTCGGGTCAGGAGTTGAAGACCAACCTGGCCAACATGGTGAAACCCTGTCTCTACTAAAAATACAAAAATTAGCCAGGCACGGTGGCGCGTGCCTGTAATTCCAGCAATTCAGGAGGCTGAGGCATGAGAATCGTTTGAACCTGGGAGATGGGGGTTGTAGTGAACTGAGATAGCACCACTGCACTCCAGCTTGGGTGACAGAGCAAGACTCTGTCCCCGCAATAAAATCTTTTTTAAAAGTTAAAGTTTTAAAAAAAATTATACTACCATTTAGCTTCACCTTTGAGACTTGCACCACCTGCCAAATCTTTGCTCTAAATGTTCTAACTGGCCTTATACACTTCCAGGTGCTAGATACTCTCAGCCCTTTTGGCTTTGTCCATCTGCTTCAGGTGCCATGGAAGAGTTCCAAGCGACTCTGGAAGAAGACACTTTGACCAAAAGGAAATTATCAACATGGCAATTTGATTTAAATGGTTATCTGGTTAAGATGAAAAAGACATCATATGCAGCAAGTGAGTTTAAAATTCTAGTGTTCTGTAAAATGATTTTGTTTTCCTTAAGTGTGGTTTTTTTTTTTTTCAGGATTGGGGCAGGGAATTCCCAGATTTTGGAAACATTTTCTCCACTTTTTGGATTCATTGAATTTATTATTCATTTCCCCCATTGCTTTTGGGATGTTAAAAGTTCATTTAGCTTAAATGTCCAGAAGCATTTTTTAGTCCTTGGTTTCCCTACTTCAAAAATGTAGCCTTTGCCTTCTTCATGACCAAAAGTGAACACATTTGATAATTTATTTAACATTACTATTAAAGCATGCCACAACCAGTGAATTTAGCAAACCAGTGATTCAACAAATTGGCTCAATCTTAGCTCACTGCAACCTCCACCTCCCAGTTTCAAGTGATTCTTCTGCCTCAGCCTCCTGAGTAGCAGGGATTACAGGTGCGCACCACCACACCTGGCTAATTTTTCTATTTTTAGTAGAGATGGGGTTCATGTTGGTCAAGCTTATCTCAAACTCCTGACCTCATGACCTGCCTGCCTTGGTCTCCCAAAGTGCTGGGATTAGAGGCGTGAGCCACTGTGCCTGGCCAGCCAATTGGTTTTCAACACATTGAGTTTTATTGATGATTTTATGTCAGTTGCTTATTGGATGAATTTAAATTTTCTCACACTGAATTTCAGCTACTTGTCTGCCTCTTTCACATCACAAAACTTATTTTACTAAAGTGTAACAACAGTAAGAATAACTAACATTTATTACATTTCTACTTTGTGGCATTTTTAAGCTAATCACTGGCTAGGCCCAGTGGCTCACACCTGTACTCCCAGCACTTTGGGAGGCCAAGGAGGGTGGCTCACTTGAAGCCAGGAGTTCAAGACCACCCTGGCCAACATGGCAAAACTCCATCTCTACCAAAAATATAAAAATTAGCCAGGCACAGTGGTATACACCTATTATCTCAGCTACTTGGAAGGCTGAGGCACAAGAATCGCTTAAATCTGGGAGATGGAGGTTGCAGTGAGCTGAGATTGTGCCACTGCACTCCAGCCTGGGCAACCTGGCAAGATTCTGCTAAAAAACAAACAAACAAAAAACAGAAAGAAATACATTAGTTTGGTCCAGAATGGTTCAGTTTAATCTAAAGATCTGGGATCAACAGAAAGGAATGTCTGGGTTAAGAAAAAGGATTGTGGAGACCCACATTCTTATTTGCAGAGGAAGCCTTGGGTAATAGGTTTCAGGGAGAATGGGTTGTATTTTTATCATACTTGAAGTCTGTATTGATGTTAGTGTCACAGACGTATAATGAGGCATGTCTCACTGCCACTTCTCATCACAGTCTGAAACAGTCTCTCAGGTTAAATTTTTAAAAACTCATGGCTGAGGAGGAGGTACATTCAGATGGTTGGAGGGCCTTAGAATTTCATTTTTGTTTTACATTCTCTCCCTTCTGGCCAATATTTACCAGAGGCAACATCAAAAGCCATCAAATCTTTATTTTGTCCCATAGCATTGCCAGAGTGGCATGGCTGCCTGACCCCATCCATCCTGTCCTTCGGTGGGACTTCCTGTGGATAAGGGCCTTAAGAGTCAAAAGACTTATAGCCAATTAATTGTTCTAAAACAGACAGGAATGGATGTGGACAGGTATTCATTACCTCTTACATTATTATTTTAAGGCCGGGCACAGTGGCTCACACCTGTAATCCCAGCACTTTGGGAGACTGAGGTGGGCAGATCACAGGTCAGGAGTTTGAGACCATCCTGACTAACATGGTGAAACCCCATCTCCACTAAAAATATAAAAAATTAGCTGGCGTGGTGGTGCACACCTCGAGGCAGGAGAATTGCTTGAACCTGGGAGGTGGAGGTTTCAGTAAGCTGAGATCACCCTATTGCATTCCAGCCCAGGTGACAGTGCGAGACTGTCTCAAAAAAAAAAAAAATCCTTTATGTTTGGGTGGATGCAAAAGTGATATAAAATAGTTTAGAAGGCAAAGTTCCTTGTTCTACCAGCTGTTTAGGCATCTTTGTATCCCTCATTGATTTGGAGGGTTTGACCTTGACCTAATTTCCCTCAAAACTGGCTTTTACAATCTCATGCACCCAACTTTTCCACAACCCTGGGCCTAGAGGGAGGGTGCTTGTATAGTTTTAGCAGCAGGCCATTTGCAATGAAAAATACATCAGGGCCCAGTGGGAGGCCAAATGAGGGAGATTCACATCTCCAGTCTTCAGAATATCATGATTTTGGTTTCTTTGGAAGTGAAACAAGGAGAGATAAATAACATTTGTAGTTTTACAATCGAAAGAGTATTTGTGTGTCAGAACAGAAAAAGAAACTTATTCCATTAGGGCACAACTAAAAATATGAAGAAAAATTACCATCTGGTACTCTCTGGAGAATTATTGTAGCCAAGAAACAATAAATCAATCTGCACTCAAAACAAAAGTTAGGCCTGAAATCTATATTAGCTGTTACATTTTTCCTTTGAAACAATTTCTCTACCTCTTTTTTTCTATTATGGAGAATTTATAGTATGACCAAATTTGTGTATAAAGTTTTAGGCTTACTATATTTGGCCAGATTATTTGTATAAAATGCCGCAATAATTGGCCACTATAGACTCCTTTTGAGTTGGAGTTGCTGGAACTTTACTTAAAAACATGCTATTTTATAGTTAAGTCTTGATAAAATAACCAGTGTCTTCAATTGTTCCATTTTAAAAGACTTACTGAACTTATCCAAATAACTATATTGTAACAAATTTTGGAGAACTTAGATAGAAAGGTAAATTTGCTTACAAAAACATATTTCATGGATGAGCTGGGTGTGGTGGCTCACATTTGTAATCCCAGCACTTTAAGAGGCTGAGGTGGGAGGATCTCTTGAGTCCAGCCTAGGCAACATAGCATTTCTACAAAAAAATACAAAAATCATGCTAGGCATGGTGGCTCATGCCTATAGTCCCAGCACTTTGGGAGGCTGAGGCGGGTGAATCATCTGAGGTCAGTTTGAGACCAGCCTGACCAACATGGTGAAACCCCATCTCTACTAAAAACACAAAATTAGCCAGGTAAGGTGGTATATACCTGTAATCCCAGCTACTCAGTAGGCTGATGCAGAAGAATCACTTGAACACAGGAGGCAGAGATTACAGTGAGCCAAGATCATTCCATTGCACTCCAGCCTGGGCAACAAGAATGAAACTCTGAGTCAAAAAAAAAAAAAAAAAATTAGCTGGGCATGATGGCATACATCTATAGTCCTAGCTACCATGAGGCTGAGGTGTAAAGATTGCTTGACCCCCTGAGATGTGAAGGCTGCAGTGAGCTGAGATGGCACCACTGCACTCCAGCTTGAGTGAAAGAGAGGGACTCTGTCTCAAAAACAAAGAAAAAACATATTCACCCAAATAAGTCAAAAAGAAAAATATTTTCTTGACCCTTCTTTAACCAGAGTAGCAGCTTTCAAACAAGATGTTTGTTTACCTTGGAAATGTCATTCACAAGTCAAGCAGCTCATGAGAGCTGTCTATCAGGTACTGTATCTAGCAACTCCTCACAGAGTGACAATTAGTCCAAAGAAAGGGCTCCCTGCTTGTCAGTATCTCCTCCTTATATCCCCAGGTAGCAAGATTCTACATAAATCATTTTTATTTTATCAGGAAACTCTTGTGGGCACCATTATTTCTTTTTTTTTTTTTGAGACAAAGTTTCGCTCTTGTTACCCAGGCTGGAGTGCAATGGTGTGATCTCAGCTCACAGCAACCTTTGCCTCCTGGGTTCAGGCAATTCTCCTGCCTCAGCCTCCTGAGTAGCTGGGATTACAGGCACGTGCCACTGTGCCCAGCTAATTTTCGTGTGTTTTTTTTAGTAGAGACGGGGTTTCACCATGTTGACCAGGATGGTCTCGATTTCTTGACCTCGTGATCCACCCGCCTCGGCCTCCCAAAGTGCTGGGATTACAGGCATGAGCCACCGCACCTGGCCCCATTATTTCTATTAACAGAGTATGGATCACTTGAGGCCAGGAATTCAAAACCCCATCTCTACTAAAAATACAAAAATTAGCTGGGCATGTTGGCACATGCCTATAATCCCAGCTACTTGGAAGGCTAAGGCAGAAGAATCACTTGAACCTGGGAAGTGGAGGTTGTAGTGAACCAAGTGTAGGCACAACTGCACTCCAGCCTGGGCAACAGAGCCAGACTGTCTCAAAAGCAAATAAACAGAATCCATTAGCATAGGGGTAGCTTCAATTAGCATTCCATAATAATGCAATAAATGCTTTCCCAGGTAGAAATTCTCTAGTTCAGTCATTGACATTGGGAAGTACTTACTGTACTGTCTTTTGCCATCAGCTCCAATAAATGCTCCACTAAGGGCTATGAGAAGTGAAGTATTTGTCCTGACTAGCACTCCAGCTTCTATTTTATGCTTCATTGACTTAGGCAATCTTAACTAGTTCCCACATGCAGAATAAAAAGGCAGGTCCAAAAATATTTCTTTGCTTGTTTAAAAAAAAATTATCTCCCTTACTTTAGATAATTAATAAAAAGTTACAGGAGCCAATAAAAGGCAAAGGAGAGAACAATCATCCAAAGCCTTTTCAAAAGAGAAAGAGCTGAATTTCTGTAATATCAATCTGGAGAATGTCAAAGAGATAGATATAGAATTTAAGAATTAAAAACTTCTTGCATTAAGAATAAGTCAATATTTTAAATAAAATCTTGTTTTAACTATTTATTTAGTTTTGTATTAGTTTAGTTTTGTTAATGAGGACTAAACTCTGATTTTTTAAAAAAATCTTGTCCAAATTCCTATCTAGAGGAGTCATGCCCTCAGACAGGTTTTGTATTTAACCCTATATATCATGATTTACTTTTCAACCTGACTCTGGCATAACATTATGATACAAAGAAGAAAATCAAAATATTTTACTCTAAAACATGTTTCTTTCCCATATTTTGAAATGGCCCCGCAAAGCTGTTCTTTGTGGGGAAAAATTTGTATCTGCAAAGAATCTAGGTTTACATAGCTAGATCTTTTTCTTCCAGACCCTCCCAATCCTAAAGAGATTAAGATCTGAATAGGAAACATTTGTCACCTATTGTCTCTAAAGGCAGCCACTATAAGACTTCAAAAGAACTTTGGTCTCCGTAATCTTTATCTTAACCTGAACATTCCCTTTTTATCTATCCTAGGTCTTCAGACAAACTCAACCAACTGTCAATCAGAAAATGTTTAAATTCAACAATAGCCTGAAAGCCCCTGCTTTGAGTTGTTCTGCCTTTCTGGACCAAACCAATGTATTTCTTAAATGTATTTGATTGATGTCTCATGCCTCTCTAAAATGAATAAAACCAAGCTGTGCCCCAACCACCTTGGACACATGTTCTTGGAACCTCCTGAGGGCTGTGTCACAGGCCATGGTCACTCATATTTGGCTCAGAATAAATCTCTTCAACTATTTTACAGAGTTCGACCCTCTTCATTGACATTACAATCAAAGACCCATCTCTAGAAAGAGTATTATAATTTCTTCTTAATCATAGACAATGGACTTATATAACCCCTTAAAAAAATTAAATTCCAGCTGAGAGTGGTGGCTCATGCCTGTAATCCTAGCACTTTGGGAGGCTGAGGCAGGCAGATCACAAGGTCAGGGGTTTGAGACCAGCCTGAACAACATGGTGAAATCCTGTCTCTACTTAAGAATACAAAAATTAGCTAGGTGTGGTGGCACGCACCTGTAATCCCAGCTACTTGGGAGGCTGAGGCAGGATATTAACTTGAACCCATGAGGTGGAGGTTTCAGTGAACCAAGAGCGCACCACTGCACTCCAGCCTATGTGACAGAGTGAGACTCTCTCAAAAAAAAAAATTAAATTCCTTTTTACTAACCTTATTACAACTTACATAGACCATTTACAACATGCTTGGGCTATTTGTTTTGTCCTAAATATCCCTCCTTCTTGAATAATCAGTAATCTTTTCTTTTTTTTTTTTTTTGAGATGCAGTCTTGCTGTGTCACCAGGCTGGAGTGCAGTGGTGTAATCTCGGCTCACTACAACCTCCACTTCCCGGCTTCAAGTGATTTTCCTCCCTGAGCCTTCCAAGTAGCTGGGACTACAGGCTAATTTTTGTATTTTTAGTAGAGACAAGGTTTCACCATATTGGCCAGGATGCTCTTGAACTCCTGACCTCATGAGCCACCATGCCTGGCCAAACAACCAGTAATCTTATTTTAGGGGGAGAAAAAAAACATACAATATTCTTCCTCATGTAAAAATTATTTTAATTATTACTTTCTTTATAACTTTCCTTACATCTCATATTTCCTGTTTCTGTTTACACTGTTCTATGCATAACCTTAAATAAGCTTTGAATTAGACAAAAATATTTACCTTATAGGGCCGGGCGTGGTGGCTCACGCCTGTAACCCCAGCACTTTGGGAGGCCGAGGCGGGTGGATCACGAAGTCAAGATATCGAGAACATCCTGGTCAACATGGTGAAACCCCGTCTCTACTAAAAATGCAAAAAAAATTAGCTGGGCATGGTGGCGCGTGCCTGTAATCCCAGCTACTAGGGAGGCTGAGGCAGGAGAATTACCTGAACCCAGGAGGAGGAGGTTGCAGTGAGCCGAGATCGCACCATTGCACTCCAGCCTGGGTAACAAGAGCGAAACTCTGTCTCAAAAAAAAAAAAAAAGATATTTACCTTATTTATTTATTTATTTGAGACAGAGTCTTGCTCTGTTGCCCAGGCTGGAGTGCAGTGGTGCAATCTCAGCTCACTGCAACCTCCACCTCCCAGGTTCAAGCAACTCTCTGCCTCAGCTACCCAAGTAGCTGGGATTACAGGTGCTTGCCACCATGCTCAGCTAATTTTTATATTTTTAGTAAAGATGGAGTTTCACCATCTTGGCCAGGCTGGCCTTGAAATCCTGACCTCATGATCTACCTGCCTTGGCCCCCAAAGTGCTGGGATGAGAGATGTGAACCATTGTGCCTGGCCATATTTGCCTTTTAATGAGGACATTAAAAATGTTTTCCTATAATTTTAAAATTGTAAATTACCCAGATATTCAATTAATATCCATTATTTAATATGACTTTAGATCCTAAATTTTATGACAAGTTTGTTGACAAGCATTTATTCTATTACATTTACTTGATTAATTTATCTGGTAGTTTACCTAGGTTATTTATGAAAACTGTGATAGTCATCACTTAAAACTAATTCTCTATTAATTATTTTTATAGCTATAAATTTCAGGTGTTTACTTAGGTAAGAAGCTTAAGGTTTAATATAAGGATGTTTTCACCAATAACTCATTAAACCAACAGTGTTCCATGTCTTATTTGTCAAAAATTAATACAAGCAAGGATCATTTTCTTTTGGGCTGGTTTTATAGTTTTATAACCCTTATGGTAAATCTTATAGTATTCTGCAGGAATAAAGTATGAAACCACTTGATCAATAAATGCAAACAAAAATACTAACAATTCTTAAGACATTTCTAGTATTATTTTACCAAATAGTTTTAAAGCCAGCTTATTTATTAAAAATTTTACTTAAGTCATGTGTGATACAGAAGGGCTGGGCTCAGGGCTAAATCCTGCTGTTAAGCTTGTAACAGTAGCCCTAAGTGAAAACAACTGACCTTGTTTTTCCACCCAAATATTGCCTTTTGGGCCTGCCACACCCCTATCCTGTGCCCATAAAAAGACTTCAGTTGGTAAAAAATAAAAAAATAAAAAACAAATAAAACAGAAACAACAACAAGAAAAAAAAAGACTTGAACTGGCAGAGCAACACAAGCAGCTGACTGGTGAGAATACAAGTGGCTGAGTGGCAAGCACATAAGCAACTGATCATTTGTGACTGTGGATAGACACAACTAACTTCAGACAATGTGGCTTCAGATTGGGGCCCAGCCAGAGACAGCTGGGCTTCAAGGAAAGATCACCTTCTTCCCACACAATCCGCTTTCCAACTCCCCATCCTGCTGAGAGCCACTTCCATCGCCCAGTAAAATCCTCCTTATACACAAGGGGTGTGGTGATTCACGCCTGTAATCCCAGCACTTTAGGAGGCTGAGGCAGGCAGATCACCTGAGGTCAGGAGTTTGAGACCAGCCTGACCAATGTGGTGAAACCCTGTCTCTACTAAAAGCACAAACATTAGCCAGGCGTGGTGGTGCAGGCTTGTAATCTCAGCTATTCAGGAGGCTGAGGCAGGAAAGTAACTTCAACCTGGGAGGTGGAGGTTCCAGTAAGCCGAGATTCTGCCATTGCACTCCAGCCTGGGAGACAAGAGCAAAACTCTGTCTAAAAAATAAAAATAAAAAAATCCTCTTTATACACTACCCTTCAATCAATTTGTGTGACCCGATTCTTTCTGGATTGTGTGACCTGATTCTTTCTGGATGTCAGACAAGAATGCAGGTACTGAGAGGGCAGCTGCTGCCACCCTGACCCTCCACTGAGCTAGATGGCACTTGGCCATCTCCAGATGACAGAGCTGAAAGAGCATTGATTGTAATATGCTTGGATGCTGCTGCAGGGCCCACACAGAACCTGTTCCCGACAGAGAGGAGCAACTGGCCAGTTCCAGTGTTTGTTTGCTCTGGTTCCTGCACTGGTTTGCTTGCATGCTCCCACTTGCAAGGAGTGGCCAGCAGCAGGCTGAGTGAAATGAGCCACTCTAGTTCCCACCCATGAAGGGGGTCAAGGGAATTATCCCATCTCATGTGAACTTGAAAAAGCATTTGACTAGTCTTTTCTTTTTTTTTTGTATTTGATTTAAGCACTTTTATTTTTCTTTAAACCAATTAATTCAAGCTATTTAATATCTTTTTAGTAGTAAAACATTATATACACAGCACACAGATACATAGACATATTAGGCATGCCAACAGAAGTACATCTTACAGATTCATAAGACTTCTTTTTTTCCCTTAGACTTTTAAATTCTTGATAACCCATTATATTACCCTATGCAGTTTTAGCTAAATAGTGCTAAATTTGCATATTAAAGGAACAACTCTTAGGTGAAAAAGCAGACAGCAAAATTTACATTTCAAGAGAAAAAGTCAGGTGTGCTAGAGGGCAGTTAAAACAAATTTAAATGCCAATTAAAATTATAGAAATCTATTATAAAAGTCTTTTAAATGTATATACACACCTACACGCATAAACTCAAAAAAATCCTATAGCTATTACTTCGGAACTTTAGTCTTGGCCTCAAGTTTTCTCTTTTGAGGAGGTCCAATTCATATCCTTTAATCATTTGTCAATTACATATATTGGAGAATTCCTTCTTTCAGGTCTTTCAACTTTATTTACAGTGTCATTCATATGAATGGCTTTTCATTTAATAACATGCTAAAAGTTGTTATTGTTACTAAATATTCTTCCCCTCTCTCAAAAGTTGTAAAACTATTCTCCCAGATTTTTTTTTTTTTTGAGATGGAATCTCACTCTGTGGCCCAGGCTGGAGTGTAGTGGCATGATCTCGGCTTACTGCAACCTCTGCCTCCCAGGTTCAAGTGATTCTCCTGCCTCAGCCTCCCAAGTAGCTGGGACTACAGGTACATGCTATCACGTCCAGTTAATTTTTTGTATTTTTAGTAGAGATGGGGTTTCACCTCAATCTCCTGACCTCATGACCTGCCTGCCTCAGCCTCCCATAGTGCTGGGATTACAGGCGTGAGCCACAGCACCTGGCCTCTCCCAGATTTTCTTCATTGTTTTCATATTTAGGTTATTAATCCATCTAGAGAGGAGAGGGAAAATGTCCAAGGATGAGAGATTCCTCTACCAGTTCAGATGGGACAGCAGTGTAGAGTGCCTGGACGTTAGAGAATTCAGTCACCCCTGCCATGTGTGAAGGGTGACTTGGAAGAAACGAATCCCTTCTGAACTGTGGGTTCTTCATGAATTGACATAAACTACTCACATCTGATTAAAGATCTTCTGGTACTGTCTTCTGAATTCCTTATCTGTGCACGAGGGGCTAACAGTAAGATGCTTAGTGTTGGGCTGTTGATGGACAGGCACAGCCTCCAACTATAATCCCAGCACTTTGGGAGGCTGAGGTGGAAGGATTATTTGAGACCAGGAGTTTGAGATCTGCCTGGGCAACACAGTGAAATGCCATCTCTATATAAAAAAAAAAATAGTGTGAAGTTGGAAGACACAGGACACTAAGTAATAGGCTGAGCTCTAAGCTCGGTTGTAGAAGACATGAAACTAGCTCCCTGGAGTCCACTGACCCAAGCCATTTTGCCTCTCCAACATTTTTTGTAACATGAATTATTTCTCCAATATCTCCCTTGTTGCAGATTTAACCCCTAAATAGAAATACTGAAAAACAATAGCCTAAAATTAGGGAAGTTCTTGAAAAGTTTTGGTAAGGCAGGCTGGGCATGGTGGCTCACATGTAATTCCAGCACTTGGGGAGGCCAAGGTGGGTGGATCACCTGAGGTCAGGAGTTCGAGATCAGCTTGGCCAAAGTGGTAAAACCCTCTTTCTACTAAAAATATAAAAAATTAGCCCGGCATGGTGGCACACGACTAGTCCTAGCTACTAGGGAGGGTGAGGCAGGAGAATCACTTGAACCCAGAAGGCCGAGGTTGCAGTGAGCTGAGATTCTGCCATTGCACTACAACCTGAGAAATGCAGTGAGACTTTATCTCAAAAAAAAAAAAAAAAAAAAAAGTTTTGGTATGGTAAAGGTTTAATCAGAACTATACTTGGAAAAGATGATCCTCTCATTTGTCACAAATTCAATAAATGGATTGTTTGTGGGCCAAAGTGGCAGGATATAGGAAGGAGTGACTCATTGAGACAGTGGGGATTAAACCATGATTTAATCTAGAAGTATTACCCAATCAGTAGAACTCTTGACAGCTGATTAGTCTGCAATCTCTACATGATATGGGGAAAGTCAAAGCAAGGAATCTAGGTACACGGTAGAGGGAACATGCTGTAAACACAGACACAATAGCCTTGGTGAGGATGGACTCTGTAGATAATAATGGACTTCTTGTCTTTGAGGTGTGAGTAATCCTTGGTAAAGGTGCCCAACTAAAAACAGGTGAGGGCTGGAGACTGTTTTAGTCATCTGCATGAAGGTACAAATGGAATCTGAAAGGGACTGAAAACACAAAGAAGATAATAAGCAAAACTTATAGGAGGGAAGAAATAAACGGAAAGCTGAGAAAACAAGGAGTTATTTGGAGGGAGGAGAACAAAGAGCGTGGTGTGAGCAAGGACCATAAAAGACTAAGAATACACCAGTTGTTACTGTTAATCCCGATACTCAAGGGCACTGTGGTCTACCTGGGAAACGGATTTCCTCACATATTCTGAAATCCATTCTTTAAGACTTTATAGCCCAAGATACTCATGTAAAAAATGAGGAAACAGAACTTTGGCTGGTTCCAGAGTGCCCTCTCTGGAACTGGAACACCCAGCTGCCACTCGGTTTCCAGTATCTCCACCCACTTGGGCATTACAGGACCCTGTGCTGTTTTCTTCTTCTTTGAAATAAAGACAATAGTTTACTGCTTAGGATTGTTTTACGAATTAAATAGAGGGGTTTTTTTTGTGTGTGTGTTTTTTTTTTTGAGACAGAGTCTTACTCTGTCACCCAGGCCGGAGTGCAATGGGGTGATCTTGACTCACTGCAATCTCTGCCTCCAGGGTTCAAGTGATTCTCCTGCATCAGCCTCCCAAGTAGCTGGGATTACAGGTGCACACCACCATACCCGGCTATAAATGAGTTAATTCTTGTATAGTACTTAGAACAATCCCTTGAACATAGGAGGTGTTCATTTTTTTTTTTTTTTTTATGGAGTGTCACTCTGTAGCCCAAGCAGAAGTGCAGTGGGTGCGATCTCAGCTCACTGCAACCTCCACTTCCCGGGTTCAAGAGATTCCTGTCTCAGCCTCCCGAGTAGCTGGGACTACAGGCGCACGCTATCGCACCCAGTTAACTTTTTGTATTTTCAGTAGAGACGCGGTTTCACCATGTTGGCCACGCTGGTCTCTAACTCCTGACCTCAAGTGATCCGCCCACCTCAGTCTCCCAAACTGCTGGAATTTGTTCCAACATCTAATTCATTCATTCATTTATTCGAAACAGGGTCTCGCTATGTTGCCCGGGATGGTCTCACACTCTTGGGCTCAAGCGATCCTTCCGCCAGACGTGCTGAGATTACAGGGAAACACCACCTCGCCAGCCCCAATTAGCTTTATGTTAAACCCAGAAACGTCACAGAGGAGAGTCACGCCTACAAGATGACCAGCCCGCCAGATCTAAACCCAAGTGTGATTCCAAGGCCCCTTGTACTGGAACCAGACAGGGCACGGGGGCCAGACAGGGAGACTTGTTCACAGGGAGCTCCCAACCCGCACCATCGTCACCCTGCGGGGATGGCGGGAGGAGCGCGGCCCCGCCCCGGCCCAGCCGGGCGCTCCCCGCGAGGTGCTACAACCATGGCTACGGCAGCTGGCGCTACGGCCTACTTCCAGAGAGGCAGTCTGTTCTGGTTCACAGTCATCACCCTCAGCTTTGGCTACCACACAGTAAGGGCGCCCGCCGGAGGGCCACGGTCGGGCCAGGGAGCGAGCGCGCGCTCGGTTTACCGCAGGATCTTGGCCCGCAGGCCGGGGGAGGTCGTGCAAGCACAATCCCGGCTCCCGCGCGCTTGGAGCAGAGGGAAGGGCCGAGGCGCCGGAATGAGACGCAGGCGCACTGGTCCGCCAGGGTCTTGGGCCGGCGCTCGGGCCGGTCAGAAACCGGCTAGCCAGGCTTTTCTTATCCAGGGGCGGAGACGGCTGGGGAGTTCCCAGACAACTCTGTGTCTAGGTTTTTCAAGAGGATGGCGAAGTCGAAGGCCAGCAGCGCAGCTACCGCCTATTTCCGTCCACCCAGACCCTTGCCCTCTCTGGTCACAGTCCTGGGGCTGGGCCACTTCGCGGTGAGGTGTGGGGTGGGGCGGGTGTCTGTTTTGTCCCGCCGGGCCCTCGTAGGGCGAGGGCGCTGTGGGAACGAGGTCTGTGCGCACGCGCGGCTGATGATTGCCTAGGTTACTCCTGTAAGCGGAAGTTTGGTGGGCTCTTGGGATGGTTTCTGCTTCCCAGTGTTCCTGCTTTGCGTCCTTACCTCTGCTACCTTACTAAGGGGTTCACCGAGCCTAAGCCTCTCACGAAGTGGGAAGTCAAGTTGACAGACTGCCATAGGCCTGCCAAGTCAGAATAGGGCTTCCGCAGCAGAATGTTTGAGCCAGTAGGAATCGCTTGGAAAACGGGGATAAACGTAAAGGATGGGTGGGATTTAAGTGGTAAGATGGGATAGAGAGGATATAACTGTTACGACATAGGTGTGGAAGCAAGAAAAAAACTGTACTGAGAAAAAGCGACGTTTGGCTGAGAAAGAATCTGTTTAAAGGATAACGAGAAAGATGCGTGGAGAAGTAGGTTGTGGGCTAGGGTGGTAAGTTTTTTTTTTTTTTTTTTTTTTTTGAGACGTAGTCTTGCTCTGTCACCCAGGCTGGAGTGCAGTGGCGATCTCGGCTCACTGTAACCTCTGAGTCCCAGATTCAAGCGATTTTCGTGCCTCAACCTGTAGCTGGGATTACACCACCCTTGGCTAATTTTTTGTACTTTTAGTAGAGACGGAGTTTCACCATATTGGTCAGGCTGGTCTCGAACACCTGACCTCAAGTGATAAGGTGGTAAAATTTTGAAGGAAGGTGAAGCTATTGGGATATACCAATAGATCCTGGAGATTGGGGATCTGTCATGTCCACAGTGTACTTTGTTGTTGTAAAATCTGACCACCTCTGTCCAGATTTCCCTGTATTACAGCAGAGGTGTTGAACTGAAATTTTTCAAAGGTGAATTTTGTTCTACAATTCTGTGTCTGTGACTAGTTAGAATATAGTTGGAGGAAAGCTTTGAGGACTTCAAATTGGGATCTTGTGGAGCTGGCAGATGCTCCCCCTGCCCCTTGGTTTGGGAGGATGCAGTGATATTTGTGCTTTATTTAAATTTCAGATGTGAGGCAACATAGTGAGAGAGGTAGTACTGCCCTTGACAAAGACATGAATAGGACAATACATTTTGAAATTGTTGGCAATTATTCTCAGGAAACTCTAAGCTGGTAGAGGTTGCAACACAGAGGCCGAGAAAAGTTAAGATTACAAAAAACATGATTAAGCAGTTGCTATTAAAATGTCACAAACATTATCTCACTTATTTTCCATCTCTTTGCAGTGGCTCATTCTCAGTTTTAGAGGAACAAAAAGGGAAAGCTGAGAAAGGAATTCTAAATTAAGCAAGGGTTTTGTCTCAAGCCAGTTTCTGCAGTCAAGAAACTAACAAAAGCACATAAATTCAAAATTTCCTAGTATCTTTTATAAAATACTGATTTTGGTCGAATGTATTAAGAATAGGAGTCATGGCCGGGCATGGTGGCTCAGGCCTGTAATCCCAGCACTTTGGGAGGCCGATGTGGGCACATCACGAGGTCAAGAGATCGAGACCATCCTGGCCAACATGGTGAAAACCCATCTCTACTAAAAATACAAAAATTAGCTGGGTGTGGTGGCGTGCCTGTAGTCCCAGCTACTCGGGAGGCTGAGGCGGGAGAATTGCTTGAAGCCAGGTGGTGGAGGTTGCATGCAGTGAGCCGAGATCAAGGCACTGCACTCCAACCTGGTGGCCGGTGACAGAGCAAGACTCTGTTTCAAAAAAAAGAATAGGAGTCAGCCAGCCAGGCACGGTGTTTCATACCTGTAATTCCAGCATATTGGGAGGCTGAGGCGGGCAGATCACTTGAGCCCAGGAGTTCGAGACCATCCTGGGCAACATGGCAAAACCCCATCACTACCAAAAAAAAAAAAAGAAAGAAAATTAGCCATGGGCCGTACACAGTGGCTCACTCCTGTAATCCCAGCACTTTGGGAAGCCAAGGAGGGCAGATCACCTCAGGTCAGGAGTTGGAGACCAGCCTGGCCAATATGGTGAAACTCTGTCTGTACTAAAGATACAAAAATTAGGCCGGGCGCATTGGCTCACGCCTGTAATTCCAGCGCTTTGGGAGAGTGAGGCAGGCAGATCACCTAAGGTCGGGAGTTCGAGACCAGCCTGACCAACATGGAGAAACCCCATCTCTACTAAAAAAATACAAAAATTATCTGGGCATGGTGGTGTATGCCTATAATCTCAACTACTCAGGAGGCTGAGGCAGGAGAATCACTTGAACCCTGGAGGCAGAGGTTGCGGTGAGCTGAGATGGCATCATTGCACTCCAACCTGGGCAACCAGAGTGAAATTCCATCTCAAAAAAAATAAAACATAACAAAAATTAGCTGGGCATGGTGGCACGAACCTGTAGTCCCAGCTACTTTAGAGGCTGAGGTGGGAGAATCACTTGAACCTGGGAGACGGAGGTTGTAGTGAGCCAAGATCATGCCACTGTACCTAGCCTGAGTGACAGCAAAACCCTGTCTCAAAAAAATAAAAAAAATTTAAATAAAAATTAGCCAATCGTGGTAGCCCAGACCTGTAATCCCAGCTACCTGGGGGTGCTGAGTTGGGAGGACCCACTGCAGTCAATGCTGCAGTGAGCTGTGATCATGCCACTGCACTCTAGCCTGGGCGACAAAGCAAGATCCCTTCTCTACAAATTTAAAAAAGAAAAAAGACTAGGAGTCATCCACTGTGGGCATTGAGTCTGATAACCACATACTTTCCTCAGCATAAATCTCCCAGTAGAGTTGCTTTTAGAAAATAGAAGTCATCCCAGCACAGTGGCTCATGCCTGTAATCCTAGCACTTTGGGAGGCAAGGGTGGGAGAATTGCTTGAGCCCTGGAGTTGGAGACCATCCTGGGCAACATAGTGAGACCCTATCTCTATATACAATTTTTTTTTTTTGAGATGGAGTCTCACTCTGTTGCCCAGGCTGGAGTGCAGTGGTGCAATCTCGGCTCACTGCAACCTCCACCTCCCAGGTTCAAGCAATTCTCCAGCCTCAGCCTCCCAAGCAGCTGGGACGACAGGCAACTGCCATCACATCCGGCTAATTTTTTTAATTTTTAGTAGAGATGGGGTTTTGCCAGGCTGGTCTCAAACTCCTGACCTCAGGTGATCCACCCACCTCAGCCTCCCAGTGTGCTGAGGTTACAGGCGTGAGCCACTGCGCCCAGCCTCTATATACAATTTTTAAAAGTAGCTAGGCATGGTGGCACACATGGGTGGTACCAAGTACTTGGGAGGCTGAGTTGGGAGAATGGATCGAGCCCAGATGGTAGAGGCTGCAGTGAGTCATGATCATGCCACTGCACTCTAGCCCCAGCAGTGGAGTGAGACCCTGTCTCAAAAAAAAAAAGAAAGAAAATGGAAGTCAAGAATGGAGGCCCAGATGACTGTTCAGAGTTTCTTTGGTCTGTAGTTGTTTTTGTATTGTTTCACAGCCTTTCTCGTAAAAAAAAAACAAAAAAACAGGTTTTAAGTGACCTAATAGGTATTCTGTGTCTCTGGTTCTCTTTCAGTGGGTTGTCTTCTGGCCTCAGAGTATCCCTTATCAGAGCCTTGGGCCCTTGGGCTCTTTCACTCAGTACTTGGTGGACCACCATCACACCCTCCTGAGCAATGGGTAAGGAGAGCTGCACAAATGGGCTGTGGACACTGCAGCTCTGGTCTCACGGGAGACCTGGAAGGCCCGCAGCTGCCTTTTGGTATCTAAGAGTACTGTTAGTTCACATTAAGGTGCTTTTCTTTCTGAGATGGCTGTGTTAGATTTCATCAGCAGATAACTATCACCTTAAAAAAAGACTAACTTTTTTTTTGGTTTCAGGTATTGGCTTGCCTGGCTGATTCATGTGGGAGAGTCCTTGTATGCCATAGTATTGTGCAAGTAAGTCTTGGAAGTAACTCCTTGTCGCCTTTCTCTTAGTATCTAATATAAACCGAGAGTAGCCACATTTAAATAATTCACACACTTGTAGGTTGAGAACATTTTCAGGGTAGAGAAGAATCCCCATACCTGATACTGAGCCTTGTGCAGAGGGAGCACCCAGTAAATGTTTGATGAATGGATTCATTTTGTTTATATTGGTTAATCAATTACTTAGTTATCTAATTCAGGTGACTTTTGTTATTTTTTAACAAATTTTCTGTGTAGCCCCAACTAGACCAAAAGACTAGGAGCCTGGCTTCTAGTTTACAAAAGAGCTAAGTGACTGACCTAGGCCAGTGACTGGCAATCCCCATTTTACAATTGAACCACCTGAGGAGCTTTTTCAAAATACACACGTCTGGTTTCCAGACCCAGAGATTCTAAGTCTTGCCTCAGATGTAAGAATGTGTTTTTTTTAAAAGCTCCACAGATAATTCTAGGATGCAGTGCTAGTTAAAAGCCCCCAAACCAGACCCCACTTAGCAGTTGCTAGCGTAGGTTAATGCTGTATGGGAATACTAGAAAAAATTATTTTTATATTTGTACTTTATATAAGCATATATAGAAAGTATGGTACACTGGAAAACATGGTTATAGTAATGCTAAATTGCTTTTCAATTACTTTCTGGTCCAGATATTAATTAATTAATTGAGTTAATTTCTGGTCAAGATATACTATCACCTCTATTATTTTTCTATTCTAAAAGTAGAAAATAAGATACTCTATTACTGTTTTTCCATAAAAATAATCAATGTTAATTGGGCACTATTACTCTGTTTTCTTGTTTATTAAACAAGCTAGACTTTTTTTTTTTGAGACAGAATCTTGCTTTGTCACCCAGGCTGGATGAAGTACGGTGGTGCAATCTTGACTCACTGCAATCTCTGCCTCCCAGGTTCAAGTAATTCTCCTGCCTCAGCCTCCCCAGTAGCTGGGATTACAGGAGCCCAGCACCGCACCCAGCTAATTTTTGTATTTTTAGTAGAGATGTGTTTTCACCACGTTGGCCATGCTAGTCTCGAACTCCTGAGCTCTCAGGTGATTGACGTGGCTCGGTCTCCCAAAGTGCTGGGATTATAGGCATGAGCCACTGTGCCCAGTCACAAGCTAGACTTTCATTGAAGAGGAGCAGAAAATAACTTTATTATTTCTTTCTCACCACTCTCCAAGTAAATTTCCTTTCTGGGTTGTTCCCCACCTTTTACCGTATCTCTGGATGGAATTTCAAGCAGATCATAGGATTTCCAATCACCATCTGATGATATCCATTCTAGCCCAGTCTATTTGTTAAAACTATAAACTTTCTTCTAATTCAAAATGTCTGTTCTCATTCAGCTGGGGCTCAGGAGCCTGCAGTGGGGAAAAGGTGGAGTTGATGCCTTCTCTTACACTCCACCTTCTCATCTATTCACTAGCGGTTGCTGCTTATGGTCCCTTGGGATGGTGGCAATAGTTACAGAGAATAAGGTTCAGCTTTAAATAGCTGCTGCTCGCCTGGTGCAGTGGCTCACACCTGTAAACCCAGCACTTTAGGAGGCTGAGGTGCTCAGATCACTTGAGGCCAGGAGTTTGAGACCATCCTGGCCAACATGACAAAGCCCCATCTCTACTAAGAATACAAAAAATTGGCCAGGCATGGTGGTGCGTGCCTGCAGTCCCAGCTGCTTAGGAGGGTGAGGCATGAGAGTCACTTGAACTTGAGAGGCAGAGGCTATAGTGAGCCAAGATTGCACCACTGCACTCCAGCCTGGGTGACAGAGCAGGACCCTGTCTCAAAAATTAAAATTAAAATTAAGAAAACAATAAACAGCTGCTGCTTTGTGATCAGGCAGCTGGGTGCTGTGTATGTAGCGTTTCCAGTACTGGCTCTTTCTCTCTAGAGGGGATGTGGTAGATTTTTGAGACACTGCTAATCACTAAGGATCTCCCTTCTGCAGTTTCCTTGATGGTTCATTCAGATACCTCCTCCAGCATGCCACTTACAGTTTCACCCTCAGAGTCTGTGTTCTGGGGAGAATTACCCTTTTATTGAGATCACTTCCTTCCTTCAGGTGGGCCAGTGGTACAGGGTCCTTTTAAACCTACTCATGTCCAGTGCCTTCTACAGGATCTGTGTGGCTCACAGTAAACAACTTCCTTATCCCTCCAGTGGGATCATCTGCAAGTTCATCAGTCCGCAGTGCAGCCATGCTTCCTTGCTCTCCCAGCAAACCGGCCAAAGCCGTGCTTACTCTTTGGAATCAGATATTAAACCCTTCCCCAGATTCCAGGGGACTCATGTCAAGCTCTACAAATGGTTTTGTTGAAGCCATTCTCTGGGCTTGTGGGAAATGCCACAGGACACTAGGACCTCTTCCCAGTGGCCTCTGCAGTATTGCAGTGGAATCTCGGATTCAAGGCGTCTGGTCCAGCTCCTCAACTTGGAATGTAGGAGCGCCTGACACCTATTTTGTTGTTGGCATTTTGAGTATCTGATGAAAACCAGAATAATCAAATTTATATACAGTTATTTTGAAGGGCAGGGGGAGAACAGGCATAGAGGTTAGGTCACTATTTTTATGTTCTTGAAATCATTTCTTTATGGTCTAACATGTTAGAATGTATCGTTAGTCACTATAAATCAAAATAAATCCTCTTTTTGAATTATGAGATGATGAATCTCAGCACTCTGGAAGGCCAAGGCAGGTGATCACCTGAGGTCAGGAGTTTGAGACCAGCCTGGCCAACATGGTGAAACCCTGTCTCTACTAAAAATACAAAAAAAAGTTAGCTGGGCATGGTGGCTCATACCTGTGATCCCAGCTACCTGGGAGGTGAAATTTTTTATTTTTCATGCATATGTTAATTTTTTAATTCAATGATCATCATGCACAAAGCAATATTCTGGACTCTTAAAAAAAATACAGAAACAACCTTGGAGGGAAAAATCAGGTAGCAGAAAATTAGCATTTAGCAAACAGCTCCTCTGTGTTAGGCCCTAAATAAGAATTTCAGTGCACAGTCAGTCTCTCAAATCCCATGTTAAAAAATACAGTAAGCACTTTTTTGGTGAATTTCTTTTCACTAGAGATAAGATTAGACTTCACGTTTAACTTTTTAAACACCGTAATTATAATATTAAATAATTTCCCAGGTTTTTAAAATCTCTAGGTAAATAATTTTAAAGTTTGCAAAAGACTCCTGTAATTGTATATCCCATTATTATTTAATAAACCTTCTAACAATGCACATTTACTCTTTAACCATTTTAGGTATTTTTTATTTTCTTCCTTAGGCTAAATCTGTGGATGTAGAGTTACTGAGTGAAAGAACAGTTATAAAGCTCTTGATACGACTGCAAAATTGCTTTTCAGTAGGGTTTTTTGCATTTTACATTTTCACTACCATTCTATGAAAGTGCCATTTTTGGCCAGACGCAGTGGTTCACACCTATAATCCCAGCACTTTGGGAGGCTGAGGCAGGTGGATCACCTAATGTCAAGAGTTCGAGACAAGCCTGGCCAACATGGTGAAACCCCATCTCTACTAAAAAATACAAAAATTAGCCAGGTGTGGTGGTGCATGCCTATAATCCCAACTACTCGGGAAGCTGAGGCAGAGAATCACGTGGAGTTTGCAGTGAGCCTCACACCACTGCACTCCAGCCTGGGCGATAAAGTGAGACTCTGTCAAAAAATAAGAAAAGAAAAGAAAGTGGCATTTTTGGTGGGGGTGGGAGGGCATGTACAAAAAATGCTTTGCTATTTTGATAGATTAAAAAGGGTATCTAGCCATTTTAACTTGTATTTATTTGATTACAAAGTGAGATTCAACTCTTCTTTGAAAGGTGCTTGTAGTTCTTGTTACATAAAAATATTTTAACAAGAAAAATGGAATGGTTTTTCCTTAGGGATAAATAAAATCATATCTCTTTGAGGCCAACACTCATGTTCATTGTTACCTTTTTACAATCTGGAATTTTCCTTTCAGAATATACGGCTTATTCTCTTATTTCAGAAATTAGATTCTTGCTGCTTGCGTACCCCAGTTGGCTCTGCAGCCCTTAGAAAGGTTTTTCAGGTTTTGCGAAAATTTGTCTGTAGAGTAGATTTTATTACAGTATAGAAACAGAACAGGAGTTCTTGACAAGTGGAAGTACTCTGTGATAGGGCAGCCTCGAGTGACCAAAACAGGTAAATTATGAAAATTTAAAAGTAACAGAAGTAACATTTTTTCATAAGGCAGGAAAAAATGTACTCACAAAGATATGTTTACATCTGCCTGGGTCTTGGTGGAATCATTAAGGGACTGAGAATTAAGAAAATTTTCTTAAAAGGCTTTTGTCTTTTAAATAGGCAAAATGAGCTAAGGATACAGATAAAGGTGTTTGAATGAGAACAAGTTATGGTGACCCCAGGAAACTCCTCTGGGTGACCTAGCCACCAATTGTGACCCCTCTGGAGAAGGAGGGAACAGGTCCTGCTATTCAGTGAGCCTGTTCTTCCAAGATGGCAACTCATCTTCATCTTTCTTTCCTAAGTATCTTACACATTTACAAGATCATATAAATTATTTTCTGGAACAAAATATTTTTGTTATTTTGCCCATTTCAAAACAAACATATTTGTTTTTATTTTTATTTTTTTGAGATGGAGTCTTGTTCTGTCGCCCAGGCTGGAGAGCAGTAGTGCAATCTCGGCTCACTGCAACCTCTGCCTCCTGGGTTCAAGTGATTCTCCTGCCTCAGCCTCCCAAGTAGCTGGGACTACAGGCACTTGCTACCCCGCCTGGCTAATTTTTTGTATTTTTAGTGAGATGGGGTTTCACTGTGTTAGCCAGGATGTTCTCAATCTCCTGACCTCGTGATCCACTCTTCTCGGCCTCTGAAACCGCTGGGATTATAGGCATGAGCCACCCTGCCAGCCCACATGTTTGTTTTTAAAAGGTAATTATGTGGTAAAAACTCAGCTTATAAAATTGAAAGTTGCAGGGTATGGTTGACTGATGCCTGTAATCCAGTTGTATTTATATATATAGATATAATATCTTCTATAATTGATTTTCATTGTCATTTTGCCTATTTAAAATTTTCTTTTATTTTTTAAGAGATGGGTCTCACTGTGTTGCCCAGGCTAGCCTTGAGCACTGTGCTCAAGTGATCCTCCTGCCTCAGCATCCCAAGCAGCTAGGACTACAGGTGTGCCATTACACTGGGCTAACATATGACTATTTTTTTCCTTAAGGTCAGGAAAGCATGAAATATTTCTATTATTGAGTCTTCTAATGATGAAATGGCCTGTCTTTAATATATCTATAATTAAAATATATCTCCTTTAATATATCTGTAATTTTAAGAGGTTTTACACATTGTTGTTAGATTAATTTTCAGCTACTTCTACTTTGAGATGATATTATAAATGACTTTTTAAAAAAAGATGAGATCTCACTATGTTCCCTAGGCTGGTGTTGAACTCCTGGGCTCAAGCTATCTGGCTGCTTCAGTCTCCCAAAGTGCTGGAATTATAGGCGTGAGCCATCGCATCTGGCCGACTTTTGTTTATTTATTTATTTTTGAGACAGAGTTACACTCTTGTTGCCCAGGCTGGATTGCAATGGGGTAATCTTGGCTCACCACAACCTTCACATCCCAGGTCCAAGCGAATCTCCTGCCTCAGCCTCCTGAGTAGCTCAGATTACAGGCATGTGCCACCACACCTGGCTAATTTCATACTTTTGGTAGAGATGGGGTTTCTCCATGTTGGTCAGGCTGGTTTCAAACTCCTCACTTCAGGTGATCTGCCTGCCTTAACCTCCCAAAGTACTGGGATTACAGGCATAAGCCACAGTGCCCCACTGGTTTTTTGTTTTTTTTTTTGAGACAGAGTTCTGCTCTGTAACCTCCACCTCCTGGGTTTAAGCGATTCTCCTGCCTCAGCCTCCTGAGTAGCTAGGATTATAGGTGTGTGCCACCATGCCCAGCTACTTTTTTTGAATTTTTAGTAGAGACAGAGTTTCACCATGTTGGTCAGGCTGGTCTCAAACTCCTGACCTTGTGAACCACCTGCCTTGGCCTCCCAAAGTACTAGGATTACAGACACACCTGACTTTTTTTTTTTTTTGATGGAGTCTAGCTCTGTCACCTCGGCTGGAGTTCAGTGGCATGATCTCAGCTCACTTTGTTTCATTTTCTAGTTGTTTGATGGTAGTTTGTATGAATATGGTCAATTTTTTTATGTTGACCTTATACCCAGCAAACTTGCTAAGTAAATTTATTAATTCTAATAGTTTGTAGATTATTTTCAGTTTTTCAGATATAAAACTGTCCAGAAATACAGTTTAATTTCTTTCTTTCAATTCTGTATACCTTTTATTTATGTTTCTTCCCTTATTCTACTGGCTTGAACTTCTAGAAATGCTGACTAGAAGTGTGCCTTGCTCCGACCTCAAAGGAGAGCTTTCAACATTTTGCATTGTGTTTATTCCAGAGTTTTGTAGATCTCTTCTATCAAAATTAGGAAGTTCCATTGTATTTCTAACTTTGCTGAGAAATTTTATTAAAAATGGGTGTTGGAGCTGAGTACTGTAGCTCATACCTGTAATCCCAGTGCTTTGGGAGGCTGAGGTGGGTGGATCACGAGTTCTGGAGTTCAAGACCAGCCTGGCTAACATGACGAAACCACATCTCTACTAAAACTACAAAAAAAAAAAAAAAGAAAAAATAGCTGGTGCATGCCTGTTATCCCAGCTACTCCGGAGGCTGAGGCAGGAGAATCACCTGAACCTGGGAGGCAGGGGTTGCAGTGAGCCAAGACTGCACCACTGCTCTCCAACCTGGGCAACGGAGCAAGACTTCATTTTAAAAAAAGAAAGAAAAAAAAAGATGTTGGGTGTGGATGTAGGTGACTCACACCTGTAATCCTAGCACAGGATTTGGGAGGCTGAGGCAGGAGAATCGGTTAAAGCCAGGAGTTCAAGAGCAGCCTGTGCAACAAAGCAAGACACTGTCTCTACAAAGAAGAAGAAGAAGAAGAAAAACCTAGCCAGGCATGGTGTCACATGCCTGTGATGATCCCAGTGAGGTGGGAGGACAGCTTTAGCATAGGAGTGTGAGGCTGCAGTGAGCTATGATTATACCAGGCACTCCACTGTAGGTGACAGAGCGAGACCCCCATCTCTGGAGGCAGGGGTAGAAAAGACCAGATTTTGGAATTTATTAAATGCCATTCTGCATTTATTAAGATATCATTTATTAAGACTCTCTCCTTTAATCTGTTACTGTATAAAAGTACATTGTTTTTACATATACTGTCAGTTGTTACTTCAAAAAGAAACAGAAGTTTTTTGATATTTGCTTTAAATAAAAGTTATCCAAATGAGGCTTATATACAGATGGTACATAGCAAGCCATTCACTTCCACTGGGTCTTTTTTTTTTTTTTTGCACCTTGTTTTAGGCAGTTTAATTTGAATGATGATACAGGCAGGTGTTTATCATGACTGTGTGCCAGGCTTCTTCTGAGCACTTCGCGTGTATTATTCCATCAATCATCTCAACATTCAGTGAGATAGCTACTGCCATTCCCATTTTTCAGTTGAGGAAACTGATTCTGAGGGATATGGAGTGATTTTCCCAGGTCATAGCTGGTAGGTGATCATGCTAGGATCTATATCTGGTCTGTCTTCAGAACATTTGCTCTGAAGCCATACCAGTGCTTTTTACTCCATCCACTTATCAGAAATGCATGAGGAACAGTTTTAGAATACTGTGCCCCAGACAGTAGCCAGACTGGTTCTCAGGGAAGGCTGTATCATCCAAAATACACTTATTAGAAAACAAGAAACATAAAAAATAAATGAACCATCCAAGATAAGCCAGAGAAAAGCAGCAAAATAAACCCAAGGAAAGTAGTGGAAGGTATAATTTAAAAATATATATATAGAAGACAATAACTCCCATGAAGCTGTAAGATTAACATTCTGGTGTTAAAACTTTGTTTTCTTTTTTTTTTTAGGCACAAAGGCATCACAAGTGGTCGGGCTCAGCTACTCTGGTTCCTACAGACTTTCCTGTTTGGGATAGCGTCTCTCAGCATCTTGATTGCTTACAAACCGAAGCGCCAAAAACAAACTTGAAGATGTCCGAAAGCCTGCTCTACACTTTCACATTCACGTTCACCTTTTTTGTGTGTGGGGGATAAGGGAGGTACAGTGTTTACTCAGTGATCTTTCTACTTTCTAGAATCTGACTGTCCTTCAAAGCTATTTCAGACCCTCTCATTAGTCATTTTTCTCTTATATGCTCTGGTTGAGCTTGAATACATCAGTTGTTACTTCAAAGAGAAACAGAAAGATTTTAGCTTTTCATTTCTATTTGGCAGAGGATGTCAGCTACCTTTTTATGGCCTTTGGTTGTGTTGGGGCCCTTGTGTGCTCTAGGCTAAGCCATGTACTAAATTGACTTTTTGGTTTGTGTACCCTTGCTCCCGTCTTCTGATGAAAACACCTTACCCTCACTACCACCATCGTTCCTCTCCTTTCCCAAAGCTCTTTCCACCTTGCTGCACTAAGATAAAGTGACACTTTCACCATACATCAATTCCACACACATTTATTAAGTACCTGTGAGGCAGGATCTTATCCTCTCAAACTTCCATTTCTCACCCTACAGAGAAAGATAAGGAAGATGTGCAAGTGCCTGGGATGGGGCAGGCTAAGCAGCCACATAAAGGCACGCTGAGAACCCAGAGGGGAGGCTGCAGAGTGCCTTGCCTGATGCTGCAGCCGGAAGTGATCCTTCCCTCCACCTGACCCCTGGGACACTGTAGTGTGTGGGGTCTGATAGCACTGCTAGATTGCTCCTTCAGCTCAGGGCCACAGCTTAAACAGCTTTACCTTTCCCCTCAGCACCTCCCACTGCCTTGCACACAGGTGCTCTATCCATGTTTATTGAACAAAGGACAGAAGCTGATTTCACTTTCACTTGTTCATTATCATTCCAATTTTCATGTGAAAATGACACAACCCATTTGGGGTACCCTCATCTCAAAAGAAAAGCACAAGACTACCTTTGACTGGTACCACCTTTTTTGTGGGTTCCTTGGTGAGAGACCTCTATCTTTTTCACATTTTTCTATTCTCCAAAAGTGTCTCTTTCCAGCTCTGAATTATTCAAAACACACAAGCATTCCTGTTTAGAGATTCTAGCCCATGGGTTATCTGGCTAGTTACTACCTCTCCTGTTCACTTGGTTATACTTTATTATTGCTCACAGGTTGGGGAAGCAGAATGACTCTGTCACCACCAGGAGCCATTAAGGCTTGTTCCCTGGAGGACTGCCTGCTTGTTCTCTGGGGATTAGTCCTCATTTCCCATCTGTGATACAGTGGGGCAAGTTATTTGTATTAAGCAAACATTTAGGAGAAACAACCCCCCTCCCCAAAACAGAGCCCCCGAGTAAAGCACAACCCTGAAATATTATGAACTCTGAATTGTCTCCAGTGGAGATAAATTTCTGCAAATATATCTCAGTCTATCCGTCTATTTGTCTTGTGATTGAGAAGTTGCTTTTTGGTAAAGAAGAGGATTTTTGACCATAGAGTTAGGCATCATGGAAATTCAAACCAGATTTCTTAATACCTGATCTTCTCCAAAGAGAAATAATGACAGTAATAGTGGTGCTGGGAACAATGTGGCCGATTATTGAATGAAATGGATTAACTTGAATAAAATGCTGTGACTTATCTCTAGCTGAATGGTTTTCTTATATCTGTCAGTTTTGACATATTGATGCACATTTGATTCTTTTTCTCAAATAGACTCTACTAGGAAACTGTTTATACACTGCAGATATCAGTTTGTATCTCACTGATAAAGGAAGGCCAAACACGGTGGATATTGGGTATATCCATATTATATTTGCAGAACTGTCCGTGGCCCCCTTCTGTCCTCCAGACACGGTGAATCACTAGGGTAGACATGAATGTCTCCTTTTCATTGTAGGATTGTCTATTTGTTTCTGTTTAACTCAATGTTTGGTAAAGTCTATGCGGTACATAAGGAGTGTTCTGGCTTTTTTTTAATGCACAATGTCCAGTATGCATCACTTAACAACGGGGATGCATTCTGAGAAATGCATTATTAGGTGAGTGCATCGTTGTGCAGATGTCATAGGGTGTACTCAGAAACCTAGGTGGTAGAGCCAACTACACACTAGGCTATATGGTACAGTCTGTTGCCCCTAGACTACAAACCTCTACAGCATGTAGAGTGTACTGAATGCTGAAGGTAACTGTAACACATGCTAAGTGTTTGTGTTTCTAGCTTTTCTTTAGGTTGGGATTTTTAAAAAAATGCTAAACAGGCCGGGCGCAGTGGCTCATGCCTGTAATCCCAGCACTCTGGGAGGCTAAAGAGGGTGGATTACCTGAGGTCAGGAGTTTGAGACCATCCTGGCCAACATGGTGAAAACCCATCTCTACTAAAAATACAAAAGTTAGCAGGGCATAGTGGCACTCACCTGTAATCCTGGCTACTCGGGAGGCTGAGGCAGAAGAATCGCTTGAACCTGGGAGGCGGTGGTTGTAGTGAGCAGAGATCATGCCACTTCACTCCAGCCCAGGCAACAGAGCAAGACTTTGTCTCAAAAAACAAAACAAAAATACCTGTAGAAAAGGTACAGTAAAACTGTGGTGTTCTAATCCTATAGAACCACTGTCATATGTGCTGTCTATTGTTGATCAAAATGTCAATAGCCAGGCACCCCTGTATAAAATCCTATCATCTTATTTGGGTTATTATCATGGCTTAGATGCAAAGGGGGATGTAGTGAGCACATGGAGCAGATCATTCCTTTCACAGACCCATAAACATCTCAGCGAGGTGAAGTAACTTTCCCAACATCACACCAAGAGGCATGACTCTGGGCCTCATGTTACCCACCTCCCCATCACCCAGGAGTTTAGTAGTAAGTCTGTGAAGCAAAACAAATTTAAAATGGAGACATCTTGGCTTTGTGTGGCAGTCATGGTGGTGATATGGGAGAAACAGCTTTATGTCGAGTTTGGATGAGAAAAAGTCAGAGGCATCTTGTTGGGAGCAACCATGAAAAAAAAACAGACTAAACTGTTTTCTTACCCACCCCTTAGATTTCCAAAGCATGAATAGTTTGGAAAAATATAAAAGAAAGGACAAAAAAATAAAAACAAACTAATGACCTCAAAACTTAATAGCAGGCCCAATTTATAAACTAACAGTGTTTCCTACATTCAACATGTTTATGATTCCATGCAGTGTAAGCATGGTTTATAAGCCACGGTGTTAACATAAGGCTGGGCTGGATTTAAGAGGTTATGTTCCAGATGTGTAAAGAGGCTTTTTAGCAAAGCAATTTGCCATCTCAGACAGCCCTTATATCTTCACACTGAGGGTCTCAGAACACAAAAGAGAAGTCAGAGAACCTGCAGTTGCGGTCAGAGAACACAGAGCAATCACACTTTTATCTGCTAGGAACCTTTCTGGGGTCTCATTAATTAAAGCTCTTAGTTTAGCGACCTAGGTTGTGAATATTTTTCCTTTCCTTTCTTGTCAGAACAGTGAAAAAAAAATGCTAGTAGGGCAGCTGAGTAATACCCTTGTAAGACCATGGAAATATTCTCTCTGACAGGCTCCTTGTCCACAACAAATTGTGAATTATGTTTCCATTTCATCCACCCTGGACAATAAGTCTTTCATGTTCACATTTCTCTTGAAGAGGAGATTTGTGCTCCGATTCCACAGTAAATATTTGAAAATCCTACTAAAATACTGTATTTGCAATTTCTTTGAAGCATTTTGAGATGGCTTCTAAGCTTTTATAAAGGATTAAGTACACCAATTGCCTCATTTCTACTTGTAGTAAGTCATAATGTTGGATTAAGGGAAGTACTTTTGGTATACAACGAATACTGTTTACTTACATTGGTGTTGTGGGAAATGGAAACGCAATTTTTAAAAGTAAGAAGGAAGCAAAAATGTTGCTCAGGGAAATAATCATGAAAGAAGTTTTACTTACTTTTTTCTTGTATTAATACATTGCATAGGATGAATTGCTACTAAAATTATGAAATCTTAACATTGTTATAAATGAGAGGAATGGCATTTATAATATAAGGTAGAGTTCCCTAAGTCTCAAGCACATAAGGGCCGCCTCCACAACAACTTTAATCATGTCTACACTGCATCTGAATTTATTATTTACTGAAGCAATTCACTTTTTTTTTTTTTTTTTTGAGATTCAGTTTTGCTCTATTGGCTAGGCTAGGCTGGAGTGCAATGGTGCAATAGCTCACTGCAATCTCCACCTCCTGGGTTCAAATAATTCTCCTGCCTCAGCCTCCCAAGTAACTGGGATTACAGGTGCATGTCACCACACCTGACTAATTTTTGTATTTTTAGTAGAGATGGGTTTTCACCATGTTGGCCAGGCTGGTCTCAAACTCCTGACTTCAAATGATCCACTGGCCTTGGCCTCCCAAAGTGCTGGAATTACAGGCATGAGCCACTGCACCCAGCCAGCATTTCACCTAAAAAAGTATTTCTAAACAAGAATGACTATGAAATGCCAGGTTTGGTTTGTTTATTATATTTTTCTAATACATATGAGAAGAAAGGATAATTATTACCTAAAATCACTATGCACACTAATGATACATTTGACACACTTAAAAAGCAGAAAGTATTACCCTATTTGTTGAGATTGAAGTATGGGGTCTAACCTGGCTCTAGATGCAGGATTTTAGACAAGTTTGTCACCTTTCTGGACCTCAGTTTCATTATTAAAAGAATTGAAATACCACCAAAAACCTGTTAGAACTAATACATTCAGTAAAGTTGCAAGATACAAAGTCAAAATATAAAAATCAGTAGCGTGTTCATACACTAACAACAACCTACCCACAAAAAAATAAAAAGAAAGAAAGAAATCCCATTTATGGTAGTTAAAAAGAAGTTAAATACCTAGGAATACATTTAACCAAGGAAGTGAAAGATCTCTACACTGAAAACTATAAAACATCGATGAAAGGAACTGAAGATACAAATAAATGGAAAGACATGTCTTGTTCATGTATTGAAAGATTTAATATTGTTTAAATATCCATACCACCCAATGCAATAGACAGATTCAATGCCATCCTCATCATGATTCCAATGATATTGTTTCTCAGAAATTAAAAAAAGGATCCTAAAATTTGGATAGCATTTTGGAGGCCAAGATCACTTGAGGTCAAAAGTTGGAGGAGTTTGTATATTTAGTAGAGACAGGGTTTCACCATATTGGCCGGGCTGGTCTCAAACTCCTGACCTTGTGATCCACCCGCCTCGGCTTCCCAAAGTGCTGGGATTACAGGCAGGAGCCACTGTGCCCGGCTGGCATTAGGTCTTTTGAAAGTAAAAAGAACTCAATACTCTTTAAATATTTATTTTGTTCTAGACACTGATATAAAATATCCAAAATCCACAAGTGCTCTTCGAGGTAACCATTATCCCCATTTTATAGTTGAAGATACTAAAAAATACTGTGAAGATGAAGATGCTGGCTGGGCGCAGTGGCTCATGCCTGTAATCACAGCACTTCAGGAAGCTGAGGCTGGATAATTGCTTGAGCTCAGGAGTTCAGGAACAGCCTGGGGCAACACAGCCAGATCCAGTCTCTACAAAAAAATTAGCCAGGTGTGGTGGTACTTGTCTGTGGTCCCTGCTACTGGGGAGGCTGAAGTGGGAGGATCACCTGAGCCCAAGGAGGTTGAGGCTACAGTGAGCTGTGATCACACCACTGCTTTCCAGACTGGGCCACAGAGTGAAATCCTGTCTCAAAAAGAAAAGAAAAGAAAAAGAACAGAACAGAACAGAAAAGAAAAGAAAAGAAAAGAAAAGAAAAGAAAAAGACAGTAACACCCCACCTCATTCATTCATTCTAAATAAAGACATAAATAAGAAACTATATGGCAGAAAATTCCTGCCAAGATCCTCAAAATCAATCCTAATCAATCAGTGGAAGGACAAGAGAGAGACACATGTTCCCAGGAGTAGGTCTTAAAAGAAAGAAAAAATAAAAAGAGAGAGAGAGAGACACATGGATTTCTAACACAGCAGGGAAATTAGGGAATTCCTCACTACCCACCTCCAAGACTGAAGACTACTGAAATTGGTGTGAGGGTGGGAGGGCTAACAGCTGTAGCCTGGGCATCATGAAGGATTGGTTGAACAGCATTTACATTCTGCTCTTGTTCTCTTAAGTTGCCTTGACAGAGGCAGTCATCAGCCTGACTCCTTCAGTACGACAGTTAACAGTGCCTGGAACAGTGCCCACCCATATCAGCAACACAGACTCTTCAGGGGCACGGGAAAGAGTTCACAAAAATAGACACAGACAGCCCTCCATCGTGCTTCCAATCAAATCAGCAGGATTGTGGATTATCTTATTTCCCCTAAGTGTTTAAAAGTGAAAACTCCAGCCAAAGGAGAGACTAGTGGATTGGCCTCAAACAGGGATTCACTAAGGGGTCTGTGGTTCCTGGATTCTCAATCCTAACATCACCGCGACCAACATAGATGAGGCTGGCCTTGGCCCCTCCCAGTACATATGATCAGACATTTCTCCAAGGGAAAATGAGCCCACAGCCAAATAATGGATGGCTGAGGAGGACAAGTCTACACAAGCAACCTGTATCATCTGATCACATGTGTTGAAACAGAAGGATGCAAAATCTAACATGCTCCTTAAGTGGGAGGTAAGAGAAAATGTTAACACGCAGCAAAAACAAGATATCATTAAAAAAAAAGTAAGTGAAAGGAAACATAAAATAGTCAAAACAAAGAATCTGATAAATGGAAATAGCACAAATGAAATAGAATGGATATAGTTGAAGAAAGAATATTGAGCACACGATTGTGGCAGTCTCACAATAAGACTACAATATATGAAATAGAAAAGAAAAGCCTGAAATGTGGATGATAAGCATGAAAAGGCAAGCACCTGAGCAACAGTTCCAGCTGGAGTAAGGAGTAAAAATAGAGTGGAGGAAATATTTCAACAAATAACAGCGATACATTTCCAAAAAATGACCTTATTTGAAAGGACTTAGAGCTAATGAGAGATAAGGAAAAATCAATTCCTAGGTACAACTATAAAATTTAAAAAGAATAAGTGTAGAAAGTAAAAAGTTCCACTTCAAAGTTTCCTTTCTTATTAAACAATAATAATAATGTGTTAGAAATAACAGTTTGTTCTAAAGACAAACTTTCTTCAAAGTCTTCTTGCTTTTTTTGCTAGTAACTCTTTGTTAAGTCCTATCTTATGTAGCTGTTAGACATGCTCACAAGTACATAGTACACTCTATGTCCTTGTACTTTAACCAAGATACCTGTGCTAGACGTGCTTACAGCCATGTCCCAGCTCACAGTCTATGTCCCTTCCTTATTTAAACTTCCTCTTTTCTTATGTTCTTCATTGCCTTTACCTATTTTGACAAGTTTTGTTTTGTTTTTAATACAGGGTTTCACCATGTTGGTCAGGCTGGTCTTGAACTCCAGACCTCAGGTGATCTGCCCGCCTTGGCCTCCAAAGTGCTTGGTTTACAGGCATGAGCCACCACGCCTGTCCTATATTGAAAGTTTTAAGTTGTTAGCCAATCAAGGTTTAGTTTAGATTGTGAAGTCTGGCTCCAACCAGCAAAGATCAGACACAGCAGTAAAGACCCAATTGTAAAAAATAAATGTGCCTGCCTTTCCTTTGTTCATTGTACTCTCATAGCAAGATAGCTAACAGGAGCACCCTTTCTGCAGAAAGTAAAATTGCTTTTGCTGAGAGAATCATTTGTCCAAATGCTAATTTTTCCTTGCAGTACCTAGGAACAAGCATTCTGTCTCTAACAAGTAAAAATAAAGTAATAAATAAAAATAATAATGAGACTGGGCACAGGGGGTTATGCCTGTAATCCCAATTTTGGGAGGCAAGGTGGGAGGATCACTTGAGGCCAGAAGTTCGAGACAAGCCTGAACAACATTTTGAGACCCTATCTATTCCTACCAAAAAAATTAAAAAAAAAAAATTTGCTAGTCATGGTGGCACTTGCCTGTAGTACTAGCTACTTGGGAAGCTGAGACAGAAGGATCACTTTAGCTCAGAAGGTCAAAGCTTCAGGGAGCTGTGATCACACACCACTGTACTCCATCCTGGGCCACAGAGTGAGACCCTCTCTTAAAATAATAATAATAATGATAAGAAGCAAGTTCTAAAAGCTTCCAGACAGAGAGCAAGCAAATGACCTTCAAAGGAATAATAATGAGACATCAAATAGCTACATGAAATGCTAGGAGACCGTGTGGTATAATGGTTAACTAACTACAGAGTAGTTATTAAGTATTAGAAGACAGTAATTTTGAAGGTAGAATTTTATTTATTTATTTATGAGACGAGTCTTGCTCAGTCTCCCAGGCTGGAGTGCAGTGGCACAATCTCAGCTCACTGCAACCTCCACCTCCCAGGTTCAAGTGATTCTCCTGCCTCAGACTCCTGAGCAGCTGGAATTACAGGCACCTGCCGCCATGCCCAACTAATTTTTGTATTTTAAGCAGAGACAGAGTTTTACCATTTTGGCCAGGCTGGTCTCGAACTCCCAACCTCAAGTGATCGACCCATTTCAGCCTCCCAAAGTGTTGGGATTACAGGAGTGGAGCCATTGCGCCTGGTCTTAAAGGTGGAATTTTATATTCAGCCAAATTATCATATGAATGGGAGAGAGTGATGGGAAAATCACCTGCATTCAAGGGCTCAGGGCACTTGCCACACACAGACCCGCATTAAAACACTTTCAGAAGATGACCTCAAAAAATTAAAGGTAAAAATCCAGGCCATGCTGCAGGAGGCACAGGAGAAGAAGAGAGGAGAAAGTTATAGAAGAAAAATAAAAAGAGAGACAATATTTTAAAAACAACCCTGGTTTAAAACTATACTTGTTCTATACAGCCTCCACGGCGGCACATTTATGTGTGTATGTGTGTGGCGGGGGTAGAATAAATTAATTGGGCATGAGAGTAACACTGAACTAGTTGTGTTTTTTTAAAAAATATTATTATTATTATTATTATTATTAATTTTGAGATGGAGTCTCACTCTATCGCCCAGGCTGGAGTGCAGTGATGCCATCTCAGCTCACTGCAGCTGCTGCCTCCCGGGTTCCAGCGATTCTCCTGCTTCAGCCTCCCAGGTAGCTGAGATTACAGGCACATACCACCAGGCCCAGCTAATTTTTGTATTTTTAGTAGAGATGGGATTTCACCATGTTGTCCAGGCTGGTCTCGAACTCCCAACCTCTAGTGATCCACTTACCCCAGCCTCCCAAAGTGCTGGGATTATAGGCATGAATGATCACACCTGGCCTGTACTGGCTGCATTATTAAGGGAAATATAGGTGCTAATAAATGTAAGAAAGCAATTGGAAGCTGGGCGCAGTGATACACGCCCATAATCCCAGCACTTTGAGAAGCTGAGGCGGGTGGATCACGAGGTCAAGAGATCGAGACCATCCTGGTCAACAAGGTGAAATAAATTAGCTGGGCACTAAAAATACAAAAATTAGCTGGGCATGGTGGTGCGTGCCTGTAGTCCCAGCTACTTGGGAGGCTGAGGCAGGAGAATTGCTTGAACCCAGGAGGCGGAGGGTGCGGTGAGCCGAGATCGTGCCATTGCACTCCAGTCTGGGTAACAACAGCGAAACTCCATCTCAAAAAAAAAAAAAAGAAAGCAATTGGAATAAATAAACATGAAATGAGGAATTCAATGCAACTATCATAAGAATAATAATAGAATTTGTGTATAATTGTTTTTATTTAGAAAAAATTGTTTATCCTTTACTTCTTGACAATTTTCCAACAAGAGCTGAATTGCTCACATTCCATGTTGCTCTCTTGGAGTGGGGAGAAATCTGTCTTCAAGACAGCATGACAACCAGCTGCAATCAGCATGGTGCGTGAACAAGATAAGTAACAGTAGAAAAAGAGAGCCAGGCTGGTCACTTAGCAAGCTCATCTTGGATGGCTCCAAAAATCTAATGTTGCCCGACTTGGCTAGAATTGCCTTAAACAACACAGGAAAAGAGATGGAATCATGTTTGAGCTCCACTTGTAATCAGAATGCTGAAAGGGATGGCAGAATCCCCTTCCCCAACTCCCGCCATGGAGGGAACTATGGTATGTGAAGAAAGGCAACCACCAATGTCACACGGCTAGCTAATCTGGTGGTGGACCTAGGCCCCTGACACCTCGATATTTCACCAAGCTGCCTGTCAGTGGTGTTGGATGAAACATCCAAAGTAATGTTCTCAATAGCATGCCTCACTTTCCAAATACTTTACAGATCTTATCCTAGAATGATGTATTGAGAGTGAGAATAGTTTCTGTGAGTGTTAACTGCCTAAAACCCCCACATCCTGTTCATGTTACTGGCACTCGCCTTTGATACCGTATCCACAGCAATGTGCAAATATTGTAAACACTCTGCTGACCCAGGGGTTTTCATGCCATTGGCTAAAGGTGCAGCATTAATATGTTGCACATGTACACAGAACAGCAGTAGTTATAGCATTTATGAAGCTTTAACATCTGCACAGCCAGAGGGCTTGTGGGTATCAGAGTACTTCCTAGGAAGCAGAAAATAAATGCATTATGAAATTTCAATTTTCAATGTGTCACTAGAGTTGTTCTGCCATCCTATCATGCCTGCTGCAAAACACACTTTGACCAGAGAGGGATGCCTTATGAAATTCCTTTATAGCCTTTGAATCTGCAGGAGTCCCACAGAATTGCTTCTGTATTAATAACAGAAAGATCAAACATGAATTAAAAACTCACTATATGCTGGTTGTTATGCTAAGAGCCTTGCTTGCATTCTCTCATGTAATTCTCACTTTAAACCCTAGAAAGTAGATGCTGCTAACTCATTTCTCCCAGTTAGAAAACTGGGGCCAGCCAGCCCAGTGGCTCATGCCTGTAATCCCAACACTTTGGGAGGCCATGGCAAGAGGATCACCTGAGGTCAGGAGATCAAGACTGTCTCCACTGAAAAAACAAAAATGAGCCGAGTGTGGTGGTGTATGCCTGTAACCCCAGCTACTCAGGTGGCTGAGGCAGGAAAATTGCTTGAACCTGGGAGTTGGAGGTTGCAGTGAGCCAAGATTGTGCTGCTGTGCTCCAGCTTGTGTGCTTGTGTGACAGAGTAAGACTCCATCTCAAAAAAAAAAAAAAAAAGAAAAGAAAAGAAAACTGGGGCCAAATGAATTAAGTACCTTGTTTACAGTCAGAACTAGTGAGTGTAAAAACAAAAACAAAAAAACCTAGTGAGCGATAAGAACCAGGAACCAAACCTAGATTTCAAGGCCTGCGTTTGCACCATATGCTCACAGTCTAACTATTGTAAATTGCAGAGGTGATGGTAGCATAAAATCGCACCCCGGTATTAATATATTCACAGCGAAATAGGTTTTCCTGTTGCTATGGTTTGAATGCATCCCCAAAAGTTCATGTGTTGGGAACTTTGTTGAGAAGTGGGCCTTTGGGAGGTGATAGGGTCCTTCATGAATGGACTCATTCATTCATGGATTAATGGATGAATAAAGAATATGTTAGTTACCACAAGAGTGAGTCTGTCATAAAAGCCAATTTGTTTGCCCCCATTAAAGCACAGAGAAAAAAAAAAGAAAAGCCAGTTTGGCCATCTCTCCTGAGCCTCCTGGCCAGGTGATGCCCTGTACTTCCCTGGGACTCTACAGAGTTCCCACCAGCAAGAAGGCCCTCGTGAGATGGAGCCCTTTGACCTTGGACTTCCCAGACTCCAGAACTGTAAAAAATACATTTCTTTTCTTTATAAAGTATCCAGTCTCAGGTATTCAGTCACACCACAAAAAAACAGACACTGGTACAAGACATATTTTAAATGGACTCTATCATTTCATTCCTTATGTGGAAATTATTACATTCCTACCTCATGATTCTCCCGCTTTTTCACTGTAAGGAGTTGATTTAAGAGGAGGAGGAGGCTGGGTGTGGTGGCTCACGCCTGTAATCCCAGCACTTTGGGAGGCCGAAACGAGTGAATTACCTGAGGTCAGGAGTTGAAGACCAGCCTGGCAAACATGGTGAAACCCTGTCTCTACTAAAAATACAAAAGTTAGCCAGGCATGGTGACATCTGCCTGGGTTGAACCCAAAAGGTGGAGGTTGCAGTGAGCCAAGATTGCACTACTACACTCCAGCCTGGGAGACAAAACAAGACTTTGTCTCAAAAAAATAAAATAAAATAAGAGGAGGAGGAGGAGGCAGCTCAAGGGTACAGGGTTGGGTGGGGAGGGCTGACATGGCCACCAGGCATTAATCCAAGTTCATGTCAGTGACCCTGAGGGCTTCTGGGGCAAGGTGTGGCCCGCCCCCTTCCCTGAGCAGGCACGCATGCCATTCTCCCATGGTCACTATGGGAAAATAGCCCCAGAAAGATCAACTATAACTGCCCACAGGGGACCACTTCTAGTATCAAGTTACGTACAGACTAAGTGGAGCAGATCAGTAAATGGACACTGGCCTTCTGGGGCCATGAACCAGAGACCAGGCATCTTCAGGCAGGCGGGATTAGAGGGAGCTGGGTAACCCAAGAAGTGTACCCAGGTACAGGGCAGAGCTGAATCACCCCTATGATACTGCAGGGCTATGGGCAGGATTGTATTGCAGAACATAGCAGGGTGGACTTGGCCTTCCCCATTTAGAAGTTCTAAACAAAGGGTCTTTTCCTGGGGTCCACAGGTGAGTCAGTAAATCTTTTTTTTTTTTTTAATTTAGGACAGAGTCTTCCTCTGTCACCCAGGCTGGAGTGCAATGGCACCTTCTCAGCTCACTGCAACCTCTGCTTCCCAGGTCCAAGTGGTTCTCATGCCTCAGCCTCCGAGTGGCTGGGATTACAGGCATGCACCACCAGGCCTGGCTAACTTTTATATTTTCAGTAGAGATGGGTTTTCACCATGTTGCCCAGGCTGGTCTCAAACTCCTGACCTCAGGTGATCCATCCACTTTGGCCTCCCAAAGTGCTAGGTTTACAGGTGTGAGCCACCGTACCCACCCTCATTTCACCTCTTGAACTTGGGTTTTCTTGTGAGGCAGTTACACTTGATTTATAAGGTTCCTTTCAGCTTTAAAATTTCATAAAATTCCGTAAGTACTATCTACTAGTGAAACAATTTACTGGGAGAAGTAGTGAGTCCCTGTCACTGGAAGCATTCAAGCAGAGTGAGAACAGTCAGTTGTCCGAAACACTGTAGAGAGAATTTCTACAGTAGGTAGGTTAGTATTTGATTTGAATAAAGAAGCCAATATTAAAATATAGTATTGAGTATGTAATATGTGCCCAGCACTGTTCTAAGCATTTAGACATGTCTCATTGGATCCTTTCAGTAACTGCAAAGGGAGTGGGTACTATCTCCGTTGTACAGAGGACACTCAGATCAGAGACAGCACTAACCAAAGATTTCACAGCTAGAGAGAGATGGAGATTGGAAATCAGATTGCTGTGGCCCCCACCAAGGCCTAATCACCACCCAATCCTGCCAGCAGTCAGGGGCTCTGGGGTGGATCTGGGTGCAAGGTGATGTGCCTGCCTCCTACTCATCTCCCTGTGAGACAAGGAATTGAGCTTGGAATGCAGACGGCAGGCTTGCCAACAAGGCTACTTTGCCATGACCTGCAGCAGAAAGGGGCTGCCTTCCACTGCTTGGGGCCGCAAACGCTCTGAGCCCCTTTCACCACAGCCTTATTTTACAGAAGGCAAAACTAACACCCAGAAACAGCAAGCAACCTACCCAAGGTCACAGAGCAAACAAGTAGTGCAGTTGAGAAACACCTGCCCGGAGTCCTCCCTTCCAGGCCTGCCTGATGTTCTGTTTTGTTTTTATCTAAATCATATTGCTGCAGTCACTTGCATATGACAGTCCCTCGGTTTTCTGGTTTTTTTTTTTTTTTTTGAGACGGAGTTTCGCTCTTGTTACCCAGGCTGGAGTGCAATGGTGCAATATCGGCTTACCGCAACCTCCGCCTCCTGGGTTCAGGCAATTCTCCTGCCTCAGCCTCCTGAGTAGCTGGGATTACAGGCACGCGCCACCATGCCCAGCTAATTTTTTTCATATTGTTGGTAGAGACGGGGTTTCACCATGTTGACCAGGATGGTCTCGATCTCTTAACCTCGTGATCCACCCGCCTTGGCCTCCCAAAGTGCTGAACATGCATATTTTCTAATCAAGGCCTATGCATCAACTACAGCAAAGTGGAGATTCACAAGAGCCACAATTATTCAAAATGAAATTCTGCCGATTATATTCTAAAAATTCTAATCTAACATCACACCTGCAGAGAAATTTATCTCTTGTTGATCCTGAATCCACACTTCAGCTTTTTTGAGGCAAGTTTCCTCACTAACGTTGACCCCCAATTACATATTAATCTTTGCCCCAGTTGTCACCTAGCCAGAATTCCCTCTGAAGTCCTCTCTGCTTATCTGGCCTGGTGGAAACTCATGATCAAACGGCACTGAGGAGTCAAAAATTGCTTCTTTCTTCTTTTTTTTTTCTCAAGCTCTGCTTTTAGGAGAAGCAATCATCTCAACACTGCTTTACAAGTGGATGTATACCTTGTAAGAATGTAACAAGTAAGTCAGAAATGAGCAACTCCACTCTCCACCCCACATAAGCTGCTTTTATTTATTTATTTATTTTTGAGATAGAATCTCACTCTATTGCCCAGGCTAAAGTGCAGTGTTGCCAGCTTGGCTCGCTGCAACTTCTGCCTCCCGGGTTCAAGTGATTCTTTTGCCTTAGCCTCCCGAGTATCTGGGATTATAGGCATCTGCCACCATGCCTGGGTAATTTTTGTATTTTTTAGTAGAGACAAGATTTCACCATTTTGGCCAGGCTGGTCTCTAACTCCTGACCTCAAGTGATCCAGCTGCTTCGGCCTCCCAAAGTGTAGAACCGCACCCGGCCTGTTTTTGTTTTTTATGGGTGATATGTACTTTCAGGTCACACATTGGTTTGGGGATCAACCTCTGATTAAGATGCACACTCACGTTCTGGAGGATGACACGGTTAGGAACAGGCTTTAGAGCCCCAGTGTGATCTCGGCAGATCTTTAATCTCTTCTCAATCACATTTGTAAAACTTAGGCAAAGACTGTGGTGTCCTCACAAAGAATGTTCGCTGAAAGGAGAAATCAGTGGTTCCTGGGCCACTCCATTCTTACCCTGTCACTCCCATGTCTCACTATTCTCAAGTGTAGCTGGAGATTGTCATCAACACCACCGGCCCCTGACGCCCCCTGCTGGCATCGAGGTCTCCTGGGTGGGTCCTCCACATTAAGGGACTATGCCCTTTGTCACTCATCTGGGGCTCAAAGCTCTGTTCTCTGGAAAAGTCACAAAGGGACATTAGTGGAAATACCAGCAAATCTTACCATATAGAAATTAAAAAAGTTCTGTGTTAAAACTGTTGTGAGCAAACTCAGAAAACAATCATGAAACTGGGAGAAATATGTGCAACTCATATCACAGGCAGAGGTGACCTTTCCTGATGCATAAAGAGCTTCCGCTACTCAATAGGAAGAAGCCTCCCAACGCAAAAAGAATAAAAAGGAGAAAAGGATATAAACATACAGGTCACAGAAAAGGAAAGGCAAACAGCTCTGGAAATTTTATTTCATTTTTTTAATTAAAAAATATTTTTTAGTTGACCATACAAAGCCTATTGTTCCAGACATTTTATTTTATTTTATTTTACTTTAGTTTTTGAAACAGAGACTTGCTCTGTTGCCTAGGCTGGAGTGCAGTGGCACAATCTCCGCTCACTGCAACCTCAGCCTCCTGGGTTCAAGCGAATCTCCTGCCTCAGCCTCCCCAGTACTGGAACTACAGGCGTGTGCCAAGACACCAGCTAATTTTTGTATTTTTACTTAGAGATGGGGTTTTACCATGTTGGCCGGGCTGGTCTCGAACTCCTGATCTCAAGTTACCCACCTGCCTTGACTTCCTAAAGTGCTAGGATTACAGGTGTGAGCCACTGCTCTCAGTCTGTTCTAGACATTTTAAAAGATGTGAAACCTTACACAATAAGAGAAATGCCTGTAATCTCAGCAGTATGAGAGGTCGAGGCGGTTGGATCACCTGAGGTCAGGAGTTTGAGACCAGCTTGGACAACATGGCAAAACCCTGTCTCTACTAAAAATACAAAAATTAGCCGGGTGTGGTAGAGGGTGCCTATAATCTCAGCTACTCAGAAGGCTGAGACACAAGACTTGCTTGAATCCAGGAGGCAGAGGTTGCAGTGAGCTGAGATCACACTGTGCACTCCAGCCTGGGAGACAGAGAAAAAAAAAACCTAACAAATGAACAACAACAAAAAAACTGTTCTAAGAGAACGATTTTCCACCTATCATGTTGAGGAACATGTTTAAGAGTTTCACGGCTAGGCTTGGTGGCTCAGGCCTGTAATCTCAGCACTTTGGGAAGCTGAGGCAGGCAGAAGGTCAGGAGTTCGAGACCAGCCTGACTAATTTGGAGAAACCCCATCGCTACTAAAAATACAAAATTAGCCGGACGTGGTGGCGGATACCTCTAATCTCAGCTATTCGGGACACTGAGGCAGAAGAATTGCTTGAACTTGAGAGGCAGAAGTTGCAGTGAGTCAAGATTGTGCCATTGGACTCCAGTCTGGACAATGAAAGCAAAACTCCGTCTTAAAAAACAACAAAAAAATTTTATGGGCCCGGTGCGGTGGCTCATGCCTATAATCCCAGCACTTTGGGAGGCTGAGAGGGGTGGATCACCTGAGGGCAGGAGTTCTAGACCAGCCTGGCCAACATGGCAAAACCCCGTCTTGACTAAAACTACAACAATTAGCCAGGCATGGTGGCAGGCCCCTGTAATCTTAGCTACTTGGATGCTGAGGCAGGAAGTTGCAGTGAGCCAAGATCGTGCCATCGCACTCCAGCCTGGGTGACAAGAGTGAAGCTCCATCCCCCAAAAAAAGGTGGAAGGATTATGACATGCTTGTTGAAACTGTGTGAGGAAATAGGCACTTCTATACACTGAGGATGAGACTTCCTGTGCAGTATAGGAATAAAAGAACTCCAGAAATGCACACCCATATTGTTGTATATTGCAAGAATACATTTTTATTCTGCTTGTATATGTTTTTTCCTAAACTTACACATATTTATGGATAAAATAAGCTAGCATTGCTTTTACATAATGTTTAAATATGTAAATGTCAATCTGTGTTTAACAAAATTGAATTTTGTGTCAAAAGTTATCTTTTGGCTGGTTGAGGTGACTCTCACACCAGTAATCCCAACACTGTGGGAGGCCGAGGTGGGTGGATCACCTGAGGTCAGGAGTTCAAGACTAACCTGATTGATATGGTGAAACCATTTTTACTAAAAATACAAAAATCAGCTGGGCATGGCGATGTGGGCCTGTAGTCCCAGCTACTGGGGAGGCTGAGAGAGAATTGCTTGAGCCTGGGAGGTGGAGGTTGCAGTGAACCAAGATTGCACCACTGCATTCCAGCCTGGGCAATAGAGTGAAACTGTCTCAAAAAAAAATTAACTTTCATGGTATATCGACTTTAGAATAATTTCAAAGATATTTAGGTGACTCGAAACCTTGTACTCATTTAATTGATGGATATTTGCTGGGTACATAAATAATTTCTAGGAAAAATGAAAGACTAAAACATGCATTATGAAGCATAATTTAAGTGTATATGTTTTTGCTTCTTTATTTTTATTATTTTTATTTAATTTTTTTTACACTTTTTGTTCCTTTCTGTGGAAATTGGAGTCTTGCTATATTGTCCAGGCAGGTCTCAAACTCCTGGGCTCAAGCTATCCTTCTGCCTCTGCCTCCTTAAGAGCTGGGATTACAGGCATGAGCCACTGCACTTGGCCTTATTTTTATTTATTTATTTATTTATTTTTGAGATGGAGTTTCGCTCTTGGTTGCCCAGGCTGGAGTGCAATGGCACAATCTCAGCTCACTGCAACCTCTGCCTCCTGGGTTCAAGAGATTCTCCTGCCCCAGCCTCTCAAATAGCTGGGATTATAGGTGCCTGCCACCATGCCTGGCTAATTTTTGTAATTTTTAGTAGAGATGGAGTTTCCATGTTGACCAGACTTGTCTTGAACTCCTGATCTCAGGTAATCCACTGGCCTTGGCTTCCCAAAGGGCTGGGATTATAGGCGTGAGCCACTGCATCTGGACTATTTTTATTTTTGAGACACAGTCTTGCTCTGTTGCCCAGGCTGGAGCGCAGTGGCACGATCTTGGCTCACTCCAACCTCTGCTCCTTGGGTTCAAGCGATTCTCATGCCTCAGCCTCCTGAGCAGCTGGAATTACAGGCGTGTACTACCATGCCTGGCTAATTTTTATATTTTTAGCAGAGACAGGTTTTTGCCATGTTACCCAGGCTGGTCTCCAACTCCTGACCTCAAGTGATCCACCTGCCTCAGCCTCCCAAAGTGCTGGGATTACAGGCATTTGTCACTGACTTACAAGTCCTTGCTTCTTTTTTAACATGCTACCAAGAGCTTACGTCTTTGGGTGTGTTAATGCACATGTTTCTTTTTGCCACTTGGAGAAGTTATACCATAAGGGATGCATATGTCTGCAGAGAGTTGTGTCATGTGCGTTTATGAGCTTTACTGGTCTGCTAAATGTTAAATGACAGTCACAGTTACAAATATCCAACTTCCAGTTTTCTCTGTGAAACAGAATTTGCTTTGCTTAAAAGTTATCATTAATGTGAGTGATTGACACTGCTTTGGAGCAGTAGTCGCAGAGAAATACAACTGTGTGTGTGCTTCTGGGTTTTTTTATTATTGTTGCTGTTAGTTTTTTTTTTTTTAGACAATCTCACTCTGTTGCCCAGGCTGGAGTGCAATGGTGCAAACTCAGCTCACTGCAACCTCTGCCTCCCAAGTTCAAGTGATTCTCCTGCCTCAGCCTCTCTAGTAGCTGAGATTACAGGTGTCTACCACCATAACCGGCTAATTTTTAGAAAAGATGGGGTTTCACCATGTTGGCCAGGCTCGTCTAGCACTTTGACCTCAGGTGATCCACCCTCCTTGGATTCCCAAAGCGTTGGGATTACAGGCGTGAGCCACTGGCCCTGGCTGCACTTCTGTTTTTTGTTGTTTTTGTTTGTTTGAGACAGTCTTGCTCTGTCACCCAGGCTACAGTGCAGTGCACAATCTCAGCTCACTGCAACCTCTGCCTCTTGGGTTCAAGTGATTCTTCTGCCTCAGCCTCCCGAGTAGCTGGAACTACAGGTGCGTGCCACCCTTCTGCCATCAGGAGACTTACAATCTACAAGTACATACGGCAAATAAAACATAGTGACAGGTCCAGGACAGCAGGTTAGAAACAGGTGAGCAAGAGAATTCACATTCTGCTGTGACCATAGATGGTATTATTACTCCGTCTTTGTGGGTGAGGCTCACAGAGAGGAGGTGAACTGCCTGAGGCTACACTACCAGTAAGGACAGAGTCACTATTTGAATGCAATTCCTCTGCCTCCCTTACTAAGAGATGCTAACTCGGAAATGCTCTAAACTGTCAGCAAGGCAATGTCTTCAGACAGTTTAAAACTCTCACCTCAAGGAGCCAAAATAAGATCATCTCCCCAGAGAGCATTGCAGAGAAAATTCTCGAAGAACTCAAGGGAGATGCCAACCCACTGCTACCCGCCAAGCCCACAGGGAATTCAAGAACAATAGCTTGATGCATTCTCAGGAAATAGCCATGGATTTCACAATGAGCTGAACTGTCACTTAGCAATGTGAATCTTCTGCAAAAACACTCAAAATTGAGTAAGTGGATACCAGGCACTATGGGTGGCTGAGTTCTTTTGCTGGACCCTCTATTTAGACCAGTTTTCTCCTCTTCTAAATGTGGATTTATCACTTCAAAAGACACTGGTTGGAAAACTGCTGTTGCTAAGCTCTGGGATAATCACAGAACCCATCGCATAGGGTAGCAGCCAAGATAACTGAAAAATAGACTATGTAGCATGGCGTACTATGCAGCCATAAAAAGGAATAAAATAATGGCATTTGCAGCAGCCTGGATGGAGATGGAGACCATATTCTAAGTGAAGTAACCCAGGAATGAAAAACCAAAGATTGTATGTTCTCACTTATAAGTGGGAGCCAAGCTATGAGGATGCAATGCGTAAGAATGATATAATGGACTTGGGACTGGGGGGAGCTGGGGAGGGGTGAGGGGTAGAAGACTACACGTTGAATACAGTGTACACTGCTCAGGCGATGGGAGCACCAAAGTCTTAGAAATTGTCACTAAATAAATTACCCCTGTTGGTCAGGCGCAGTGGCTCAAGCCTGTAATCCCAGCACTTTGGGAGGCCAAGGCAGGTGGATCATTTGAGCTCAGGAGTTCCAGACCAGCCCGGCCAACATGGTGAAACTCTGTCTGTATTAAAAATACAGAAATAGCTGGGTGGTAGTAGTGCATGTCTGTAATCCCAGCATTACAAGGAGAATCTCTTGAGCCTGGGAGGCAGAGGTTGCAGTGAGCCAAGATTGCACCACTGCACTCCAGTCTGGGTGACAGAGTGAAACTCTGTCTCAAAAGAAGAAGAAGAAATAAAAGGACTTATCCATGTAACTGAAAACCATCTGTTTCAAAAACTATTGAGATAGATACAGTTACAATGAATAGAATCTACTATTTGAACAAAACAGGGTGATTATAGTCAACAATAATTGTACAATTTTGTTTGTTCTTTCTTTTTATTTTTACTCTACCTTTCCTATGTACATTTAAAAGTAACTAAAAGACTACAATTGGAATGTTTGTAACACAAAGAAACCGTACGTTTGAGGTGATAGATACCCCATTTACCCTGATGTAATTATTACACATTGTATGCCTGCATCATAACATCTCAAGTGCCCCATAAAGATATATATCTACTATGTACCCATAACAATTAAAAATTAAAGATATTTTAATCAGAAAAAAATAAATCTATAATAAAATTTTTACAAATTAAAAAAGCCAGACTATGTAGTACTTCACTCCGGGTTGGACGTGATGTCAAAATCATGAATGCTGGCTGTTAGGACTATAACTATTGGTATTATAACTGTTAATATTATTATTATTTTTGAGATGGATTCTGGCTCTGTCAGACAGACTGGAGTGCAGTGGCATGATCTCAGCTCCCAGGATTGAATCGATTGAACCTCTGACTCCCAGGTTTAATCAGTTCTTCTTCGGAGTAGCTGGAATTACAGGTGCATGCCACCACATGTGACTAATCTTTAAAATATTTTTGGTAGAGTCAGGGCTTCACCATGTTGGTCGGGTTGGTCAACGTCAGGCAATCCACCCTCCTCGGCCTCCTAAAGTGCTGGGATTACAAATTACACCACGGTGCCACGCCGATAGTATTATTATTATTTGAGACAATCTTGCTCTGTCACCCAGGCTGGAGTGCAGTGTGCAATCTCGGCTCGCTGCAAACTCCTCTTCTTGGGTTCAAGCAATTCTTGTGCCTCAGCCTCCTGAGTAGCTGGAATTACAAGTGTGTGGCACCAAGACTGGCTAATTTTTTTTTTCTTATTTTAGTAGATATGGAATTTCACTATGTTGGCCAGGTTGGTCTCAAACTCCTGACCTCAGGGAATCCACCTGCCTCGGCCTCCTGGAGTGCTGGGATTACAGGTATAAGCCACCATGCTCAGCCATAATTGTTAATATTAAACCTCTACCCTCACTCTACACTTGGCTTCTCCCTGTACCAAGCAGACCTTCCCATCTTCCTACATCTTCTCCTACCTGGGAGGATTCGGGCCACATGTAAGAAAGGAGGTAGATTAAAGGGGGATATTTATTACAGCACAATTCATAATTGCCAAGATACAGAATCACCATAAGTGCTTATTGACCAATGAGTGGATTTAAAAAATGTGGTACATATACACCATGGACTACTACTCAGCCATTAAAAGGAACAAAATAATGTCTTTTGCAGCAACTTGGATGGAGGTGGAGACTATTATTCTAAGTGAAGTAACTCAGGAATGGAAATCCAAATACCATATATTCTCGCTTGTAAGTGAGAGGTAAGCTATGAGAGACATGCACAGTGATGTAATGGACTCTGCAAACTCAGAAGTGAGCACGGGTGGGGAGTGAGGGATAAAAAACTACACATTGGGTAGGATGCACACTCCTTGGGTGGTGTGTGCATGAATATCTCAGCATTCACCATTATACAATTCATTCACATAACCAAATATAACTGGTGCCCCCAAAGCTACTGAAATTGTATAACATGAATAACAATTTAAAAAGAAACATCTCCCTTTCTGCCTCCACTACCGCCATGGCACCCATGAAAAAGCTTGTGGTGAAGGGGGGCCAAAAAAACACAGATTCTGAAGATCACTCTTGACTGCACCCACCCCATAGAAGATGGAATCATGGGTGCTGCCTATTTTGAGCAGTGTTTGCAAGAGAGGGTCAAAGCAAATGGAAAAGCTGGGAAACTTGGTCAGGGGCGTGGTGACCATTGAAAGGAGCAAGAGCAAGATCACAGTGACATCCGGGGTGACTTTTTCCAAAAGGTATATGAAATATCACACTAAAAATGATTTGAAGAAGAAGAGTACGTGATTGGTCATGCATGGCTGCTAACAGCAAAGAAAGTTATGAATTACGTTACTTCCAAATTAACAAGGACAAAGAAGAGAGGAAGACGAGAATTAAATTTCATTTATTTGGAATATTTTGTATGAGTTCTTTGAATAAAACTTGAGAATGAAAAACAAAAAAACCTCTTTTCTTTTTTCTTTTTTTCAGACAGGGTCTCTCACTCTGTCACCCAGGCTGGCACACAGGGTAATCATAGCTTACTACAGCCTCGACTTTCCGAGCTCCTACCATCCTTCCACCTCAGCCTCCAGAGTAGCTGGGACTACAGGTGTGTGCCACCACACCCGGCTAATTTTTTATTTCTATTTTTTGTAAAGACAGGGTCTTGATATGTTGTCCAGGCTGGTCTTGAACTCATGCCAATCCCCCACCTCAGCCTCCTAAAGCGCTAGGATTACAGGAATGAGCCACTATGTTCAACCTCAAAAAGACCATCTCAACCCATCGAGTTGCCCCCTCCTTTTCCTTCCCCCAACAGAGACATCCATCCACATTCACACTTCACTGGCTCACTTTCTCTGGCTCTAACTTCTGTGCCTTGCGTAGTAGCCCCTATCCATCTGTGCCGAGTAGCTAGCTTTGCCCAGCGCTCACTGAGAGCTCTCCAGGCGTGGGTCTTCCTGATACCTCTGGAAATCCTCTCTTGGGCCAAAGGGAGAAGACAAGGAGGCTTTGTCAGCTCAGGCCCTCCCAGCCACTGAGGCTCTTTTAAATGGGCTGTATTTGACCTCACTCTCTCCCCAGAGAGATGACAAGTCCCTATTTCCTGTTTCCTTTTGGCCCCTTGCTTTTGGGCCTGGGTCAGGAGAGCAAGCCCCTGCCAGATTCCCCACCACTTGTGCCCCGGCCCGGCCAGGCTGGGAGGACCGTGCACATCCTGTAGCATTGCCTGTGGAGGCAACGCAGATGTCTGGGAGGCAAATTCCCAAATTCCTAACTAGTCTCTGTATGCCCTGGGCCATGTCCTAACTTCTCCACACCTCACATTCTGTATGCTCCCGTGACCCTGGCAGGTACCGTCACAATCTGCGTGGATTGTGAGGCCACCTGCCAGGGTCATGGGAGTATTAAGTGAAAGAGAAATGTGTGCACATGAAGCACTTCATTCATGCAGGTGGTTATGAGCGTTCTCCCCTAACTGCACAGGACGTGGCCCTCTGAGCCCCCCATATTCCATTTGTCCCTTTCTCACCTCCACTCTTCTCCAGATCCTCTATTTAGTGCCTTTCCTGGGACTTGAGAGTCAAGAGGCCTGATAATGCTGAGGACTGTACTTTTGGAATCAGATCTATCTAACTTCCAAAGTGGGATCTGCCATCCTCTAATCTTGAATCAAATATATTTAATAGATCTTTTTTATTTTTTAGCGGGAACAGGATATCTACTTGATAGGTTTACTGATGCAAGGATTAAACAGGCTGATGCATGTACAGCCTTAGCACAAAACCAGGTCAGAGAAATTTAGCAAAAAATAGAATAATAATAGGCCAGGCACAGTGGCTCATGCCAGTAATACCAGCACTTTGGGAGGCAGAGGCAGGCAGATCACCAGAGGTCAGGAGTTCAAGACCAGCCTGGCCAACATGGCAAAACCCTGTCTCTACTAAAAATAAAAAATTAGCTGGTCATGGTGGCACAGGCCTGTAATCCCAGCTACTCAGGAGGCTGAGGCAGGAGAATCACTTGAATCCAGGACACGGAAGTTGCAGTAAGCTGAGATCGAGCCACTGCACTCCAGCCTGAGCAACAGAGCAAGACTCTGTCTCAAAAATAAATAAGTAAATAAGTAAGTAAGTAAAAATAGAATAATAATATATAGTGATAGGTATTATTAGATCCAGCTGGCCTGGCATATGGTTGGCATATGTCTCTAATTTCTGCCACTGATGCCAGTCTCCCCTACCTTTAATTTCACTGGTCACTTTAGAGAATGCTGGAAGTAGGAGGTTTGTTAACTGGGTCCACTGGCTCTATATTATCATTTTGCCCAGGAGTTTCTCTTTATATGTTTGGGCTGGTTTCTATAGGTATAAGAAATAAATTGATTTCCAAACATTTATCTTAATTTAATTTAATTTTTTGAGATAAATTCTCACTCTATCACCCAGGACGGAATATAGTGACACCATCTTGGCTCACTGAAACCTCCGCCACCTGAGTTCAAGCAATTCTCCTGCCTCAGCCTCCCTAGTAGCTAGGATTACAGGCGTGTGTACCACGCCCATCTAATTTTTCTATTTTTAATGGAGACAGGGTTTTGCCATGTTGGCCAGGCTGGTCTTGAACTCCTGACCTCAAGTGATCTGCCTGCCCCTGCCTCCAAAAATGCTGGGATTATAGGTGTGAGCCATCGTGCCCAGCCAAACAGTTGTTGATAGTGGCATCTTTTTAAAATTTTGTAATTTAATTACTTATTATTTATTTATTTTGGGGGACAGTGTCTTACTCTGTCACCCAGGCTGGGGTACAGTGGTATGATCATAGCTCACTGCAGCCTCAGACTCCTTGGCTTAAGTGATCTTCCTGACTCAGACTCCCCAGTAATAAGTGCATGCCACAACGCCCAACCAGTGTTTTTTCTAAAAAACTTTTATTTTCTTTTTTAATTTTTGGTAGAGATGGGGTCATGCTGTATTGCCCAGGCTGGTTTCGAACTCCTGGGCTCAAAGTGTTGGGTTTATAGGCATGGGCCACCATGCCTGGCCAATAATGGCATCTTTACCTCAAACCTAGTTTAACAAAGAATACATTTCTCCTTTCTCTTGTACGTACATGTGAACTATTTATGATAAAAGGAGTTGACTGGGCAGCGTGGCTCATTCCTCTATTCCCAGCACTTTGGGAGGCAGAGGCGGGAGGATCACTTGAGCCCAGGTGTTCGAGACTAGCCTGGGCAACACAGCAAGACCCCACCCCTTGTATCTCTATTTTTAAATTTTTTTAATTTGAAAAATTATCAATACAAAAATTAAAAAGTAGTTACCTTGTTAAGAAAATGTCTTACTTCCTTTGTTTTAATCTTGTTTGTTGTTTTTACTGTTTTTAAGTTAGCTAGGGCTGTTTAATTTCATCAAATATGGTTTCAGTATTTATTGAAATTATGTCTATTTTACACTTTCGTTTCCTTGACCTTGTGACAGACATGATGTATAGAGATTTTCCCAGAGCTCCCCTTGGAAATGAGTAGCTAACAAACTACTTTTATGTTCAAAGTAGTGGCAAAAGGATTGGACCGTGCAATAAAGAACATGAGGACACTGAGACATCCGTTCAGGGGAAAATTGAAGTTTGATTCCTTCCTTGCAACCACATAACACTTCTAAGTGGATTAGACATTAGACCTTGAGGAAACCTTAAAACTGTTTGAAGAAAATACAGAAAAATATCTGCAGCCTTGATTCGAGGAATCATAATCAAGTTGTGAACTCTGTAAGTCATAAAAGAAAATACTGAGAGATTTGGTTACCTAATATTTAAAACTTCTGAACGAGGAAAGACTCCACCAAGAAAGTTAAAGACAACGGAAGGCTGGGAGAAGATATTGCCAACATATATGACAGACATTACATTAATAATCAGATTATAGAAAGGAAAGGGAGGAAAATAGAAAAAAGTAATTGAAGAGGCAAATAAAGCCTAATCTCACTTATAATAAATAGTTTGTAAATAAAATAACAACTTTTATTTGGTAACTTTTTCCATCATCAAGCTGTCAAAATTTTAACTGATAAATATCCGGTGTTGGAGAATGTAGGTGACCGCTAGGTTTACACTTCAGCTAACTGCAATCCAGAAGTATTTATGTAAATAGCGCCCCCTGCAGCCCAATTCCTACCGAGACCAACATATACTCCGGTTCACGTTGGAACAGCGCTGAAAGACTCCTGTCCCTCCTGTGGGCTTAGTGACAATTTGAGGAACAGTTTTTGGCCTACCTGGCAAAACGTAAAATGCCCTTTGACACATGATTCCTCTTCCAGCCTTTCAGAAATACATGAACTATGTACCTAAAGATATATGCAAAAGTATGTTTATTAAAGCATATTTTATATTGGAGGAAAAAAGCAATCTACATGCACATCAATTTGGACTGTTTGGACAAATAATCCTGCTTGTATCCATTCAATGGGATATTTTGTAACTCTTAAAAAATGAAGTGGAATTATCTGCAACCTCCGCCTCCTGGGTTCAGGCAATTCTCCTCCCTCAGCCTCCTGAGTAGTTGGGACTACAGACATGCGCCACCATGCCCAGCTAATTTTTTGTATTTTTAGTAGAGACGGGGTTTCACCATGTTGACCAGGATGGTCTCGATCTCTTGACCTCGTGATCCACCTGCCTCAGCCTCCCAAAGTGCTGGGATTACAGGCATGAGCCACCGCGCCCGGCCTGTTTTCGTTTTTAAAGACAGAGTTTTGCTCTTTTGCTCTGGCTGGAGTGCAGTGGTGCAATCTTGGCTCACTGACACCTCCACCTCCTGGGTTCAACGGATTCTCTTGCATCAGCCTCCCGAGTAGCTGGGACTAAGGAGTAGCTGGCGCCCAACACCACCACACTCTGCTAGTATTTTGTATTTTCAGCAGAGATGGAGTGTCACCATATTGGCCAGGCTGGTCTCAAACTCCTGACCTCAGGTGATCCACCCACCTTGGTATACCAAAGTCCTGGGATTACAGGCGTGAGCCACTGCACCCAGCCAAGATTTAATGTTATGGCTGAGATAAACATGAATGAAAGCCAATCTTCAAAATATCTCTTATTTGATCTTATGTATATACATTTGAGTCTAATTGTACATTAGACAGATGAGGAATGCATGGAACTGGAACAGGCACAGCCTACCAAGCCGAGGGGACTGGACCTGAATCGTTGGATGGAGGGAATTCATAACAAAAAGGCTTTCATGTTTTACTTTCATGTTTACATTGAAGTATACTTAATTACTTTATGCTCTCCCACAACAAGAATGTATTGTTTATGGTTTGTTTTTCTTCTTAATCTTAAATTCAGAATATAAGGTAGCCCACTGGCTCTGAGCTACAAGAATCCTTATCGGTTTGGCAGTGCTATGACAACTTTGCACCTGGCTGAATTATCAAGGAATGTTCTACCACCAAGCATGAGATATTCTTGGCATTCCTGAAATAAATTCTTCTTCTGAGCCAGCTCATGTGGGCATCATAATCTTCTTGAGAGCTTTTGAAAGATCTAGACCTGGAGCCGGGCCCAGTGGCTCATGCCTGTAGTCCCAGAACTTTAGGATGCTGAGGAGGGTGGATCACGACGTCAGGAGTTCGAGACCAGCCTGGCCAACATAGTGAAACTCCGTCTCTACTAAAAACAGAAAAATTAGCTGGGTGTGGTGGCAGGTGCCTGTAATCCCAGCTACTCAGGAGGCACTGAGGCAAGTGAATTGCTTGAACCTGGGAGGCGGAGGTTGCAGTGAGCTGAGATTGTGCCACTGCCCAGCAGCCTGGGCGACAGAGCAAGACTCTGTCTTGATAATAATGATAATAAAATAAATAAATAATAAGTAATTTAGATTTGAGTCTGTCTCAGATTCTCGGGCTCAGAACCAGAATTTCTGTGTCTGAGGCTATTATGTCGCTCCCGGGGAGGGAGTAAGAACTGGATCACTGGTTAGCATGGTGACTGTTTTGGACAACACACAGCCACAGCCAAGAACACAGAAGGCAGAGGGGCAGCCTTGATCTGCAAGGGCTCCAGTTAACCCCAATGGGGACCCCTGATGGACAAGGACATTCTCCCAGGCTTGCTGATGAAAGCGTTCTACTTACAGCCAGGCAAGGCACTCAGGGCTCTGCAGCAGAGAGGTCAGAGCTGCAGCTTTTTTGCTTTGTGTTTTCACTAAACCTTCATTTGTTGTTGCACTTTGTTGAATGGGCGTGTCCCATAGGGGAAGTTTCCACTACTGCGTTCCAAACTTTGGACTGCTTGTGGCATCTTACTTGTTGCCTCATTAATAATGAATTAAATAAAACCTTTAGAATATGCTAATTTCATCTTTACGAGAGTCACAATTTTACCGTTTCTTTTTCTTTTTCTTTTTTTTTTTTTAAGTACCAGTACCTTTTCACGTTGCTATCTCCCTTACCAGAGCAGTGAGTTTCTGGGTCTCCTTCTTAGGGCCAGACACTGTTTCGTGTCATTAGAATTAATTTATCATTCGTAGGTAGACAAGCAAAAGCTTCCACACTCCCGGAGACAGGGATTCAGATCCTGTACCATCGCTGAGGGTAATGCCGAGGAAGGCACTTCTTTCCGAGCCTCAGTCTGCCCGCCTCTGAAATGGGCTCACAACGAACCCCTGACCCCAGGCTCCGCCGCCTAGAACCAACGCCCTCACCCAATCCCTCCTCTTCCCTCACGGGCCCCCAGGAGGCGCGGGGACTCCGGAGGCGGCCCTTTCCCCGGGAGGCGCCTGGGTGGCACGGTCAGCGTCTCAGCTCCTGGGGTCTCTGGGCTCCGCGCTGCCCAAGGGGTGTAGAGGGGCCTCTGGAGGGGGCGGGTTCGCTCCAGCCAGAAAGCCCGGAGCCGCCCAGGAATTTTGGCTCGGACTTAGAGCATTTCCTCCCAGGCCGGCCGGGCGCGATCAGGGGAGGGCTGCTGCGGGCAGACGCGGCGCTGCTCTGGGCCGGGCCGGCAACATGCGGACCCTGCTCGGCGCGCTGGCCGGGCTGGCTCTGCTCCGTGCCGCGGGCGCTTTGGCTGGTGAGTGGGGCGCCGGGCGCGGAAGGGGACCCGCAGATGGCGAGGAAGGAATGGGCAAGAGAGAGACAGAGAGAGTTGGACACTACAGCGGGATGGAGAGAGAGGCAGATGCAGGGAGGGAGGGATGGAGAGAAAGACGGTGAGAGGAAACAGACGCAGAAAGGGCAGAGAAGCAGAGCAACGGAGAGATAAAGAAGAGAGGGAAGAATAAATCGTGAAAAGGAAAAAGGACAGGCCGAGACAGAAAGAGGCTTTGTAGATGAACAGATATGAACTAAGACAGAAAGAAAAAGGAGTTTAAGAGACCAAAGAGAAGGAAAGAGAAACAGTGACTAAAATGGGGTGGAGGGAGAGAGGATATTGAAGCAAAGAGAAAGATTTGAGAGAGATCACAAAGGAGAGAGAGGGAAGCTCAATGACGGGAGTAGAGCTGGCAAGAGAGGAGCCAGGATCTGGGGTGGGAGGTCACAGCTGCTGCGTGGGGCAGCCCGGGAGGCCAGCTACATCTCAGAGGGCCTGCGGAGGCTCAGGCCTGGCTTTATAGGACTTTGTCTAAGAAGCCAGACTCCAACGGGTGAGTGACCCAGGCCAGCTCATACAGCCTCAAGGAGCCAGGCAAGCGGGCCCAGGAGAAAGGCCACTGCTTCACCTGCCAGGTGGCCTCAGGGGGTGTTGCAGTTGGTGAGGAAGTCAGCCTCCTGGTTTCCAGGGAGCTTCTCTGGGGGACTGAGCTGTTTTGGGTGGAGGTGGAGCCCTGGGTGGAGGTGGAGGGCTGTTCGGGAGGGAGAGGCTCTCTGGGTACTCCATTAGCTGGGTTCCTTGCCTTTTACTCTCCCTTTTCTTTCCCTCACCTCTCCCCTCAGCTTAATGTTGCCCCTTCACAGGTGAGGCTCAGGGTGACTCAAGTCAAGTGACTTACCTGACTGTAGTCTTGACTGTACACAGATGCTCATTCCACCACCCTGCACATTGCACAGGATTTTATAGTTTACAAGCCACGACCCCATTTAGTCAGGGATGGCTATTGCTCACTTTAGCTGTCCAGGTGAGGGGTAAGCTCAGTTCTCATGGTGGTGCCAAGGCAGAGCCCTCACAAAACATCCAGGCTTCCTGCCCCCTCAGTCCTTGCCCCCACCCAGGCAGAAGTGCCCTGTGCTAAGATAGAAGCCCCCATCCCCTTTCAGGGCCCAGTGAACTGTGGGAGTGAGCACTTGGGGAAAGGATCCAGGCCAGCCCTCATGATCCCTTACCTTGGGTGAGTCCTTTCCTTTCTCTGGGGCTATTTTTTCCTCTGTCAGTTGGGGAGAATAATACCCACCCCACAGGTCTGGCCTCAGGGATTAGATGAGGGAGGAAGTGCCCAGGAGGGAACATGCATCAGCACACATTCTCTCAGATGACTCCACTGATTTCTCTGAGCCTCAGTTTCCCCACCTGTTAAAGATAACCAGCAATGACTTTCTCACAAGCTGTATGAGGAGTGGCTGGGACTCTGCCCAGCATAGAGTAGGGCCCCAGTACACACCCTCTCATCCGCCTCTCCTTTACCCGCCTCCCAGCTCAGCCCCAGGCTCCAGGAGCTGAGGGCACAAAGCAGAGCCTGTGCTTCTCCCAGAGGGAGGAGGGAGTGGCCACTTTTGTAGAGAGAATTTAAACCCATTTTTAAACGTTGTTTTTCTTTCTGATTATGCACGTTCATTGCTACAGATTAAGAAGAAAAGGATTTGGGGAGGCCGAAGCGGGCAGATCACAAGGTCAGGAGTTCAAGACCATCCTGGCTAACACAGTAAAACCCCGTTTCTATGAAAAATACAAAAAAATTAGCCAGGCAAGGTGGCACATGCCTGTAGTCCCAGCTACTCTCAAGGCTGAGGCAGGAGAATCGCTTGAACCCAGAGGGCAGAGGTTGCAGTGAGCAGAGATGGTGCCCCTGCACTCCAGCCTGGGTGACAGAGTGAGACTCTATCTCAAAAAAAAATAAATAAATAAAAGAGAGAGAGAAGAAGAAGAAAAGGAGGAAAGTATGATTAACGCAATTTCACACTGACTTCATATGTTTTTGTGCATAATCTTTCAGATTTCAGATATCTTTTTTTTTTGAGACGCAGTTTCACTCTTGTTACCCAGGCTGGAGTGCAATGGCGCGATCTCGGCTCACTACAACCTCCGCCTCCTGGGTTCAGGCAATTCTCCTGCCTCAGCCTCCCAAGTAGCTGGGATTACAGGTGCACACCACCATGCCCAGCTAATTTTTTGTATCTTTAGTAGAGACGGGGTTTCACCATGTTGACCAAGATGGTCTCGATATCTTGACCTCGTGATCCACCTGCCTCGGCCTCCCAAAGTGCTGGGATTACAGGCGTGAGCCACTGCACCCGGCCTCAGATATCTCTTAACTTTTGATTATGAAAACTGTTGGATACAAAAAACACAAAATAATAGTAAATGAAAGAATCACATAATGTACTTATCAACCCTGCTTCAACAAGTTTTAGTAAATGGGCAGTTTTATCTCATCTACAGTCCTCACCCCCTCCCCTCCCTGGATTATGGAATCCAGGCATTGTATTTTTTCTTTCTTTCTTTCTTTCTTTCTTTCTTTCTTTCTTTCTTTCTTTCTTTCTTTCCTTCCTTCCTTCCTTCCTTCCTTCCTTCCTTCCTTCCTTCCTTCCTTCCTTCTTTTGTGCAACAGGATCTCATTCTATCACCCATACTGGAATGCAGTGGTGCAATCTCAGCTCACTGCAACCTACGCACCCCCAGGTTCAAGTGATTCTCCTGCCTCAGCCTTCCGAGTAGCTGGGACTACAGGCATCCACCACCACACCTGACCAATTTTTGTATTTTTAGTAGAGACAGGGTTTCACCATGTTGGCCAGGCTGGTCTCGAACCCCTGGGCTCAAGTGATCCACCTGCCCTGGCTTCCCAAAGTGCTGGGATTACAGGTGTGAGCTACCACGCCTGGCCTGATATCTTGTATTTTCTTTCTTTCTTTTTAGAGACAGGGTTTCACCATGTTGTTCAGGCTGATCTTGAACTCCTGACCTTATAATCCACCTGCCTCAGCCTCCCAAAGTGCTGGGATTACAGGTGTGAGCCACCGCGCCCGACCCATATATTTTCATCTATAAATATTTCCTTGTGTATCTCTAAGAGATAAGCACTCTTTTAATAAACCTAACTGCAATGCCACGGTCGTACTCCAAAAAGAGTGTGTGATTGAACATCATTAAATATTCAATCACTGTTCAAATGTCTTTGATTGTGTCATGTCTTTTGACAATTCATTTGTTTGATCCAAATAAGGTTACATAAACTGCATTTGGTCAATATGTCTATTAAGTCTCTTTAAATATGTAAGTCTTCTCCCTGCTGCCCCCCCTTTTTTTTTAGATGGAGTCTCGCTCTGTCTGGAGTGCTGTGGCTCAATCTCAGCTCACTGTAACCTCTGCTTCCCGGGTTTAAGTGATTCTCCTGCCTCAGCCTCCTGAGTAGCTGGGACTACAGGTGCGCACCCTGACACCCCGCTAACTTTTGTATTTTTAGTAGAGACAGGGTTTCACCATGTTGGCCAGGATGGTCTTGATCTCCTGAACTTGTGATCCACCCACCTCGGCCTCCAAAAGTGCTGGGATTACAGGCCTGAGCCACCATGCCCAGCCTTTTTTTAACTTAATTTTTTTGTTGTTGTTGAAGAAACTAAGTTTGCTCTGTAAAGTTTTCCACATTTAGATTTTGCTAATTGTGTCCTTTTGATGTCATTTAAATACCTCCATCCCTTAAATTTTCTGTAAATTCAGATCTGTCTCTTGCTTGTCCGACTTTCAACCCTGGTTTATTTTATTTTATTTTATTTTTGAGACAGTCTCATTCTGTCACCCAGGCTGGAGTGCAGTGGTGCAATCTCGGCTCACCACAACCTCTGCCTCCCACGTTCAAGCAATTCTCATGCCTCAGCCTTCTGAGTAGCTGGGATTATAGATGCCGTACCAGCACGCCCAGCTAACTTTTGCATTTTTTAGTAGAGATGGGGGTGGGGGTGGTGTTGGGTTGCACTATATTGGCCAGGCTGGTATCAAACTCCTGACATCAAGGGATCGGCCAGCCTCTGCCTCCCAAAGTACTGGGATTACAGGTTGTTAGCCACCATGCCCGGCCCCAGTCTTGGTTTCTTTCAGCAGCACTCAGAGAAACCTTTATTCCCTGATGGCCTTTTAGACCATCAGCCACTATGCCAGGCCCACATTTTGGAGCTTTTTATAGAATCATTTGAAGAATAGTGTTCTGCTGCTTTCAGAAATAACCAAAACCCATGGATGGTTTTGAATGAATCATACATCTTTATACAAGTATTGGATGTGGTAAAGTTTATTATTCTATTACATTGAATGTGGTCAAATATAATTAACCCCCAAGTGTCCAGGGTTGCTTCTCAAAGCAGACCCTTTTAAAGAGTGTGACTTTGATAATTCAGAAGACACAGCAACACCTTTCAGAGACGCCACTGAGAAAACATTTCTCATTGCCCAGCATGCAGAAATCATCTGCGTTGTGGCACTTTCTTACTGTTTGGGTTCAGATACAAAAGGTCTCCCCATAAGGCCGGGAAGTAGAGGGAGCAGTACTTCAGCCTCAGAGGATGGCACCCAGGGGCCACATCTCTTTAACTGGGGCAGCCAGCCCAGCCCAGCCCTCCCCTGGGGCCTCCTGGCTCCACAGCAGCCTGTTCTCACCAGCACAGGATGCCCCGCCCGTGGCCACTATCCAGGGTGCACATCAGGCCCGGAGCAGGAGCTAGGCCAGAGAAAACAACGCAGCATCCAAGGAGGTCCATTTTCCAACTGGCAGGGCCCAGGAGGGTGGGAGGAAAGGAAGGAAGGGAGCCCTGTGGGGCCACAGCCTTGGCTGCTCAGGGTTAATCATCAGAATCCTTCAGCCTTTTCCACTCCCCTTGTCTGAGCCGCTGACAGCCCCATGGGTGCATGTGTGACTACTAATTTTTTTTTTTTACTTTTTTTTTTTTTTTTTTACAAGACAGGGTCTTTGTCGCCCAGGCTGGAGAGCAGTGGTGCAATCGTAGCTGACTGTAGTCTCAAACTTCTGGGCTCAAGCGATTCTCCTGCTTCAGCTTCCCAAATACCTGGGACCACAAGCATATGCCACCAATCCTGTCTATTTTTTTTTTCCTAGAGAGAGAGTCTTAATATGTTGCCCAGTATGGTCTCAAACTCCTGGCTTTAAGTGATCCTCCTGCCTCGGCCTCCCAAAGCTCCGGGATTACAGGTGTGAACCACTGAACTCAGGTCTTGTAGCTCATTTTCGAGGCCTCTCTGTGGACTCCGAATGACAGAGAAGAAGAATTAAGGATGAGCTACATGGGGAAGTGAGGGCCTCAGGCTGACCCCATCCTATTTTTTGGAGGAGGCGGCAACGGCTCAGGGAGAAGAAACTCTTACAATCCCACAATCAGTAGTGGCTGAACCAGGCTGAGAACAGGGGTCTCCAGCATGTTTTCTGCCATGATGCATTCAAGTCAGCTCCGTGGGGAGGACCTGGTGGGGAGGGAGCAGGCAGTACAATGTCAGGCCCTGCTCCAAGCTTGCTCTCTCAGATGTACTCCGTGGAGGCCCCAATGAGCTCATGGACAGTCGCTCCAAGGGGCACAGAGCACAGTTTTGTCCAGATGTGAAGGATTAGCGCTGAATCACGTGGGGAGCGACCTTAGCCCAGCCTTTTCCCTGGAGGGGATTGGGAGCCAAGTTAGACCTCATTACAGACTCTAGAGAACAGGGTGTTTTAGGTCAGTGGAGAGGAGCAGGCTCTGGTTGTTCTTGACTTCCAGCGCAGCCTGACTCCCAGTTGGCCGGCAGGGTCACACTGTATCCTTCTGGCCTGAGCCTGGGAGAAGTGTGTGAGGGGAGAGTGGCTGGGGTCTGGGGGAGGGCAGGTGAGGCTCAGGGGAAAGGCCTAGCCAAAGGCCTCTGGACACAGCCAGCAGGTGGTGTGTGTATCCACAGACGCATGATGACAGGCCCCCCAGGACAGCCACTCTGTGTGTGAGAACAGCTCTTCCAGCCCCCTCAGAGCTTTTCCTCTCAAAGTTGATCAGCCCAGTTTCAGCTGAAACAATTGAGTTAAAATTTGGAGTCCCAGACTGAGTGCGATGACTCACGCGTATAATACCAGCACTTTGGGAGGCCAAGGAAGGTGGATCACTTAAGCCCAGAAGTTTGAGCTTAGCCTGGGCAACGTGGTGAAACCCCATCTCTATAAAAAATACAAAACTTAGCCAGACATGGTAATGTGTGCCTGTAGTCCCAGCTACTCTGGAGGCTGAGGTGGGAGAGTTGCTTGAACCCAGGAAGCAGAGGTTGCAGTGAGCCATGATTGTGCCACTGCACTTCAGCCTGGGTAACGGACTGAGACCCCATTAAAAAATGAATAAATAAATAAAAAAGAAGTCTCTTTCCCATAGCCTCTTCAAGACCTGCTCCGGCCTCTCAAGGGCCTTCTCAGGATGTGGGGCCAGGATGGAGCATAGCCCCCAGGTGGGGCCTCTCTCTCTGAATTTTTTTTTTTTTTTGAGACGGAGTTTCGCTCTCGTTACTCCAGGCTGGAGTGCAATGGCGCGATCTCGGCTCACCACAACCTCCGCCTCCTGGGTTCAGGCAATTCTCCTGCCTCAGCCTCCTGAGTAGCTGGGATTACAGGCACGCGCCACCATGCCCAGCTAATTTTTTGTATCTTTAGTAGAGACGGGGTTTCACCATGTTGACCAGGATGGTCTCAATATCTTGACCTCGTGATCCACCCGCCTCGGCCTCCCAAAGTGCTGGGATTACAGGCTTGAGCCACCGCACTTGGCCTGAATATTTTACAAGGATGCCTGCAGCCCACAATGGCTACTGCTTTCTGCTGACAACCCCATCAGACAGCTGGCTTTTATTATGGAACATTTCAAACCACACCCACAACAGTAGAGAGAAAAGCCGAATGTACCCCTACATGCTCATCATCCAGCTCCAATAATTAGCAACTCTCAGCCCATCTTGTTAGCTCTAAACATCCACTCAGGCCTCTCCCCCATTCCCACCCACGCCTGGATTATTTGGAAGTAAATCCAAGACAGCATAACATTTCATCAGTAAATATTTCAGTATGGGTCTTTAAAAGACTCGCCTTAAAAAAATAACCAAGGCACCATTATCATGTCCTCCTCCTTCCCCAAATTCAGGAATAACACGATTATCTTTTAAAGAGTCTTTTCTAAGTTTAGTGGAGGGAAATAATGAAAAGGAAAATTTAAAATACAGATTGTTCTCCACAAAAGATGCTCGAATTGGAAGGACGTTTTGTCCCTGGTCTTGTTCTTATCCCTGAGTGGAAGAGCTGAGATCTAGATAGAGTTGGAATCAGAAAGTCACAAGGCAGGGGGTTCCACTTTGATGAGTTGAAGCCAGGAGGTCAGGGTGCCTGAGGTCCAGGCATTTGCTGATGGTGTGAGCTTGGGCAAGTCACTTGGCCTCTCAGAGTTACACATCCGTCACCAGCTCTGTCCTATCTCAAGACCTGCCCCCCTTCTAGACAAGTGCAGATGGCCCCTTGGCCAACCCATCCAACACCAAGACCTTAAGCTACAAGCATTGCACCTAGAGAGCTCAAGCTCCATAACTCTCTCCCCACACTGAGCTTTGTATGCCCACATCCATGGCCACAGCCTTGATATTGTCACTATCTCAAGCCGCTCTACCTGTAAAAGCGAAAATGGCAACATTCTTTACCTCCTGTTCCTCCTGTGATTCCTAAGACCTCCAGTCTCTTCAGCCCCCCACTTCTCTGTTTATTGGCCCTCTTCTTGGCCTCATTTCCTTCCTTATCCCCGCTAATTTCCAGGGCTCCTCTCCTAAACCCCTGGCTGGTCAAATCTCAGCTCCTTGGCCCCTTGCCTCCACCACATCCACCCTGCAGACTCCATGCAGCCATCTATATTTGCTGCTGTGCAGCTAGACTGTGGAGCACTGCTGGGGGAGGACTCACACTTCCAGGATCCCTTGTTGATGCCGGCTCATTCTGCATGGTCCTCCTACCCTGCCTCCCTCATTCTGCACATCCCCTTCTGAAGCCCTCTCTTTATTCAAGTCCCTTTCCTGGTGGTGCACTGATGGACTGGCTCTCAAAAAGTAAAAAAGGTGGGTAGGGTTGGTGATTTCTGTGGTGTAAATGTTCTCATCATGGCCACCATTTTTTTTCTTTTTACTTAAAAATTTTTTTCTCTTAAGGGATGGGGTCTCAGTGTGTTGATCAGGCTGGTTTCAAACTCCTGGCCTCAAGTGATCCTCCCATTCAACCTCTCAAAGTGCTAGGATTAAAGGCACAAACCACCATTTCCAGCCACCATGGTCACTATTTTAACATCTGTGTTTAGTAACCTACTCATAGGATTTTTGAAATTTTAACAACTAGCTCTGTTCCCTACGTGTTCTCTGTCTTACTGCACAGAGTGAACAGAGCCCATCAGGCAGGAGCTCACTCCACTTTCTGGCCCTCTAGTAAGATGGTTTACCTCTGCCCATTTGTGCTGCATTTCCTCTGTCTTCCTTCCAGATGTGTTCCCACCCCCTCTGGATCCAGGGCCTCCCATCAATTCAGGAAGAGCATTCCTTTGCTTCTCCTGTCTTCCTTTTGTCCCTCAGGCTGTAAACATCATTGTGTTTTCCAATGCTTAAAACACACACACACACACACACACACACACACACACACACACACAAAACCTTCTCTAGACCTTGTGATCCAATCTCCTTTCCTTCACAGCCAAGCTTTGTAAAATTTTCCAGAATCCAAGTTTCTATCCCCAGCCTCACCTTCCCTTCTCATCTTACCATAATCCAAACTCTGCTTTTCCTCCACCACTCCTAAAAGTGCCGGGGTGACATCTAAGAAGGGCCTTTCCCATGCTCTTTTTCCAGTCCTTATCTTGCTAGACCTCCTCACTGCTTTCAACCATGCTGACCTTTTTCATCTCTGCAGAATCTGTAAATCTTGGCTGCTCTTGACCTCTGGGGCAGCACCTTCTTCTTGAGTGTCAGTGTTCTCCAAGGTTCCAGCCAACTCTGATGCCCCAAAGGCATCTCGGGGTTACCAGCTCTGAAGCCTGAGCTTGGAATCAGAGCTCTTAGACTTCTGCGCTGAGGGTTGATGGTGCCTGAAAGAGCTAACTCAAGGAGAACAATGGAATGGCAGATCCTCTGCTTATGAGTAGTGAGTTTGGACACATACTTTCACCCCTCTATGCATCAGTTTTCTTACGTGTAGATTGGGCGTAACAACAGGTTGTTGGAGAGGTTAAGTTAACACCCTACATGGTGCATGGTAAGTGCTCATCACATGCCAGCTGTTACTAACGGGTCCCAGTGTCAATGCTGCTATTGAAATACCTCCTCTCACTTTTATCCTCACATTCCTACCGCTACTGCCTCTGCCCATCCCTTCTCCTTCATCCCTCTTACCCTGATTGCTGCAGTAACTTCCTGCCTTCAAAGGCATCTCCCTCCAGTCTATTCCTTATATTTTAAAAATTCATGTTTGACTCTGTGACTCTTCTGTTAAAATAAACCCCCTTGGCTGGGCGTGGTGGTTCATGCCTGTGATTCCAGCACTTTGGGAGGCTGAAGCGGGAGGATCACCTGAGGTCAGAAGTTTGAGACCAGCCTGACCAACATGGTGAAACCCCATCTCTACTAAAAATACAAAAATTAGCCAGGCATGGTAGCAGGCGCTTGTAATCCCAGCTACTTGGGAGGCTGAGACAGAAGAATCACTCAAACCTGGGAGGCAGAGGTTGCAGTGAGCCCAGATTGCCCCCCAAACATGCATCAGAACTGATTTGTTAAAGCCTCTGGGCTAAAGCTCTGCCCCCTTGGTTTGATTTCCAGGATTTCCCTGTCCAGTCTGTCTCCCGACCACCCTGTATCTCCAGCCACTGCAGGCTCCCTGCAGGGTTTATACACTGAGCCATGCTCTTTCAGGCCTCTCTGTCATTGCAGTTGCCATTCTCCCCGGGTGGAGCCCGTCTTCCCTTCCTCCCTGGGCTTCACCTCCTTGAGGAAGTCCATGTGGGTCTGTAGGTGACTGGTGGGATTGAGATGGCTGGCACTCACACACCGACCCCACAGGGCCTTCCTCTGCTTGCTGTTGCATTTGCTTTGGGGACCGACCTCACTTGAGCCCAGTGTTTACAGGAGTATCTGGCATGATGGCAAACCAAGGGCCCCACAGTGACAAGACTTGTTTCCCCACAGCTGCAGAACCCTTCAGCCCTCCCCAAGGAGACGCAGCTCAGAGCACAGCGTGTGACAGACACATGGCTGTGCAACGCCGTCTGGTTGTCGTGGAGGAGGTAACAGCGTGGTTTGGAAGGACATGCGGGGTCAGGACCACCTTCTAAGACTGGGGTTTTTTTTGAGAGGGAGCTTTGCTTTTGTTGTCCATGCTAGAGTGCAATGGCATGATCTCTGTTCACCACAGCCTCCTCCTCCCGGGTTTAAGAGGTCCTCCTGCCTCAGCCTCGAAAGTAGCTGGAATTACAGGCATGTGCCACCATGCATAGCTGATATTATATTTTTGTAGAGATGAGGTTTCTCCATGTTGGTCAGGCTGGTCTCAGACTCCCGACTTCAGGTGATCCGCCCACCTCCTCCCCTGAAAGAGCTGGGATTACAGGGGTGAGCCACCAGGCCTGGCCTAGGATGGTGTTTTTATGGGCAGATGCAAGCTTGCTTTGGAATGTCAGACTGTACAGGCCAATCTTGCACTGTGGCTGCCTTGTCCAACATCACCCTCCCATCTAGGCTGTCACACTGTCCAGTCCCCAATGGACCCTGCTTCTCCTAAGGCCTCACTTGCTCCCATGCAGATATTTCAGCATCAGTACTGGATGGGAAGTTAGAAATTCAGTCACTATTTTGTTATTTAGCCATGATTCCTAACTTGTGTGGAAAAAAGCTTGCATTTGTATTGTTGCAAACCTTTAACTGAAATTGAGCATTCCCGTTCCTCATAAATACAGACAGCAAGCAGTGGTATTAACAGTACTATAGCTTGGTCATCAAGAGAAATCCAGATCATTTCATCTTGTTCTAGTTATGAATATCTCAACATATCATTTATAACCTTCCTATGTCAACTTTTCTGTTGTTGTTAGGCCTGATGTTAAATCATGTGACTTAATAAATACATTTTTTTTTTGAAGCATTGTCTCCCTGTTACCCAGGATGGAGTACAGTGGTGCAGTCTCACCTCACTGCAACTTCCGCCTCCTAGGCTCAAGCAATCCTCCCACCTCAGCCTCCCAAGTAGCTGGGACTACAGGTGCATGTACCACCATGCCTGGCCAATTTTTGTATTTTTTTTTTTTTTTGTAGAAGTGAGGTTTTGCTACGTTTCCCAGGCTGGTCTTGAACTCCTGAGCTCAAGCCATCCACCCACCTCGGCCTCCCAAAGTACTGGGATTACAAGCATGAGTCACTATGGCTGGTCAATACGTATGTTATATCCAAAAGTTTAAATTTTTATTTTACAGAGTCCTGCTCTGTTACCCAGGTGGAATTCATGGTTCAATCTCAGCTCACTGCAGCCTCTGCCCCAGGGTTCCAGTGATTCTCATGCCTCAACCTCCCGAGTAGCTGGGACTACAGACATGCACCACCATGCCTGGCTAATTTTTTGTATTTTTAGTAGACATGGGGCTTCTCCATGTTGGCCAGACTGGTCTCAAACTCCTGACCTCAAGTGATCTGCCCACGTCGGCCTCCCAAAATGCTGGGATTACAGGCGTGAGCCACTGTGCTGGGCCAAAAAGTTTAATTTTTAATAATGAATAATATTTTAATGCAATCGATGCCCCTGGTAATTCTATATGCTTTATTTTTTGCATTTAAGGCATTATTCTGAGAAGAGGTCTGTAGGCTTCATCACACTGCCAGTGGGGTCCATGGCATACACAGGGGGAAAAATAACTATTGAGAACCCTGAGTAAATTTCAAAATCCCAAATCTGTCATTCAGCAGAGACACCACCAGGGAGCGGAGCAACAAAAGAAATGTGAGCGCCAGGCTGCAAAGTCCCAAAAGGGAGAAGGTATTCTAAAGGCGTTTCACCCCAACCTGTGACTGAGTGCCAAAAAGGAAGGAGCCTTAGAGAGCGAGTCCCCTAGGATATTGTCATCTGGGGAAACTGAGGCAGGTAGGGGCAGAGCCTGAGTGAGGAAAATCAGTTCCTGCAGCGCCCAGTCCTTTCCCACTGCACCCCGCTGGACCGCTAGCTGCTCCTTAGGGCCTAGCTGATGAAGCAGAGTGCGGCACCACTCCTGTCCTCGACTTGACCCCCTTCCCACAATAGATGGTAGAGAAGACCGTGGAGCACCTGGCGACAGAGGTGAAAGGCCTGTTGGGCCTGCTGGAGGAGCTGGCCTGGAACCTGCCCCCAGGACCCTTCAGCCCGGCCCCCGACCTCCTCGGAGAAGGTAAGCACTGCAGGTGGCAGAGGAAAGCCTCTGAACTGCTGTCATCTGGGGCTGGACAGTGGCGGGGGGCCCCAGCGCCCCCGGGGACGGAAGCGGGACGGCACCACCCCTCCTCCCCAACCCACACCCGGTCGCTGCCGCCCAGTGTCAAAACGAAATTCGGGAAGAGCCGGCCCTAGATACCATCTCCGCACACCCCAGCGAGGAGAAGCTGCCTCCTTCACTGGCCTTCTCCGGACTAAAGCTCCTCAGCTCCTTTCATTTCCCCCTTAGAAGCCCCTCCTGTTCCACCCCAAAACCCTCAGGGAAGACGGCACCCCACTGATCAGGCAGGGACGGAGTTGCACTTTGCTCTCTTCTTGATCCCCGTGTCCCGGAGGGCTGAGGAGAGGAGGGAAGAAACTGTTGGGTAACACGGGCCGGCCGGGGGACCCTGCAGCACCCCAGCTTGCTCACTGGAGGCCGCCGCTTTCTTTCAGATGGCTTCTGAGCCCCGGAGCTGGAGCCCAGCAGCTGGAGGTGGTGCCCTTGCCAGGCAGCACCCTCTGAGAGCCAGCCCTGTCCGCTCGCCTTCCTTCCGCAGCTTCGTGTGCAATAAAATCTCCTCCTTCTGTCTCCTCTGTGTCTGCTGACAGAGTAACCCGTTTAACTACAGCCCCCTCTCCCTCCACTTCCATGCCTGGAGGAGGCCTGCAACCCCCACCCCAGGCTCAGACCTGGGGACACCCCCATTCCCGCCATCTGTGCTTTAGTCCTCCTTAATTACAGGAGCAGATGAACAGGGGTTGATTCACAGAGGTGGGGGCTCTTCGAGTGGTCTTGCGTCTCAAAATGTGGCCATAGGTGAAAAGCAAGGGGATCAGGGTCTCAGGCCCCACCCAGACTTCTTAATCCAAATCTGCTTTGCAATGAGACCCCCAGGGAATTTATGTGTCCATTAAAGTGGTTTGTTGTTTTTTTAAAAAAAATTCCTATGAAGTGAAATTCAATGTAAAATTCATCATTTTAACCATTTTAAATTGTACAAGGCTGGGGGAAGTGGTTTACACCTATAATCCTAGCACTTTGGGAGGCCAAGGTGGGAGGTTCACTTGAGCCCAGGAGTACAAGGCCATCCTGGGCAACATGGTGAAACCCTATTCCTCCAAAAAATACAGAAAACAGCCTGGCATGGTGACACGTGCCTGTAGTCCCAGCTACTCAGGAGGCTGGGGTGGAAGGATTACCTGAGCCCAGGAGGTAGGTCAAGGCTATGGTGAGCCATCATGGTGCCACTGCACTTCAGCCTGGGTGACAGAGTGAGACCTTGTCTCAAAAAGAAAAAATCATACAAATGCAGTGGCTTCCGGTACATTCACAAGTTGTCAGTCATCACCACCAGTTTCAGAATACCGTTGTCACTCTAGAAAGAAACTCTGTACCTATTAAGCAGTCACATCCCATTCCCGATCCCCCAACCCCCTGGAAACCACTGATCTCTGTCGCCATGAACTTGCCTATTCTGGACATTTTAAATGCAGTAGCCCGCTTTTATCTGTGGTTTCACTTTCCATGGTTTCAGTTACCTGCAGTCAACCACAATCCTAAAATACTAAACTCCAGAAATAAACAACATACGAGTTTTCAGTTGTGCATCATTCTAAGTGGCGTGATGAAACCTCTCACCTTTCCCCTTTGTCCCACCCCGGACATGAACACTTCCTTTATCCACCATGGTCCACGCTGTCTACACTTCCTGCCTGTTAGTCACTTAGCAGCCTTCTCAGTTACAGATCAACCGCCACAGTATCACAGGGCTTGTGTTCCAGCAACATTTCTTATACTTAATCAAGACCCAAAGTTCAAGAGCAGTGTTGCTGGCATATGGTGGTGGTTTTCCATGCAACTTTCCCGTCACAGAAGCTGGCATATTGTTCTAATTGTTCTATTTTGTTCTTAGCTATCGTTGCTAACCTCTTGCAGTGCCTGATTTATAAATTAAACTTTATCGTAGATATGCATGCATAGGAAAAAACATAGTATGATAGGATTAGATATATTGTGGTTTCAGGCATCCACTAGAGGTGTTGAAACGTATCCCCTGAAGGTAAGGGGGTACTAATGTAAATAGAATCATACGACACGTACCCTCGCTGTATCTGGCTTCTTTCTCTGATCATGTTTTCAAGGGCTGTCCGTATTGCAGCATGTATCAGTGCTTCATTCTTCTTATGGATGAATAATGTTCTCTTGTATGAATATACCACATTTTATTCATTTATTCATCAATTGATGGACATCTGGGTTGTCTGTACTTTTTGGCTATTATGAACAATGTTGGCGATGAACATCCATATACGAGTTTTTGTGTCAATATTTGCTTTTTTATTTGTTTGGGGTCTATACGAGAAAGAAATTGCTGAGTCATATGGTAACTCTTACGTTTAATTTTTTGAAGAACCACCAAGCTCTTGTATTGCAGCTGTGCTGTTCTATATTCCCACCAGCAATATTCACTGTGGGTTTTTCCTGATGCCCTCTAGCAGGTTGAGACATTTTCCTTCTATTCTTAGTTTGTTAAGTGTTATTTTTCTGCATCAATTGAGATGATCATGTGATATTTCTCCCCTTTCACTTTATTAATTACATGCATTAAAGTGGTTTTTTTTTGTTTTTGTTTTTGTTTTTTTTGAGACAGTCTTGCTCTGTTGCCCAGGCTGGAGTCCAGTGGTGCAATCTCGGCTCATTGCAACCTCCATCCTTGGGTTCAAGCAATTCTCCTGCCTCAGCCTCCCGAGTAGCTGGGATTACAGGCTACCCACCACCACACCCGGCTAATTTTTATATTTCTAGTAGAGACAGGGTTTTGCCATGTTGGCCAGGCTGGCCTTGAACATCTGACCTCAGGTGATCCACCCGCCTCTGCCTCCCAAAGTGCCATCACAGGGTTGAGCCACCGTGCCAGACCTGATTTTTGTGTATTAAATGACGCATGCATTCCTGGGATAACTTTCACTTGGTCATGGTGTATGATGCTTTTAATATGCTGCTGGATTTAGTCTGCTAGCATGTTGTTCGGGATTTTTGCACCTATATTCATAAGACTTATTGGTCTGTAGGGTTTTTTCCCTTGTAATGTCTGTTTGCCTTTGGTACCAGGATAATACTGGTCTCGTAGAATAAGTTAGGAAGTGTTTCCTCCTTTGCTTGCTTATTTATTTATTTAGGTAAGAGTTTGAGAAGGGTTGGTGTTACTTCCTTAAATGTTTGCTACAATTTACCAGTGAAGGCCCTGGCCTTTTCTTTGTTGGTAGGTTTTTGATCACAGATTTAATCTTTTTACTTATGATAGATCTATTCAGATTTTTTATTTTTCCTTCAGTCAACTTTGGTAATTTGTGAGTTTCTAGGAATTTGTCTATTTTATCCAGATTATCTAATATGTTGGTATACAATTGTTCATAGTATTTTTTGTAATCCTTTAGTTTTTCTTCTTAAGGTTTTTAGTGATGACTCCGCTTTCATTTCTGATTTTAGTAATCAAGTCTTGAGTCTTCTATCTCATTCATTCACTGTCTCTCTCTGTGTGAGACAGAGTCTAGCTGAAGGTTTGCCAATTTTGTTAATCGTTTCAAAGAACCATTTTTTTTGTTGTTGTTCCATTGATTCTATTGCTTTTCTATTCTCCATTTTATTTATCTGCACTCCAACCTTTATTATTTCTTTCCCTCTGGTTGCTTTTGGTTTAGCTTGCTCTTTGTTTTCTAATTCCATAATATAGAAGGCTAGATTGTCTATTTCCCTTTTTTTTCTTTTTTTAGACAGACTCTTGCTTTGTTATCCAGGCTGGAGTACAGTGGCATGATCCCAGCTCACTGCAACCTCCACCTCCCTGGCTCAAACAATCTTTCCACCTCAGCCTCCCAAGTAGCTGGGACAAGAAGCGGGGGTGCCACCATGCCTGGCTACTTTTTGTATTTGTCGTAGAGACTGGGTTTCATCATGTTGCCCAGGCTTCTTTTGGTTGTTTTTAAATGTACAATTAAATTACTAGAGTCACCCTGTTTTCTTACTCATTCTTTTTGACTAATGTTTTTGTACCTATTAACCATGATCGCCTCTCCCCAACCTGCCCCTTCCCATTACCCTTCCTAGCCTCTGGTGACAATCTTTCTGCTCTCTATGTCCATTAGTTCAATTGTTTTGATTTTTTAGATCCCAAAAATAAGTGAGAACACATGATGTTGTCTTTCTGTGCCTGGCTTATTTCATTTAACTTAATGGCCTCCAGTTCTATTGATGTTGTTGTAAATGACAGAATCTCATCCTTTTTTATGGCTGAATAGTACTCCATTGGATATAGGTATTGCATTTGCTTCATCCATTCATCTGTTGATGGACACTTAGGCTGCTTCCAAATCTTAGCAATTGTGAACAGTGCTGCAACAAACATGGGAGTGCAGATATTTCTCTGATAGACTAATTTGCTTTCTTTTGGGTACATACTTAGCAGTGGGATTCCTGGATCATATGGTAGTTCTACTTTTATCCACTGAATTCTATCAAATGCTTTTTCAGCATTACTTGAAACGATCATATGGTTTTTGTCGTTCATTCCATTGATATGATGTATCACATTGATTGGTTTACACATGTTGAACCATCCTTTCATCCCAGGAATAAATCCACTTGGTCATAATAAATGATCTTTCTAATGTATTGCTGAATTCAGTTTGCAAGCATTTTGTTGAAGATTTTTGCATGAATATTCATAAGGGATATTGGTCTATAGTTTTCTTTCTTTCTTTCTTTCTTTTTTTTTTTTTTTGATGAGTCTTTGTCTGGTTTTGTTACCAGGGTAATACTGGCCTTGTAGAATGAGTTTGGAAATACTCCCTCCTCCTCTATTTTCAGAAGAGTTTGAGTAGGATTGGTATTAGTTCTTTAAATGTTTGGAAGGATTCAGCAGTGAAGTCATGGTGTTCTGGGGTTTTCTTTACTGGGAGACTTTTTATTACAGCTTCAATCTTGTTGCTCGTTATTGGTCTGTTCAGGTTTTGGGCTTCTTCATGGTTCAGTCTTGGTTAGTTGTAGGAGTCCAGGAATTTATTCATTTCTTCTACATTTTCCCATTTATTGACATAGTTGCTCATAGTAGCCACGAACGATCCTTTGATTTTCTGTAGCATCAGTTGTAATGTCTCCTTTTTCACCTCTGACTTTATTTTTTTGGGACTTCTCTCTTGTTTTCTTAGTCAGTCTGGCTAAAGGTTTATCAATTTTGTCTAACCTCAGAAAACCAACTTTTTGTTTCATTGATCTTTTGTATTTTTTTCTTCATTTCAATTTCACTTATTTCTGCTCTGACTCTATCTCTTTCTCTCCCTCTTTCTTTCTTTCTTTCTTTCTTTCTTTCTTTCTTTCTTTCTTTCTTTCTCTTTCTTCTTCCTTTTTTTGAGACAGAGTTTTGCTCTTGCTGCTTAGGCTGGAAGCACAATGGTGCAATCTTGGCTCACTGCAACTTCTGCCTCCCAGGTTCAAGCGAGTCTCCTGCCTCAGCCTCCTGAGTAGCTGGAATTACAGGTGCCTGCCACCACGCCCAGCTAATGTTGTTGTATTTTTAGTAGAGATGGGGTTTCACGATGTTGGCCAGGCTGGTCTCAAACACCTGACCTCAGGTGATCCACCTGCCTCAGCCTCCCAAAGTGCTGGGATTACAGATGTGAGCTACTGCACCTGGCTATACTATTTCTCTTCTACTAATTTTGGGTTTGATTTCCTTTTGCTTTTCTAGATGCATCACTAGATTGTTAATTTGAAGTTTTCCCTCTTTTTTGATGTAGGTACTTATAGCTACAAACTTCTCTTAGCACTGCTTTTGCTGTATGCCATAGGTTTTGGTATGTTGTGCTTTCCTCATCATTTGTTTCAAGAAATTTTTTAATTTCCTTCTTAATTTCTTCATTGACCATTGGTCATTCAGGAGCATATTATTTAATTTCCATGTACTTGTAGAGTTCAAAATTTTTTCTGTTATTAATTTCTAGTTTTATTCCATTGTGATCAGAGAAGATGCTTGATATTATTCCAATTTTTTTGAATGTTTTAAGACTTGCTTTGTGACCTAATATATGACATATCCTTGAGAGTGATCCATGTACTGAAGAAATGGTGTGTATTCTGTAGCCATTGGATGAAATGTTCTACAAATATCTATTAGATCCATTTGGTTTATAATGCATATTAAGTCTTTTGTTTCTTTGTTGAATTTCTGTCTGGATTATCTGTCCAATGCTGAAAGTGAAGTGTTGGAGTCTCCAGCTATTATTGCATTGAGGCCTGTCTCTTTAATAATATTTGCTTTATCTATCTTGGTACTTCACTTTGGGTGCATATATAGTTAAAATTATTTTATCCTCTGGGTAAATTGACCCATTTATCATTATCTAGTGACCTCATCTATTATAGTTTTTGTTTTAAGTCTATTTTGTCTGATATAAGTATAGCTAGCTACTCCTGCTTTTTAGTTTCCATTGGCATGGAATATCTTTTTTTTTTTTTTTGAGATGGAGTCTTGCTCTATCTCCCAGGCTGGAGTGCAGCGGCATGATCTCTGCTCACTGCAAACTCCAGCTCCCAGGTTCAAGTGATTCTCCTGCCTCCTGCCAAGTAGCTGGAATTACAGGTGCCTGTGACCATGCCTGGCTAATTTTTGTGTGTGTGTGTGTATTTTTAGTACAGTTTTTGGCCAGGCTGGTCTCAAATTCCTGAAATCAAGTTATCTGCCCGCCTTGGCCTCCGAAAGTGCTGGGATTATAGCATGGAATATCTTTTTCCATTCCTTTATTTTCAGTCTGTGTGTGTCTTTATAGGTGAAATCTGTTTCTTGTAGGCAACAGATCAATGGGTCTTGGTTTTTAATCTTCAATTTAGCCACTCTATTTCTTTTGATTGGAAAGTTTAGTCCATTTACATTCAATGTTATTATTGATAAGTACTAACGTGCTCCTGCCATTTTGTCATTTGCATTCTGGTTGTTTTGTTGTCTTCTCTTCCTTCTTTCTTTCCTTCCTGTCTTCCTTTAGTAAAGGTGACTTTTCTCTGGAGATATGATTTAGTTTCTTGCTCTTTACTTTTTGTGTATCCATTATGTGTGTGTGTTTTTTTTTTAGTGTGAGGTTACCCAGAGGCTTGCAAATGCTGTCTTATAACCCATTATTGAAACCTGGTAACAACCTAAGACTGCATAAAGACACAAACAAGCAAAAAGAAAACGAATATTCTGTGCCTTGACTTCATCCCCCTGTTTTTTAACTTTTTGTTGTTTTTATTTATGTCTTATTGTCCCATCTTAAAAAGTTATTGTAGTTATTATTTTTGATTGGCTCATCATTTAGTCTTTCTACTCAAGATAAGAGTAGTTTACACACCACAGTTACAGTTTTATAATATTCCATGTACTTACTATAATATTCTGTGTACTTACTATTACCAGTGGGTTTTGTACCTTCAGATGATTTCTTATTGTTCATTAATGTTATTTGGTTTCTGATTAAAGTAGTCCCTTTAGATTTTTTTTTGCGGGGGGGAGGACAGAGTCTCACTCTGTCACCAGGCACCAGGCTGGAATGCATGCAGTCCGCCTCCTGGGTTCAAGCAATTCTCCTGCCCCAGCTTCCTGAGTAGCTGGGACTATAGGTGCATCCCACCACGCCCAGCTAATTTTTTTGTATTTTTAGTAGAGACGGGGTTTCACCATGTTGGCCAGGATGGTCTCGATCTCTTGACCTCATGATCCACCCGCCTCGGCCTCCCAAAGTGGTTTTTTTTTTTTTGAGATAGGGTCTCACTTTGTCTCTCAGACTGGAGTGCAGTGGTGTGATCTCAGCTCACTGCAGCCTGAACCTCCTGCGTTCAAGCAATCCTACTGCCTCAGTCCCCCAAGTATGTGGGACTACAGGTGCATATTACCACACCCAACTAATTTATTTATTTATTTTTTATAGACATGGGGATTTGCCATGTTGCTTAGGCTGCTCTCAAACTCTTGAGCTCAAGCGATCTGCCCACCTTGGCCTCCCAAAGTGCTAGGATTACAGGTGTGAGTCACCATTCCTGGCCCCCTTTAGCATTTCTTGTAGGACAGGTCTGGTGTTGGTGATGAAATCCCTCAGCTTTTGTCTGGGAAAGTCTTTATTTGTCCTTCCTGTCTGAAGGATATTTTTGCCAGATGTACTATTCCAGGGTAAAAAGGTTTTTTTCCTTCAGCACTTTATTTTTTAATTATTATTATTTTATATTGAGATGAAATATTGCTCTTGTTGCCCAGGCTGGAGTGCAATGGCACAATCTTGGGCTCACTGCAACCTCTGCCTCTTGGGTTCAAGCAATTCTCCTGCTTCAGCCTCTCCAGTGGCTGGGATAATAGGCTATTTTTAAAATTTTTTATGCTTTTTTTTTTGGAGATGGAGTCTCACTCTGCTGCCCAGCCTGGAGTACAGTGGCACAATCTCAGCTCACGGCAACCTCCACCTCCCGGGTTCAAGTGATTCTCCTGACTCAGCCTCCTGAGTAGCTGGGACTACAGGTGCACACCACCATGCTTGGCTAATTTTTGTATTTTTAGTAGAGATGGGGTTTCGCTTTGTTGGCCAGGCTGGTCTCGAACTCCTGACCTCAGATGATCTGACCACCTCGGACTCCTAAAATGCTGGGATTACAGGCGTAAGCCACTGCGCCCAGCCTCCTTCAGCACTTTAAATACATCATGCCGCTCTCTGCTGGCCTGTAAGATTTCCATTAAAAAGTCTGCTGCTGGATGTATTAGAGCTTCATCGTTGCTGTTTCTTCTCTCCTGCTGCTCTGAGGATCCTCTCTTTATCCTTAACATTTGGGAGTTTGAGTATTACATGCTTTTGAGGGAGTTTTGGGTTTAATCTGCTTGGTGTTCTATAGCTTTCTTGTACTCGAATACTGATATCTTTCTATAGGTTTGGGAAGTTCTCTGTCATTATGTCTTCAAATAAATTTTCTACCCCTCTCTCTTTCTCTACTTCCTCTTTAAAGTCAAGCATTCTTAGATTCGTTCTTTCCAGGCTATTTTCTATCTCTTGTAGGCACACTTCATTCTTTTTTATTATTTCTTGTCTCCTCTGTGTATTTTCAAATAGCCTGTCTTCAAGCTCACTAATTCTTCTGCTTGATCAATTCTGCTATTAGAAGATTCTGATGTATTCTTCAGCATGTCACTTGCATTTTTCACCTCCAGAATTTCTGCTTGATTCTTAATTATTTCAATCTCTTTGTTAAATTTATATGATAAAATTCTGAATTCCTTCTCTGTTATGAATTTCTTTGAGTTTCCTCAAAACAGCTTTTTGGGAGTGGGGGGGAACAAAGACTTATTCTATTGCCCAGGCTGGAGTGCAGTGCCATTATCTTGGTTTACTGCAACTTCTGTCTCCTGGGTTCAAGTGATTCTCATGTCTTCACCTCCCAAGTAGCTGGGAGAGGAGAGAAGAGTGGGGAGGACTTTGTCTTGTACCTTAGATACCAGCTCAGACACAGCAGGATAGGGCTCTGGTCAGTCATGAGGCCCCTTTTCCAGATCCTAGCTCCTGGACATTTCTAGACACACCCTGGGCTGGAAGGGAACCCACTGCCTTGAAAGAAAGGACTCAGTCCTGGCTGCTGGCTGCATTCATTGCCTGTTAACTTTAAAGCTCTTGGTTCCTGAATAACCAGCAGGGATACCCAGGTACTACGTTGAGGGCCTTGGGTGAGACTCTGAGTCTTGCTGGGTTCAGGTTCAGATTCAGCCAGCACATTCCCAGCCCTGGTGGCTACAGGGCAAGACTCCTGCTTAAGAAAGTGAAGGGAAAAGTAAAGTGGGCTTTGTTTTATACCTGTAAAAAGTAAAGTGGGCTGTTAGGTAGCAGCTCAGCCACAGGAGAGTAAAGCACTGAATGGATTTTGGGGACTGCCAATTCCAGGACTTGGTTCTTGGATGGCATTTCTGGACCTACCCTGGGCCAGAGGGGAGTCCACTGCCCTGAAGGATGAGTCCCATGCTAGGCAACATTTACCACAAGCTTGTTGAAGACTCCTGGGGTCTTAAGGGAACATCAGCAGTAGCCCGGCAGTACTCCCTGTGGGCCTGTGGCGAGTGGCCATGGAGTGAGGCACCTCTGCCTTGGGAAAGGGGAAGGAGGAGAGTGAAGGACTGCATCTTGTGAATTCAGTGCCAGCTCAGCTGCAGTATAACAGAACACAAGGTAGACTTCTAAGCCTTTTTACTGTAGTTGCTGGCTCCCAGATGGCACCTCTGGGCCCACTGGGGCCTGGAGGACCTTGCTGTTCTAAAGGAAAGGATCGAAGCCTGGCTGGCTCTGCCACCAGCTGCTTGCAGAGTCCCAGGGATTTAAGTGAACATAGGCAGTAGCCAGGGAGTAGTAACAGAGGGCCTTGGTGAGATCCAGTGCTGTGCTGGCTTTCAGGTCTGACCCAGTGCGGTCCTAGCGGTGGTGGCCACAGGGGTGCTTGTGTTTTTTCACCCCCAGCTTCAGGTGGCTTAGAACAGAGAGAGAGAGAGAGAGAGAGACTCCACTTATGTGGGAGACAGTAGGGGGAAAAGAACAAGAGTCTCTTCCTGGTAATCCAGAGAATTCTGAATCTTGTCCAGGACTATCAAGGCTCTACCTCTATGAGGCTACAAAAACCAAAGTGTTATTGGGTTTGGGGTACCCCTTAAGCAGATACAACTTAGATCACAACACCTGAGCCATTCACATATCTGGAAAGCCTTCCCAAGGACAGGTACAAATAAGCACAGACTGTGGAGACTGTGATAAATACCTAACTCTTCAATGATCAGAAACAGATGAACATCTACAAGTATCAAGACTGCCCAGCATTTTCCTTTCAGCACACTGAATATGTCCTCTCATTGCCTCCTCACTTCCATGATGTTGGGTGAGAAATTGGCTGTTAATCTTATCGAAGATTTCCTGTATGTGTCAAGGGGCTCTTTCTGCTTTCAGGATTTGCTTTGTCTTTGGATAATATGATTATAATGTGTCTCAATGTCACCTTGAATGTCTCTTTGAACTTACCCTACTTATAATTCATTGAGCTTTTTGTATGGGTAGATTAATGTCTTTCGTTATGTTTTCAGCCATTGTTTCTTGAAAAATTTCTTCAACATTCACTCCTCTCCTGCGATTCTTGTTAGGTGTGTGTCGGCACCCTTGATGGTGTCCTGCAGGTGTCAGGCTCAGTTAACTTTTCTTTTTTTTCTTTCTGCACCTCAGAATGGGTCATCTCAATTGACCTCTCTTGAAGTTTGCTGATTTTTTTCTTCTGCCTTTTCTGGTATGCTCTGGAACGCTTCTAGTGAATTTTTCATTTGTTGTCCTTCTCGATTCCAGAATTTCTATTTGGTTCATTTTTATAATTCCAGCCTCTTTATCGATATTAGTGAGATATCACACTCTTGGTTACCTTCAGCTCTTTGACCTTTTTGAAAATAATTGACTTGAAGTCTTGTCTGTTAAGTCCAATCTCTGAGCTTTCCTCAGTTTCTATTTACATATTTTTCCCCTATGTATGAGCCATAATTTGTTTCTTTGAATACCTCATAATATTTGTTGAAAACTGAACATTTTGAATGTTATTTATAATGTGGCAAGTTTGGAAATAAAATTATCCCTCCACTGGGTCACCTAGGCTGGAGTGCAATGGCAGGATTATGGCTCACTACAGCCTGGACCTTCCAGGCTCAGCTGATCCTCCCACCTCAGCCTCCTGGGTAGCCAGGACTATAGGTGTGTGCCACCTGCTAATTTTTAGTACTTTTTGTAGATGTGGGGTTTTGCCATGTTGTCCAGGCTGGTCTCAAAATCCTGCGCTCAAGCGATCCACCTCCCTCAATCTCCCAGTGTAGGGATTGTAGATGTGAGCCGCCGTGCCCAGTTTTTGGTTTGCATTCTCCGTCAGGCATGGCCACTAAGTCTCTGTTTGGTTAGCTTATTCAACAGATTTCTTTGCACACTTGGAACAACAACAAAAAGCCTCCTAGCATTTGCAGATGTGTTCTGTGTGTTGGGGCACACCTTTCAACCTTCACCCATGCAGTTTATAACTATGCCTTAGCCTTCACTTCCTGCTTGCAGAGCCTGAAGGTCAGGCACAGGTAAGAGCATAGAGCCCTCTCAAGTCTTTTTAAGCCTATGTCCAGCCCTCTAGGTGTGGGTATGGCCTCCTAGATTCCCAGGAATACACAGAAGCTCTTTGAAGTCCTTATTCTCCCCCAAATAATCTTATTTCCTAGCCTTTCCTCCTGAAGCTTTTCAGATTGTCTCCTGTTTGCCCCAAATGCTATTCCTTCCCCTAGGCATGAGCCACTAATATTTTGACCTTGAAATGTCTCTCCAGGCTGCCATCTTCGCTTTGGAGAGTTCCAAATTAGGCAAAATAAAAGCAAGGTATTTGAACCAGTCCTTCAGGGAGCAACCTGACTAATCAAAATAAACGTGCTTCTTGAGAATAAGGTCTAATCTGCTACCTTCAGTGGCAGGAACCTATATAGGAAATAAAAGATATTGTTTCTGATGCTGCTGCCATGCTAGGGAGGGGGATGGGGCCAGGGCAAACTAAAACCCAACAAAGCTCTCTTACTAAATTCAGCTTTTATACTTAAGTATTCACCTGATTGCTGTCAACTTTCAATGAGTTTCCAGAGTTCCCATAAGTTTGTTTCTGAGTTCTTGCCACCTTATTTGCTGCTTTTGTGGAAGGACAGACTTGTGGAATTTCTTACTCCATTTTCGTTGGCCACATTAAAGTTTTAGAAGCTCTCTTTTAGTCTACCCCTCATTTCGTAAAGACCCAAAGAGGGGAAGTGACTTATCCAGGGTCACACAACAAAGCAGTGGCTGAGCTGAGATTAGAATAAGGACGCTTGACTCAGGCCAGAGCTCTTTCTGCTTCAGGACTTCATCCGCTCTCGGTGTTGAAAAGGAGTCAGGCTCAGGCTAAACGCCAATATTAGGCCAAGGGGCAGCTTTCCAAAGAGTAGGGGCTGAGGGTGAGAGTCCTTGGTATACCTGGTGGGCTTGACTGACTCTTTTACTAAAAGGGAACCCTCTATGAGGCCAGGTTGGAGACTGAGTAATGATGTCCCTGTCTTTTAGAAAAATACAGGCAGAGAGCTTTCAGACTTGATGGGGGTGAAGACGTAAACATTTATCTGTCTGAGGACATGTATTTAGCTTGATCTGTTTCTAGGTCTCATTCCACTCCATTATCAGCCAGGGCAGTAAAGAGCCTACAGCAGAAATAAGGGGCCAGGTCCTAAGCAAGGACTGTAATTCCCTGCCAAGGCCAACAGAAGATGGGCACGGTGTGGCATTAAACCACCACTTTGACTGTGGGCACTGCGAAGATTCATCTTTCAGCTACCTCTTCCCAAAGCTAGGGTGCCTCATCACCTGACTGAATTCCAAGCAGAGAAACACCTCTCCTTTTGGGGAGTTGTGTGTGTCAGAACAGCAGTATTTAGACCAGCGTTAGATTACAGCAGGTTACAGATGCAGTTTCCCAGCCCCCACAGCCCCTTAGAATGTGTGAGGGTCTGACCCCAGAACCTGCTCTTTAGCAAGCTCCCCTAATGATCCTGATGCACACTCAGGCTTGAAAACCACCACTTCAGGACCTTCTACCCAGCCACAGGGTGAGCACTCCAAGGTTCCTTTCTTAAAATTTTGCACCTGAGACGAATGCCACCAGGACTAGGGTAAAGCGAGCGGGGCCATTTGTCTCAGGTGCAAAGCTTAACTGACAGTGTTTCTTCCGCCCCCACAGCTGCTGCAAATTCTCCCAGGGTTGAATTCATCTGGTGCTTCGTCCTCTACTTGATATTTTAGAAGTCAGATTAGACATGGAGCACGGACTGGCCTTGACTAACATATTCAGGAGGCAGGAAAAGACCCATTGTGTTCCGTCCCAGAAAAATGGCCTGTAAGGTTGCACGCCTATCTTCATTGTCCTAAGCATAACAAACGGTGTTGATCCCACACCCCACTGATCTTGGAAGGCAGTAGGTGCCTTTGCCTCTGGGAAGATCATAAGGCCTTCATGCAGTCCTCCAGCCCATACTTAACATGGGTTGGATCCCTTGGGAGGGACCATGAGGGCAACCAGAGGGACGGGAAAACAAGGAGAACAAGGGACAAACACAGGTGTCAGGTCCGTGCCTAGGCCAATTGTCATGCCCAGAGTCAGGTTCCAGCCCATGCTGAGGTTCGAGGGGAATGGGTGGATGGGCGATAGCTGAAGGAACATCTGGCAGGCCATAGGCAGGTAAAATGTAGCTTTATTCAGCAGTGATCTCATCAGCAGCTCTCTCACACTGTCTGCCTTTTTCTCGGTTGTGCACTCCAGCTCTGCAGCTCCTGCCGCCCCCATGCTTGCAGCTGCACTCCCTGGCCTGCAAGGCCAGCTACAGGATCAGCAGCTTAACTCTTTCCCTCTGGGCACAAGCCGAGCTGTGTCCTGGCTCCTCTCTGTCCATCTGCCAGATGGTCACTCTCCCTTACAGGGGTTGGTAGCTTCACTCTCTCTCTCTCTCTCTGGGTGCCAGTGCACACCATGTAGAGCCATGCCAATTCGAGCCCAAGAACATCTGTATAGCGTCAGCAGGGCAGTTATACCTTTTCCAAACAATAGTGGCTTCAAGCCAAATATGAACTTATACAAACAGGTTATATAACGAGTGGAGTATGCACCTGCGACCTAAACTCGCTGAGTCGCTCTGGCCTGGATGTCCGCCCCGGTCTATTCCTTGACCAAAGCACATCCATGTACCTTACAATAGGTGGTCCCCAAGTGTGTAGACCAGGGTCTCAAACCCAAGGGCCTGCAGGAGCCAAAGGGGTAACACTGGCTCGGTGTAATACAAGAGGAAGTGGTGGAACCTATAGCAAATAAGGAGTACAGGCCCAAAGGGGCAGCTGCAACTCAGCTCCAGCCATGCAGGAATGTAAGCCCCGTGGCACCAGAATTTGAGTTTTCAAGAGAAGCCAGAATTTCATATTTTAAAAAATATAAATCTCTCAATGATTAAATGTTGGCAACAAATTCAAATGTCTATAAACACTCTTTGGGAACCAAAGTAAATGTATCTGTAGGTGCGATATTGCCTGCTAGGCACGAGGCTGGGAACTTCAGTGTAACCAGGGCAAGGCAATGTCACAGAACATGGTCACATCAGAGCACATTGGTTCTAGGCCCTGTCACAACTCAGGAGGCCATGAGCATCACCTTGAGTTCACGGCAAGTTGTGTAATGCCAAGCAGCCCATCCCATCAGGCAGGTCCCACCTGGCACCCAAGGGCAAGGGGCCTGCCCTAGCAGAGGAGTTCTTGGGAGACCAGCAGGGATGGGGTTTCAGCTTGGGCTTGAGGCATGGACTCTGATGCAGAGCCATGTTGACCAGGACCTGGTATCAATCTCAGTGCCCACACCAGCCTTTGGCTTGGGAGGGCAGGTCTAGGTAGACTAGGCTAGTTCTCAGCTCGTGGCTGCCCCACACCCTTTGGGTGTCATTCTTCCTCTGTGTTTAGGGGGCAGTCCTCAAGCAAATGTCTGCAGATGAGCCACTCTGTGGGGTTCCTGGCAGGATTCAGCAGGCTTGATCTAGCCTAGTCTCTCTGAATTCTCTCATTTCTTTTTCTTTTTTTCTCATTTGCGACAGGGTCTCGTTCTGCTGTCCAGGCGGGAGTGCAGTGGTATAATCACAGGTCACTACTGCCTTGATTTCTTGGGCTCTATCAATCTTCCTGCCTCACCCTCCACAGTAGCTGACTACAGGGAATGCACCTCCATGCCCGGGTAAATTTTTTTCTTTTTCTTTGAGATGGAGTCTCATTCTATTGCTCAGGGTGAAGTGAAGTGGCATATCTCAGCTCACTGCAACCTCTGCCTTCTGGGTTCAAGCAATTCTCTTGCTTCAGCCTCCTGAGTAGCTGGGATTATAGGGGTGTGCCACCATGCCTAGCTAGTTTTTGTATTTTTAGTAGACAGGGTTTCACCATATTGGCCGGGCAGGGTCTCAAACTCCTGACGTCAGGTGATCTGCCTGCCTCGCCTACCAAAGTGCTGGGATTACAGGCATGAGCCACCACACCTGGCCAAAGGATTTAGTAGAGACAGGGGTCTCACTATGTTGGCCAGGCTAGTCTTAAACTCCTGAGCTCAAGCGATCCTCTTGCCTTGGCTTCCCAAAGTACTTGGATTATAGGCATGAGCCATGTCTAGCTAGTCCTCTCTTTTCTAAACTTCAACACAGGAGGTTGGAAAGGGAGTGGAGACCCCGGATGCAGGGCAAGCTCTAGCTTCTGGAGCTTTCACCATAATTCTTAGAAACTCTTATGAATTCTCTGTCTTCACACCACCAACCAAGGGGCACAGGGTTCCCAGAGACCAGGGCCCAGAGCCCCTTTCAGCCTAGAAGCACACTGATGGGAGGCACTGGTCTTGTGACTGTCTGGTTTGTTCCCATCCTCTCTCTGCCCCCCACCAAGGGGCATCAGGAATTAGCATACACCCTTCCTCCCACCCGGGACCTGGGTGAAGAACTACATTCCTCCCACCACACCTTTCAGTGCACTTCACTGCACCTGCACCCAACCAAGACCCCTTTGCCTTTCTGGTGTCTGGGCCCCCTGCCTGGATTTCGGGAGCCTCCCTTCCCATGTCCTTACAGCCCAGTCCCCAAAAACCAGCGTAAGCTCACGGTTTCCTGTGCACAAATTTCTACCTAAGGTTACGTGCATTTTCACTGGCTGATAAGGCCAGAACTCTGAGCCACAGGGCAGAATCAAGCAGAAGAAAACAAGCTGGTACCAGAAAGACATTTCCAGAACATTCCAGAGCTGGCTGACTTTTAATGTGGAAACAAGTTTTGGCTACAAACATTCAGGTTTAAGGCACATTCCACAAATTACAAGCAGCCCTGTCACTGATAGGGAACTGGCTTTGTTTTCATGGTTTCTGCATGGAAGATGGAAAGAATGACTTTCTGGCCCCCCCTTTTTTTTTTTCTAAAAAGGAGTGAATTTGGCAATAACAAAGCTCGTGACACATTCACCAGACACACAGGCACGCCTCCCTTTTGTTCCTCAGCGAGGACACGGCGCTTTACCACCCAGTCACCCTCACCAGTAATGTGTACACAGCAAACACATTTGTGCTTGTATGTGTCTGTCTGGCAATGATTGTAAGAAAATATGCCTCCAAATAAAAATATACAATTACATGACGAAATGAAGCCAAGTCTTAGCCACAGCAAAAGGGAACGATTGCATGAGTCAGAAAAATGAAACGTCTACTTCAGCAGCAAGAGGCTGTGAGGGATGGGGTAGAAAAGGCATCCTGAGAGAGTTCTAGACCGACCCAGGTCCTGTGGCACAACATATGGGTGAGGGGGTGGAGGACAGGCCTGGGCTCTAGGATGGTGCATCTCGGGGCTATTTGTGGATTTGTTAGAAACAGACATTCTTTTGGCCTTTTCCTGGCACCGCTGTTGCCGGCACATGGGCAGAAGTGAGCCACCAGTCACTGTTCAGTCATTGCCATCACAGATCTTCAGCAGAATCTTCCGGTAATCCCCTGAAGTATCTCCCTGGCCACAGAAACAAGGAAGATATTCGTTAAGGGAGGCATGGTTGCTTGTAGCCTCTGGCTCCTGATTTTCTGCCCTGAGTGCCCTTATAGGGAGGAAGCCCCATCCTGGGAAATTTTCCCCTGCTGCAGGTCCTGGAGCAGGCGCAACAGATCTTAGATAACACAGTTTCACCTTCCCCAGGTCCCCATTAGAAGATGGAAAGCTGCACTCACCCCAACTATCCAAGTCAAATGAATACCCACAAAAAAAATTATAATCGTCCTAAAAACCACTTCCCAGGGCTAACCAATACTGCTTTTCCCAGTGCATTTATGCTGCCTTAAATTGCGGTTACCAGTTTAATGCAACAGTCTTCTGCTCAGGAAACGCAACCTCCTCACACATGACTGTCCAGTGAAGGGCTCCAGCCTCCCAGGTCCCATGGATCTCTCCTCTGTCTGAGGCCACTGCACTTACTCTAAGAGTGCAGGCTCAGCTTGGCTCATTTCTAATCATTTCCTTCCACCCTAAGCAACTTGAGAGCAAGGCATGTAGCTTCTTCCAGATGTCCACAGCCCGCTGGCATGCAGGAGATACTCTGTAAAGAATTACTAATTCTCTTCTGTTTTTTGTTTTTTTTTTTTTGAGATAAAGTCTCAGTCTGTCACCCAGGCTAGAGTGCAATGGAACAATCCAAGCTCAATAAATCTCCGCCTCCCAGGTTCAAGCAATCCTCCTGCCTCAGCCTCCCAAGTAGCTGGGATTACAGGCATGCTCCACTATGCCCAGCTAATTTTGTATTTTTAGTAGAGAGTGTTTCACCATGTCGGCCAAGCTGGTCTCGAACTCATGACCTCAAGTGATCCACCCACCTCAGCCTCCCAAAGTGCTGGGATTATAGGCATGAGCCACTGTGCCCAGCCTAGAATTACTAATTCTCTAGCAACAGCTTCATTCATACAGCCAGGTAAAGGAAGTGAGCTTCTCGTGATGACATGCCCACCATCATCAAATGCTACTGAGTCTAAGGTGGGGATGTGGTCCCATGGTGCAATTTCAAGGCTTACATGAGTTCAGAATTGGAGTGTTAGACCAGGCAGTTGAATATATACTTTGTCAGACTTGCTCTGCTGCATAGTGATACACAGTGGCTAGTGTTAAACAGACACTTGACCTGCACTGCCTCACTCAATACTCACTACTTTCTTGGGAAGGAATGATTATTTTCTCATTTTAAAGACAATGGAGCTGGGGTGCAGGGAGGTTTAAGGAAGCTGTTCAAGGTCACTCAGTTGGCAAATAGAAAAGCCGGACTCCAAGTGGCGTGATCCCCAGGGCCCTTGCTCTGAATGGCCTTCCTATGTGTCCTACGTCATAAACCTGAGTGCAAGAAGTGCTTAGTCAGGTCAGCACATGAGTTCTCACTGACAGATTGTGGAATCACAGGGTAGCCGGAACACTGAAGGTCAGGGTCAAAGTTGGGGAGGTCCTGAGTATTCTCTGATGCTGCTGGGGGACGCAAGGTGGGGGCGACAGCAAGGTCATGACCCACCTGCCCTCAGAAGCTTATAATCTGTTTAGGGGCAACGGGATAAGCAAGTCCAAGGTCCACAAACAAGATGCCCATACATGGCACAGGGGCCAAGCATATGGCCACTTCAAGGAGGAAAGGTCCACAGGTGACTGGGATGCCAAAAGGAAGCCCAGTCTGGCTGTAGCAGGCCCGTACCGAGATGTCGTGGTACAGCGACTTGCCATACATCCGCTTATACTCCGATCTGATGTCCAGTAGGTCAGTCTCGCTGCGAGACACCATGATGCGAATCAGGGTCCGGTCCTTTGTTCCTGCACCCTAAAGAGAGTCCACCCAAGAGCATGAGCATCAGGCTTCCTCACTTCCCACCCGCCCTGGGCCCTCCAGTCAGTCCCCTCCCAACCCAGGTTCTCAGAACTCTCGGCTGAGATTTAGCTCTCCCCAGGCCTACTACCCTCAGCCCTTGGCAAAGGCGAGGCTAAGGCATCCGGATCTACACATGCAAGTTACTTACCCTCATGGCCTTGTTGAGCCTCTCCGCAAAGAAGGCTGGGGTATTCTTGAGACATTTCACTAGAAGAGAGAAACACGGCATAACCAGATCTGCAGAAAATTCTCAGCCTAAGCCAGGCATGGAGTCTACAAGTGTCCTCTTAGAGGCCCAGATGTCAAACCCATCACTGCATCCATCTTTTCTCCTCCTCCTCCTGTTCCAGACTCAACTATCCTACGATCTTGGCTCCAGTTCTTTGGAACAGTAACACGCAGAAACAGGATACCAACCCACCCTCTTTCCTGGCAACCACTGTGGTGAAAAAGCAAGAGCCAGAGGGGAGGGGGTCTTCGTGAGGCTAGGAGCTGCGCAGGGAAGCCATGTGGATGGTGATGAGGAACTGTGTTGCTGCTCAGGCAGGAGGGGCAGACTGGAGAGGCTGTGCCCTTCATGGAGAAACCGTGCTGAGTGGAATGAGCATCTCCCTTGGCTGCCCAGGCCACAAGACCTACTGTGGGGGCAGGCAGGGAAAGGCGGATTTTCCAGCTCTCCCATCCAGAAAGTTTCAAAAAAAGCATAATGAAAAAAAGGGGCAGACTGATTTTCCCAAGTGAGTAGAAAGAGAGGTTGTGAGGGCCTCAGGGTGGGGACCCAACTCTGCACAGCAGGGAGGGACCTGGAGCCCGCCAGGCCCTGCTGGAGGACACAGGCTGAGTAAGAGGCACACTACCACCTCTGAGCCAAGCCAGCTTTCCTCAGCATGGGCCTGTTTCGCTGTTGCAAGTAAAAATCTTTCCACGCGTTTCCATCACAAACATCTGACAACTGTCTGCAGGGATGTATTTTTAGAGGAAACTTGGCAGGATATGAGTCATGCTCCTCCGGGAGTGCTGCTGGATGCCCTCCCACTAATACCCACACTGCAGTTCCCTTCTCTAGGGCTGTACCACAAACACAAACAAGATGCCTCTGGGACAGCGAAGGGTTCCATTGCATAGGGAAGTGGCATGACTTCCCAGCATCTGGACACTCTGGGTTGAGCAATCTTGGCTCCTGTGGTCCTTTAACAATGTTACCCCTAAGCTAGAGGACAGGCGAGCACCCTGAACACTCACAATACACATTAGTCCCTGGCAGGAGGGCAGGCAAGCCCAAGACACTTACCCACGGCCAGCATGCCCTGCTCCAGGTCCCCAGACATCTCCCGGCAGATGCTCTTCTCAATGTCCCGGCCTGTCATTCTCTGGTACTCATTGAAAACTAGGGGGATGACATAGAGAGGCTTATATTATGAACTGAAATGTGTCTCCCCGAAGTTCATATGTGGAAGTCCCAACTCCCAGGACCTCAGAATATAACCGTATTTGGAGACAAGATCTTTAAAGAGGTAATTAAGTTAAAACATGCTGCTAGGGTGTGCCCTGATCCAATCCGCCTGGCCTCCTTAGGAGAAGAGGAAGTTAGGAGACAGAGACCCCAGGGATGTGCGTCTGCAGAGGAAAGACCATGTGAACACAGTGAGAGCCACGAAGAGGCAGCAGGAAAAACCGGTGCCGCTCTTGGACATCCAGCCTTCAGAATGTAAGAAAATGAATGTCTGTTGCTTAAGCCACCCAGTCTGTGGTATTCTGTCATGGCAGCGTGAGCAGGCTAACAGAGGACTCACATGAGGTGACCTCTGCCCTAAGACCCCCTGCCTTCCACTCTGCTCCCTCACCCTGCATGGCCCCAGGCCTGCCCAGCTCTCAAGAAAGCCAGAGTCTTCATCACAAGTTATGTGTGCTGCCTAGTGTCCCTCCCTGTAGTCCCCTTCTCAGGACTGCCAATCTGTTTAACCAAATAACACCTTAATTCCCCTCCAGGGCTCACTCCCATTGCACCCCAACACAGTGTCCCCTCTTCTCAAATCCCCCACACCTCCAGTCTCTGCCATGCCTTGGCCTTATTCATGCATCTGTGTCTTCCTCAACCTGCCTGTGAGCTGAGGCCCAGCCTGCCCCAGACAGCCTGGCTTTTTGCTGCCCACCCCTGCCAGTCCAGCTCAACCTAGGACATGCTAAGCACCCACGGGAGTGGACGGCTGGCTCCTAAAGAGGCAGGCGGCATGATGGAGACCTGGGTCCTGAGTCCAGCTCTGACGCAGGACATAAAACTTTCCTTCCTCAGCCTGAGTGTCAGCTTCCATTTGCATACTAAAGTCATGATTTCTGCTCTATCTTTTTCGATTATTATCTCTTCAAATCAGCTCTGCAGTTCCAGAGCCACAGAAACCTTTGACAACCAACAGCTCTCTTACCTTCCACATCCAGCCCAGACCTCTCCTGACCTCCACGCACAGCAACCCAGAAGCCTCCCTGTAGCTCCACCCTACAAGCACCTAAAGCCAGCTCTACCTACAGCTCCCCTATCTCAATTGAGGGCCACTCCATTCTCCCACCGCTTGGCCTAAAGAAACCCTACATAATCCTCAACACCTCTCTGTCCCACATGCCACGTGTCCAATTCATCAGCAAACAGGGCTGGAACGTGATACCCCTCACCACAAGCCCCTGCCGCCACTGTTCCTCCCCTGGGCTCCTGCAGCAGCCTCCCAACAGGCTTCGCTGCTCAGCCATGCACCCTTCCCTCCATTCTCAGCACCGCAGCCAGGGATTCTGCACAGCCTCCTCTGCTCAGGGCCCTCCAGTGGCTTCCTGTTTTGCTCAGGATAAATACCCAATTCTGGGAAGTCATCAGCAGGGCCCTCTCTCCTCTCGCTCACTCCATCTGCTCCACACAGTCCCCCTTCACTTTCTCAGTCGTGCTGGGAGCCCCGGGCAGGCTCTGTGCCTGCATCTCCTTTAGGGTTTTAAATCAAATGTCATGACCTCAGTGAGGACTGGCCAAGCACCTCCCGGTGGATCCTACCGTCACTCCCTACTGGTTTCCAGCTTTATTTTCCTCTACAGGATTTATCATCTGATACAGATTTTATTTCATTGTTTACTGTCTGTCTCCCCAAATGAGAAGCTGCAGCCCATGGAACAGAGACTCTGCAGTGCCCTGCCCCTCATCGTGTCTCCACACCTGCTCCACTGCCTGACCTGACGGACTGGCCCACGGGGGAGCATGATTTACATTTGTTGAATGAATGAGTAAACGAATGGCACCCAGTATTACTGCCATGACTGTTTCTTATGCCAGGCCTTGAAAACACTGGATTGCGTGCTCCCAAAGGACTCTCGCGGCTCTAACATTCCACACTCCTGCGTACGAAGACACCAGGTTTCCACACCAAGTGGAACCTCCAGAACTGGATGCTTGCCAGAACTCAGGAAATCCTCTATCTTTTAAATCCCCCACAAGGGGCTCTTCTGAGGAGGCAAAAGCCCTACGCAGGGAGGAACCACCAAGTGTTCCCACAGCTTTGTCTCCCTGCAATGCCCTGACTGCCCTCATCTAACTGGCCCCAGAGGGACCTGGCCTGGCTTACCTGCCACCAGGTGGGACCGGCTCCGGGAGCACAGTACTGCATTGAACTTGGACTCATCTGTTCCCAGGCGGTTCTCCCCAGCCGCATACAGCTCCTGGAGAGAGAAGAAGATTCACAGGTGGCACAGGCCACACCCAGACCCCAGGCCCAGGTCACCCAGGAGAGCCTGGTAAACTTCTGAAGGTTTGAGCCTAAAGTATTTGCCAATTTGCAACCTCTGAACTAGACAGCCTCTAAAGTGCCTGCTAGGCCTCAGGTAGCAGCCCTGAAAAAAAGCAGAAAGCAGCAATCAGGGGCTGAGATCCCACAGGTCAAGATGAGACCATAGCCTGTCTGGACTGAGAAGGCAGAGCCCGAGACAATTTTCACCCCACTAGAAGTGGCATGCAAAACTCACTGGAGCAAGAGCCAGAGCTCCAGGGGTGTCCAGCCCTGAGTGCAGAATAAGAATGGATGTCACCAGCCAGAGAGACACTGAATACAGTAGACCCTGCAGGAGCAGCAGGTCTGAGCCTAGGGCAGAAGCAGGTGCTAACTGGGCACAGAGGACTGAGCCAGGGATGTCTGGGCTCTGCCTCTAGCTTTCAGTTGGGAACAGTGCTCAACCTTTTTGAGCCTCAGTTTCCTCATCTGGAAAGCAAAAGGACCAGACTAGAGGAGTAGCTCTCCACCAGCCCTAACAAGGGGGCATTCCTTCAGGTCTCGTTCCAATCCAGCAGGTGGTAGAGATAATCAGACTCCTGGCAGCTCCTGGTGAGTGTCCTGCCATGGGTGGTAAGTACAGTGAAGGGGGACAGAGAGGTATGGCCAACTCCACTGCACCAGGAAGTCACGGCTCTGCCCTGCCATACTATGGTCCAAATTCATTAGTGGAAAACCCAAACTTTTCTAGAGAGTAGCTCAAATGCCTGGACTCTTTCCCTTTTGTCTGCAACTAACAAGGGGGACAAGGACAGAATTCTAAGGCTGCTCAACTAATGTGGCAGCTGGTTTCCAGGCTCAAACCCTCAAAAACTTAACAAGCAAGGGCAAATTCTGCCCCTTTGCAAACATAATGGTATGCGCAACTAAACATGGGGAAGGTGTGCAGTCACATGAGATCCCACATCCAGAACCGGCATCTATCAACTACTGAAAAACTTACTCTCCCACATGTTCCCCACTCCAGGTGGGGAAACTGAAGCCCAGGCAGACAGGTGATCTGCTCCAGGTCACACAGCTGAGCAGTAGCCCAGCACGTCTGAAACTCGCAGCATATCTACTTTCTTTTTACCCTAGAGCACCTCTCTTAGGAAGCAAGAAAGCGGGGTACAGCCCTGCTTTAGAAAGCCCAGGGGCTTGGCCGCTACGCTCACCTGGGCATCTCTCTGGACCAGGGTCATGTCCACGTTTGTGCTTTCATCACGGTTTCCCTGAAAGGAAGCGAGTGTATAGTCAAGCCTACTTCTTCCTCATTTCTTTTCCCTCCCTTCATGCTGGGATCCTACCTCTTTGACCTCCATCGCTTGGGGGTCCCCAGCCCTGTCATGGGAAAAGTACCTGAGAGAGAGAGATGAGAAGCCGCTGGAAGTGCCCTGACGTGTCACTTCGAATGGCCTCTTCCAGTGTCTTTTTGAATTCTGAAAAGGAGAAGCAAGGAAGGTCTACTCTGTAGCTCTGTTTATGGAGCTGCCCATTGTAAACACTATCAATAGTGGGCACTGGGGAGAAAAAGGCTGGGGGTCTCGGGCTTGAGGGAACAAATAGCCCATATGGCCCTCCAGGGACATACAAGCCTGTGACCTCCAGGCTGACCTGGCCTCTAGTGAGCCTTGGCCCAAACCACATGCAGGTTTTCCCTGGCCCTCCCTTACTTTAGTCATCTGCACCACGTACAAACAGCGGGAAGGGCTGGGTCTTGGCTCAAAGCCCAATGTGTAGGGGGTGGCAGGAGATGGGGTGATAAAATGACCAGGAAGGAGTAAGAGGCCCTGGGAGAGAGTGAGGCCACAGCCCCGAGAGCACAGGGATCTGCAGAGGGCAGAGGGCAGAGGGAGCAGCCCCACCTGCTTTGTAGGCTCTGTTTAATTCCCGGATGTGCTCGTTGCTGCGGGAAGCAAGGATCTCAATCAGGCAGGCTTCATCAGTGCCGACCCCCTGCAGGGGCAGAGAACACAACCAACCGTGCGCTTGTTCCAGCAGCCTCACCAGCACCCGGGAAGGAGAGCAGGGGCCACGCTGCTGCCCTGACCCCAGGGACAAACCCCAGCAACAGAGGCCCCTGATGCAGAGACACACCCTCCAGCCACTCCCAGGCTTGAGGGAGTCAGCTCCTCTGCACAGCCCAGGCAAGCACAGTGACAGTTCAGTGGTGATAAGCAGGGCTCACACAAAGGGGCATCCACATGGATCAGAAAACTGAGTATCAGAGAGGGGTACTTCCTGGTCCAAGGCCACACAGTAAATGGGTAGGTTAAAATGTGGACCGAGGCCTGCTTTATTCAGGGTGCCGCCGGAAGTTAGATGACAACAACTGAAAAAAACGGGTAAAAAGTCAGAGAGATCCAAGTAGACACATGGAAAATCCAGTCCTAGAGCGGGTGGCGGAATGTCTGGAAACAACTAGGAAAAGGCAGGGACAACGAGGATGAATGGGACAACCATGGCAGGACAGTGAGAAGGCAGAGGACAGGCTGAGCAGCCTGGCTTGTATGTTAGTTTGAATCCTGGCCCTGCGGCTTACTAACTGTGTGACCTCGGGCACGTTACTTAACCTCTCTGTGCTTCCAATTCCTTGTCTGTAAGACGGAAGTGATACTGGGACCTACCTCCCAGGGAAGTCATGAGGATTAAGTGAGTTACTGTATGTAGAGCACTTAGGGCCTGTCAGGCAGGACGTGCGGCATTTTTTCAGCCGTTTCCCGCTGCAGCTACTGTTAGGTTACTACATGTTAGTACATGTTAGCCCCTCACCCAGTAGTCCCAGCATGTCCTGAGACAGCATCCACTGTCCCCATTTCACAGGTGCTCCAGGACACACAGCTGGTGAGTGACAGCTGCCCAAACCTGTGGTTTCTAACACTCCCCAATCACTAGCTCATGACTCGGGCTGAAGACGGGGACCAGGCAGATGTCTGGGAGCCACTCCCTGGGGCCCCAGGCCATCCCCCTACCCAGTCACCTCCTGACCCCCTCCCTAGAATAACACATGTAGATGTGTCTCAGTGGAGACCTCTCTCCTTTCCAGGCCACCACACTTAAGTCTCTGCTTCTCCTGGGGAGGGAACAATCACTGTGCTTATCAGGCCTCTGAGTGACAGGCTCCTCCTGGGCTCCTGCCTGACTCATTGGATTACCCTTCCAATGGAGCTGCTAGGCCCTACCCGCAGGGTGCACACAGAGCTGTGGGACTGCACAGAATGGACAGGACCCACCCCTCAGTCAAAACCCACAGGCCCTAAGGAAACAGTGAGCCCAAGCCGTGCCCATCTGAATCGGCCCCTGTTCTAGAGCTGGATCTCATAGGTATGTGGGGAGTGGTTGACAGGCACCCTCTACAAGCAGCCATGGCAGGAGAAGCACAGAAACGGACAGAAGAGCGGATGCTCAGGAGAAGCAGAGACCAGAGAGACATCTGGCCTGGCCCTCTCCATGCCAGGCAGCTTGGCTTTACCTACATAACTGATTTCCCACCTTCATTCTGCTTAAACTGAAGTGTGTTTCTGTCATTTGCTAGTAACAGAGTCCTAAAGATGAGAACGATACCAGCCATGGCCTCCTAACCCTCTTCTTATCAGAGTCACTACCTTTAAACCCCAGCTCCACCATTTCTTTAAGATGGAGAGAGACTTAAGGCTCCCTGATAATGATGGGTGCATCATTTGCCTCTTGGGGAAATCGAAGGGAGTTCCCCTTTCTACAGTACGCAGACTCCAACCCAGGAGGGCCTGGTAGTCATACTGACAGCAGCAGCTAATGAGTGGGCTAGAACACAGCGCACTGTCCAGGCCTCCTTCTGGGCTGTGTCCACACACATGAACACACGCACGCACATACACACATGTACACACCTTGATGGCTTCCTTTATCTCATAAACATCAAAGACGACTGGGGTCTTCATCAGAGCCAAGATTGTCTTCTCAAAGTTTCCTGACAGTTCAGATTTCAGATCTTTGATCAAATCCTGATTGGATATTTGAATTAAAAAAATAACCGAAAACAAGTCTATGTTTAAAATCCACAGGAGGTGACTAATAAGAGCCATATCCCAGATCCGAGGACCAGCAGCATGGACATCCCCCAGGGGCCCCAGACCTCCCAAATCGGAGACCACTTTTTACCAAGATGCCCAGGAGATCCGTGGCACATTGAAGTATGAGAGGCACTGGACTAGGACACAAATCTAATCAATAGTCACCCAATTTTTACCTTTCTAAGATTCAAAACCCCAGAAGTTCAAAATACACTCATACACACTCCCTGCACTTGGGCAGTACTCATGGCCTTTTCCTGCAAAGCTCTTGTAACAGCTAAACCTCCCAGGGTGATCATGAAGAGGGCAGGGGAGGGAAAATGATGTGGCCGCAACCTCAATGAGTTGTGGCAGAGCCAGGGCTAGACCCCAGGGCTAGACATCTGGAGCCTCTCAGCAAACTTCGGCACCCTGTGGACTCGTTTCTCCCTCAGGGCATCCCTCACCTCCAAATGCTGCCACCAGCTCGGTGGGCAGAAGGAAATACCCTCCTGCTCTTGTCCATCCGGGAGACTTGGGCCCACCCAAGGAAAAGCAGGGGTGAGCAGGGCTCTGCTGAGCCAAGGACACGCCTCACTGTCCCCTGCCCCCACCCCACAGCTCACCTTGCCATAAGCCGTCTTGAAGGACAGGATGATCTGCTGCCGTTGCTTGTTGGAGCGACTCCCCAGGCAGTCGATGATGGCCTGCTCATCCGTGCCTGGAGGAAGAGGCAACAGGGGTGGCTGGGGTGGGGGTCATGAAGATGTTCTGCAGCTGAGACTTCCCTGGCCTGCGTCCCTTAACTCTTCTGGGCCTCCCAGCTGCACCCCCATATCCACCTTCTCTTTTATCACCACTGAGGCCAGGGCTGCATCCCCTGGCTACCCCAGCCCACAGAGCCACTGTGAAACTGCCTGGGGAATGGGCAGCAGGGGTAGGATTTCAGCCACCCAGGGTCTCTCACCGAAGCCTTTCATGGCCTTCCGCAGCACCTCGGCATCTCGCAGGGGATCAAAGCCAGGAGCATCGGTGATGGTGCCTCGGTTTCCAAACTACTCAGACAAACAGTCACAGGTAGGATGACGTGCACGCCGCCTTCCCCAGATGCGAGACTGCTCCAGCCCAGACTCTGGGAACAGCCCTCTCTCTAAGAGTTGGGGTATCTGATGGTGCCCACAGTCAACAACGCAGAAGACTCTATGCTGAGTCTGCCTAACTCGACTGTTATCTGGCCTCCTGTTCTGGTACTGGAGCTTCTTCCTGGCTCCAGCGGCTGGGAGCCCACCTATAGCTGAGTCCTGACGCTGAAAATCTGCCCGGTACCCAGGTCCTCCAGGACTGGGGCTTAGACTCCTGAGGAAGGGCAGGCCTCAGGAGCAGGGGCTGTGGCCTCTCTCATCAATGCCTGGCCTCCACAGCACATGTGAGCACACATGGGTACTCCTAACAGGGCTGGCTAGCCCACATTTCCCCTCTGGTGGATGTAGGTGCCCAGCCTCCACAACTGTGCATGGCACCCCGACAACCTCTTGATCTAGCACTGGTTCCCTGGCACTGTGCTCTAGACTACCACCTCCAGACCCTGGCAGCTCCACAACCCAGCAAACTTGAACTGGAACTTTCCAGGCTAAACTGTCTCCCAGTGGACTGTCTTCCTAGGGGCTGGTACAAACTGGTTATAACACAATTATGGGAACAGCCCACGGAAAAGATAACGGAGGGAGTCTGGAGGATGGCGCGGGGTGGGGGAACATGTGGGTGTGGAAGGGAAGGAGGAAAGGAGACGCTCTGTCTAAAAACAGTCATCAAGCACGTAACCACTACCCCTGTGCTGGCTGGTTGGGCCATATAACCAAGACGATGAATTCTAGGTTCTGCAACCATGAACTGTTCTCCAAAATGAGTGAAGATCAACCCTGGAGAAACTGCCAACATTTTCCCTACCCAAAGGGAACTTTAAGAATCCTCCAAAACCTGTCTGTAGGGGTGAATATCAAGGGGACCGAAGATAGCTGTTGGGCACAAAGCCTTGAGATGTGTGGCCTGGGCAGTTCTTACAAAACACACAGCCTGGGAGAACGATCCAAGATGGCCGATCGCTAACATCCCGGGATTGCAGCTCTCAGGGAAGGCGCGGAGAACTAGAGGACGCCACACTTTCAGACAAAGTCTGGTCGCTCACAAAGCAGAAGATCCCCCAGTGGTGGAAACACACGAGTCGCCAGCGCGACTCTCGTGGTCAGCGCAGCGGTTCCGCCGGCACCTCGTCGCGGCAGCTCGGCGCAGAGTAAACGGGACAGGATCCCCTTCTGACCGAGGTTTGGAGCCCGGGGAAGGCAGAGTCGCTTACTATGGAAACAAGAAGGAAGCCCGACAGGAGAATCCTGGGCAGAAAACACCATCAGTTTTAAGCCGCTGCTCTGGCCCTGGGAACTAACAACCTGGACGTCCATTCAAGAGACCTAATCTGAAAGTTGGTAACTTCAAAGACGACAGGAGGATAAATTTACAATGACGGGAAGAAACCCGCGTAAAAAAGCTGAGAATACTCAAAGTCAGAACGCCTCTCCCTCTAAAGATGATCACAGTTCCACATCAACAATGGAACAAGGCTTGATGGAGAATGAGCGCCTCCTGATGACAGAATCACTCTTCAAGGAATGGATAATAACAAACTTTGGTGAGTTAAAAGAACATGTTGTAGCCCAACATAAAGAAACTAGGAACTTTGAAAAAAGGTTTGATGAAATCCTATTGAGAATAGACAACTTAGAGAGGAGTATGAGTGAATTAATGGAACTGAAGAATACAATACAGGAACTCCGAGAAGTATGCACAGGTTTAAACACTCGAATTGTTCAAGCAGAAGAAGGGATATCAGAGGTCAAAGTCCAACTTAATGAAATAAAAAATGAAGAAAAGATTAGAGAAAAAAGGATAAAAAGGAATGAGCAAAGTCTCCAAGAAATGTGGGACTATGTGAAAAGACCAAATTTACGTTTGATAGGTGTACCTGAATGCGACGGAGAGAATGAATCCAAGCTGGAAGATACCCTTCAGGATATTATTCAGGAAAATTTTCCTAAACTAGCAAAGCAGGTCAACATTCAACCCCAGGTAATACAGAGAACACCACAAAGATATTCCTCAAGAAGAGCAACCCCAAGACACATAATCGTTAGATTCACCAGGGTTGAAACGAAGGAGAAGATGCTAAGGGCAGCCAGAGAGAAAGGTCAGATTACCCACAAAAGCAAGCCTATCAGACTTACAGCAGATCTCTCGGCAGAAATGCTACAGGCCAGAAGAGAGTGGGGGCCAATATTCAACATCCTCAAAGAACAGAACCTTCAGCCCAGAATTTCATATCCAGCCAAACTAAGCTTCACAACTGAAGGAAAAATAAAATCTTTTATGAACAAGCAAGAACTCAGAGATTTTATTACCACCAGGCCTGCTTTACAAGAGCTTCTGAAAGAAGCATTACACACAGAAAGAAACAACCAGTATTAGCCTTTCTAAAAATACACCAAAAAGTAAAGAGCACTAACATAAAGAAGAATTTACACCAACAAATGGATAAAACAGCCAGTCAACATCAAATGGCAGTAACCCTAAATTTAAATTGACTGAATTCCCAATCAAAAGACACAGCCAAAACCCAACGGCATGTTACATCCAGACCTGTTTCACATGCAAGGATACACAAAGACTCAAAACAAAGGGATGGAGAAAGATTAACCAACCAAATGGAGAGCAAAAATAAATAATAAATAAATAAAAAGCAGGAGTTGCAATTCTCGTATCGGATAAAATAGATTTTAAAGCAACAAAGATATAGTGGTAAAAGGATCAATGCAACAACAAGAGCTAACGATCCTAACACCCAGATAGGAGACTTAGATTCAATGAGACAGAAAATTAATAAGGATATCAAGGACTCGAACTCAGATCCAGAACAAGTAAACTTAATAAATATTTATAGAGCTCTCCACTTCAAATACACAAAATATACATTCTTGTCAATACCACATCACACCTACCCATAAGTTTAAATGAAACATTGATTGACCATTATTAATACCCAATTTTTTTCAAAATAAAGCAGTATTTCCATTTACTCTCCCTCTTTCTCTTCCTCTTTCTTCCTCTCCTTTACTTATTTTTTTTTTCTTTCCTTCTCTCAAAAAAAAGAAATCAACTTGTAAACCTCTAGATCCAGGTTGGCAATGTCTCTTTCATTGCTTGATTTCTTTTCTTCCCTTCCTTCCCTCCCTCCCTCCGTCCCTCCCTCCCCACTTCCTCCCTTCCTTCCTTCCTTCATCCCTTCCTTCCTCCCTACCGTCCTTATTCCCTTCCTTCCTGCCTTCCTCCCCCTCCAAAAAAAAAAAAAACAAAACACACAGCCCAGACAGTAAATGACAGAGGAATGAGGAGCACTCGCCCGGGCGTTTTGACCCAACTCCCATGTGGAGTCTCTCATCATGCTGGGAGAAACGGGACAGCTCCCTCGGGCCTTAAGCAACACAACCCAGAGGTGGGGAGGTGGGGAGTCTGCGAGAAGGTGACGCTCTTTGTTTTTCTGTAATTTTTTTTTTTTTTTTTTTGATACAGAGTCTCAGTCGGTCACCAGGCACCAGGCTGGAGTGCAGTGGCATGATCTCAGCTCACCACAACCTCCGCCTCCCAGATTCATGCAATTCTCCTGCCTCAGCCTCCTGAGTAGCTGGGACTACAGGTGCGTGCTACCATGCCCAGCTAATTTTTGTATTTTTAGTAGAGACGGGGTTTCACCATGTTGGCCAGGATGGTCTCGATCTCTTGACCTCGTAATCCACCCACCTCAGCCTCCCAAAATGCTGGGATTACAGGCATAAGCCACCTCGCCTGGCCTGTTTTCTGTTTTTTGTTTTTTTTTTAAAGACAGGGTCTTGCTCTGTTACCTAGGCTGGAGTGCAGTGGCATGATCTCGGTTCACTGCAACCTCTGTCTCCTGGGCTCAGGTGATCTTCCCACCTCAGCCGCCTGAGGCACACACCACCATGCCCAGCTAATTTTTTTCTATTTTTAGTAGATATGGGGTTTCACCATGTTACCCAGGTTGGTCTTGAACTCCTGGGCTCAAGCAGTCTGCCCACCTCAGCTTCCCAAAGTGTTGCGATAACAGGCATGAGCCACTGCACCCGGCCAACACTAAAAAAGAGGTTGCAGCTGGAGGCCTATGCCTTTCCCTGTCTCCCCATCTACTGGCCATGTGTCTCCAGCCTTTGGGCCCCAGGCCTGGACCGAGGGGGACAGTAGGCTGAGACTTACCTGGGTTGGGGGCACAGCGGGGGTGACGGTCCCAGACCCTGGGTATCCTGGGTAGCTTGGCACTGGCTGCTGCTGCTGCTGCCCAGGGAGTGGCATTGGAGGCTGACCAGGGTAGGTCGCTGGTGGCTGCCCAGGGTAGGCCCCTGGGGGCTGCTGTCCCGGGGGTGGCATGGGCTGGCCCGGCACAGGGGCCCCTGGGTATGGAGGATATGAGGGCATCCCAGAGGGTGGGTTTCCTCCTGGGGGTGGATACATCCCATAGGGAGGAACAGGCTGCTGGGCAGGAGGGGGTTGCCCAAAGCCCCCAGGGGGCACTGGTGGATAGCCAGCTCCAGGGGCCCCAGGGTATAGGTTGGGCATGTTGGCTCCTCCAAACGTCCCAGACATGTTGGCCGCCTGCAAGGACACAAAGCAGAGCCTGAGGCCACCGGGCCCTGCTGTACTCTGTCCCTCCACCCTTTTACATACTTTAGCCAAGTCAGTCCTCACAGCATCTCCACTTGCGGAATATGAAGTATCGTTATACCCACTTCAGAGACCATAGAATGAGTTTACTTGCTCAAAGCTACACAGTCAGTAAACAATGCAGCTGGATCCAAACCAGAGATCCTCACTCCCTTCTGCAGGGGAGGTGCCTTCCCTCTCCACATAGCTGTTCATCCCATCCCAGACCACCTGGGTGAAGGTTAAGAGCTCACTGCCCAAGAAGGTGCATGGGTCCCATATGCAGGCTTGGGGCATCCCCATCACGTCAATCTGCTACCTACAGACACCTCTGGCAGGCGTACTCAGGTGAATTTGTACTCGCCAGGAATAAAAGCCTAAATCCTTAGGATGGATGGCCTCCTACACCCTGCAAGAGCGGGACTCCCAGACTTCATTTCTCATCTCACACCCTCGCCTTTTCACTTTAGTCACACTGGCCTCTCCTCACTCTCCTCAAGCACCTCAGGCCCCCTGGCACCTCAGCGCACTGGTGTTGCCCAGACATCCATACAGCACTTCTTCCCCCTGCTGCAGGTCTTTGCTCAAACATCCTCTTTTCGGCAAGACCCACCCTACCGCCAACTTCAAATCATCATCCCTGCACCACCCCCACCCCGCCCCCACTGCTGACCCCTTTACCCTGCGCCTCTTGTTCCCATGGCACCTACACTTTCAGTAACCTCACATCACTGACTTAAGTTACTGCCTGCCTCTTCCCCATAGAAGATAAATGCAGCACGGCCGAGGTTTTTGTTTGTTTTGTTCACATATTCCCAGTGCCTAGATCTGGGCCTGGCACAAATTAGGGTGTGTATTGGTTACATCATTTCCTCTAAGCATCTGTTTTAGATCATAAAATGTATTATTTTAAAAGCAAAACAATACATTTAAAAAGCAGCATGTCTGCCCAAGGTACCTGCCACACACCCACCCAGGCCTAACCAGAAGAACCCTCCATATGTATACCTACATGCACATGCAGGTACATGAATGTGGATACTCATACCCAGCACATGCATGCACACTCATGCACACACCATCACCACGCTCCCAGCCCTAACCCCGAAGGGCTGAAAGGGGTCTTTGAGATCATCTGGTCCATTACACTCCCCTTCCCCTCATTTCACAGATTGGGAAAGTGAGACCCAGAGAGGGGCAGAGAGCAAGTGGCAGAAGCCTGGTGAAAACCCTGTTCTAAGGAGCAGCTCAACACACTGCACACCACAGCAACACACACGTAGACAACTCTGGAGCCCCGGAGGCCAGCAGTTTTGATTCCTCTGGCCCCAGGGCCACCTTGGCAGGAGGGCTAGACTCACCATTCCCGAGAGGTAGTCCGGGTTGAACTGCCCCGAATAGTTGGCCACGTTATCCAGCCCGATAGGTGGCATGCTGGGCGGAGGGTAGGCAGCACCTCCCCAGGCACCACCACCTGAAAGCAACACCAAGCTCTTTAGCCCCCTGCCGGTCCCCCACCACAAGGGGAAAGGCAGAGATTCGAGCTCCCAGGTGGTCAGGGAGGCCTAGCAAAGCCTCAAGCCTCAGGACACCACAGACCACATGAAAACACCAGGAGGAAAGCCTCCCCCCATCCCACTGGCAGAGGAGGGGAAACCTTCCCCTCTTCTCAAGGAGGAAGGTGGAGTTCCCCAAACACTCCCAAGACCCCCTGTAGAGTATTAAGGAGGTTGGGAGGGCCCAGGCAGGCTCTGCCCTCCCAAGTTCACCATCTTGGAGCCGGAGGACACACAAGGACAGACTGTTGTGGGACACCAGGCTGAGCCCATGACAGAGGTGACCACAGGGAGCTCTGAGATTTTAGTTACATGAAGGCATTGGTGGGAAGGGGTTTGGCTGTTTGCTATTATATGTCTGTAAAAGACAGGGAGAAGCAGGATAAGAGGCTGGAGGGAGATGACGCTGGGTCATGGGAACACATATACCAGTCTGCAAGAGGACAGGAGGAAACAGAGGCGAAAAGCCCCTCTGAAACCAGCAGGACCAGCACGTGCCCTGGGGCAGGGCTTTCACCCTCGCCCTTGTTAGGCTTGATTCCTCAGCTGACAAATGGGCTAATGAGGAGTGTACGGCTGGACTGCTGTGATGAGGACTGAGGTAACGCCTGTCTGGCTCAGCTGGGGGCCCGAGGGGCATTCATATATGACACTGTCACTGAGACTGGCATCATCATGTGGCCTCTGGCCTGTTAGATGCTTTCCTGTCCACGGGAGCTTCAGATCGGCTCTTCGGCTCTAGGGCTCCAGACCCTCCAGGAAGAACCTTCCCTAAATCTCCTGTCTCCTCCTCTCTTGCTGCTCAGAGGCTGCTCAGCTGTGCTAGCGAAGGTGGCAGTGGCAGGACCCAGTGGGCAGGATTTCTACTAGAGAGAGGGGACCAAGGTCAGTGCCAGCCAACCTGGGATGGGCTTGTTCAGAGGGCAGTGGCTCAGCTCAGCCCCTAACATGCTCTGGGACAGTGGCTGAGCCACCTCCCAGTCTGGGCCTGTTCATTACCTGCTGAATGAATGGTAGGGAAGGTAAATGGCCTGCAGGCCAGGGGTGCTCAAACCACAGGAACTCAGCTCCAAGGAAATGAATAATGCCTGGGGGTCCCCTGGGGTGAGGGGCAGCGGCTCAGGCACCCTCAGGATGACCAGCCTTGGAACAGCCCTTTTCTCCCTTTGGTTCTACAAACCCTCATATTTCCTTTCCCACTGTGGGGACCAAATCTCATTTGAGGAAAACCAAAAGGGGCCAGGGCCAGAGAAGATGACTTCTACGTGTGACTACCCACAGCTCCTGCAGCCACAGGGAGGGAGTGACCTTTGACCCTTAGCATCTGCCTCTACTTCCTCTCTTGGCGAGGGGGATCTCATTGCTGCAAGCCCACACACCTTGAGCAGAGAGTAGGAGAGGTGGCAATGGCAACCATCACCTAGCAATGCTTCGGAGGGCACCACATCAGAGGCTCTGCTGTCTATCTCATTGGTATGCAGAACCCCCCAATGAGGGAGAAATCCTTGAAGCAATTTTGCAGAGAAGAAAACGGAGTCTCAGAGTGATAGCATTTGCTCACTGTTACCAGTGACTAAGGCAAGAGACCCAGCCCTGGGCCTGGTCCAGGGTTTTCTGGAGCTAGTTTCAAACCCAGGCCTCCCATGGCTTCAGCATCACGCTCTTCTCCAGCTCCTGCCCCACTGGCTGTCCCTCACTCCGTTATCCTATCCTCCCCTCCCGTGCTGGGCTGGGCTGTGAGGGGAGAAGGGAGTGAGGGGAAGAGGGACTGAAGAAACTACTGTTCTCCCCTCCTACTCCCGGCCACTGTACAGAGGCAACATTCACTCTCCTCCCCACCCAGACCTTCTTACCTGGTGCCGCTGGCGGGTAGCCGCCTGGAGGCGGGGGATAGCCGGGGTAGCTCATGATAAGATCTGGAAGAGAAGAGGAAAGCACATTCAGGCTCTGCCTGGGAGCCCCTGCTGGCCTGTGGGAGCCATCTTCTCAAGGGAGCAGCCACCACCACAACCAGGACCCAGCAAGAGAAGCTGCTGCATCTGCCCTGCTTGTTGCAGAAGTTCACTGTCTCCTGCTGGCGCCTCCAGCTGGGAATAGTACCCACCAGCATACTGCCTGACTTCTGGGCCAGGGCCACACCCCCGGCCCCACCCACAGTGACAGAACTCACTGCCCAGAAGCCTGTTTCCTTGAAAGTCCCTCTCAGTGAAGCTTTGCTCCTGCCTCTGCTGACAAGGATGCAGTGCATCTCTGGGCCTGCTCTCCAGCCTCAGAGCTAGAGACACACTGCCTCATCCTCAGGGCTCCAGGTCTGTCTATTTATCTTCCTGTGTACTTATTGCCATCCCTCCAGCAACAGGGGAAGCCAGAGGCCTCTGTCTTCCTTCAGTTTCCAACCTTTGGTTCATCGGGCAAGGGGAGCTGGTAAGGTATGGAAGCTTCATTCCTAGAAGCAAGAGCCCTCAGGAAGTTCATCTGATGCAGGGTGGAGAACCAGGGAAAATGAGGCACCACCACCCTGTTTCTGCAGCGAAGGCTGCAGAAGTAAGTGATTTGCAGATCTGTTAGTAAAGAAAGAAGAGAGGCCTGGACAGGTGCCAGGTGAGACACCTGCTCTCATGGAGTCTCTCTGAACACAGATCCCTTGGCAATGCCCCATGCCAGCTAAACTGTGAGGAGGGATACAGATCTGCTGTGACAACAGCCACATTGTACAACCTGCCTGCTCTTGCAAATAGCAGCTGCTGCAGTTCGCAGAGACACCCAATGGCAAATGACAGGCGGGCATGTGAGGAAACCTGAGGCTCCCTCAACAATCACACCTGCTCGTCTCGGGTGAGCGGTTTCTTTTGACACACTGGGTCTCACGCTGCAGTGCACATCACAATCACCTGATGGGATCGTTAAAACACATTGCTGGGCTCCACCACCAAGAGTTTGTGAGACGGTAGAACCAGATTTTCATTCTGAACAAGTTTCCAGGTGATGTTACTGGTCCAGGGAACCCACTTTGAAGACCACTGTTCTGGCCATGCTATCCAACTACAAGATTCTAGCTGCCCTTCATATTTACCTTGAAAACTGGGCATGTTAGATTTTGTTTATTTTGAGACAGTGTCTCACTCTGTCACCCAGGCTGGAGTGCAGTGGCACAGTCATGGCTCACTGCAGCCTTGACCTCCTGGGCTCAGGTGATCCTTCCACCTTAGCCTCCTAAGGACATGTACCACCATACCCTGCTAATTTGGCGGAGGGGGGGGGGCGCGGCAAGAGTTTATTATGTTGGCCAGGCTGGTACATGCTATTTTTTTTTAATTTTTATTTTTCTGAGACAGGGCTTCACTCTGTAACCTAGGCTGGAGTGCAATGGTGTGATCTTGGCTCGCTGCAACCTCTGCTTCCCGGGTTCAAGTGACTCTCCTGCCTCAGCTTCCCAAGTAGCTGAGATTACATGCGCCTGCCACCATGCCTGGCTAATTTTTGTATTTTTAGTAGAGACAGATTTTTACCATGTTGGCCAGGCTGGTCTCAAACTCCTGACCTCAGGTGATTCACCTGCCTCAGCCTCCCAAAGTGTTAAGATTACAGGCATGAGCCACTGCACCCAGTCTATTTTTATGTTTTAGACAGGGTCTCATTCTATCACCCAGGCTGGAGTGCAGTGGTATGATCTCAGCTCACTGTAACCTCTGCCTCCTGGGTTCAAGTGATTCTCATGCCTCAGCCCCCTGAGTAGCTGGAACAACAGGTGGGCACAACCATGCCTGGCTAATTTTTGTATTTTTAGTAGAGATGAGGTTTCACCATGTTGGCCAGGCTGGTCTGAACTCCTGGCCTCAAGTGATCTGCCCACCTCGGCCTCATGCAATGATGGGATTGCAGGTATGAGCCACTGCACCCAGCCTACATGCTGTTTTTAAGGAAGCTAAAGAAATTCCTCAAGGTGCCACTGGTCCCCACAGAGTGGGCTTGGTTTTCAGCACTATGGGTGTGGTCATTTGTTTGAGTCAGTGGGTCCAGAGGTGACTGTAGGCAAAGCACTATGGCTTTGGAGAGAGCTGGAATTGGCTCCATGTAGTGTGGACCAAGCACCCAGTCCGTGCACAGCTTTCAGTCTCTTGGAGCCCCTAAGCTCTGTTCTGGATGAGGTAGATGAGGTCCCTGGTGGCATCGCCTTCAGAGAGGGTGTGACTCATGTCCCTATGGCTGGGTGAGCTGGCTGTCAGTAAAGAGCCCTCCCTGTCCTGGCCCCAGCCTGACCCTTCTGCCCAGACTCTGCCAAATCCTCAGACCTCACTGGTGGGGAGGCAACCTGGCAGATGTGAATGACCAGGGGGCTAGGAACCTTCTAACAGGAGGAACTGCCCCACAGGTGAGCAGGGAAAGCCAGGATGGTGTCTCTACCACCTTCCTCTCTGGAGACTCCACTAGGCAGGACCTCTAAGCACCAAAGACACTCTCCACTCCTGGCCTACTCCCAAAGGAATGAAGCCAAAAGCCCCATCCACAGCCAGGCCAGGGAAAAAATCCAAGAAACAAAAGCTGGATACCACCCTGTTCCTTACACCAAGTAAATTCCAGCCAGGCCAAAGATTTCAATGAAAGAAGTAGCCCCAAGAACCAAAGGTCTAAAATAAAATTTCAGCATAATAAGAAACAAATTAAAAAAAATAAAGATTAAAGAAAACTTGGGAAAAAAGTTGTATTAATATAATAAGAAAAAGATCAATAACCACTAGAGAAACTGTCAAATGATGTGAACAGATCTGGCAGTTATAGAAAAGGAGCTGAAGATGTTCACCCTCACCAACGTGTAAAGGAATCACCAATTAAAAATACACAGGCACAGTGGCTCATGCCTGTAATCCGGCACTTTGGGAGAAGGTGGGTGGATCACCTGAGGTCAGGAGTTCGAGACCAGCCGGGCCAACATGGTGAAACCCTGTCTCTACTAAAAATACCAAAATTAGCTGGGTGCTGTGGCAGGTGCCTGTAATCCCAGCTACTCAGGGGGCTGACGCAGGAGAATGGCTGGAACCTGGGAGGCAGAGGTTGCAGTGAGCCAAGATTGCATCACTGCACTGCAGCTTAGGTGACAGAGTGAGACTCCATCTCAAAAAAAAAAGGAAAAAAATTAAAAAATACAGAGATGTCAAAATTTAAAATGACACACCTTTTGACCCAGCAACTCTACTTCTAGAAGTGTCTTTCCCAGATACACAACTGTGTGAAATGTCATACAGACATGAATTTTACTACAACATTATCTGTAACAACTCCTAAACTTCCACCAATGAGGCTGGTTAAATAAACCACAACAGATCCAACATACTCTGTAGCTATTTCTGAAATTAGCCAGCTCTGTATATGGAAAGATACCACCATTATCAATCAAGGTACACTACTGTACATGTCCTAAGCTAATAAAAAACTCAGAAACATACAAACTAAGTGGTTCCTATGTGTATATCTGCACACACATCCTAGTAAATGACACACAAGAAACTAGCTACCACTAGCTGTCTCTGGAGAGGAAAGTTGGGGCTAGAAAATGAGGCTCCTGGTTTAGATCTGTGCCCTCTGCATTTCTGCCACATGCATGTATTGCCCATTAAAAAACAACTTTTAAAAAGGCCCAATTCAGGTGTGGACTTCTGAGCTCACTTGAGGCCACTCCTCTGGCCCCCAAAGTCCATCCTGGATGCTCTTCCAAGACTAAAAGAACACACACAGGGTCCATTCAGTTCCAGGCAGCCTTGGCAGACCTAGAGGGCCCGCAGGCAGCCTTGATGGCGCTCATGGGGCTCATTCCTGGGGTGGCTTTTAAGGGAGTTCCCAGCAGGAGTCGAAATCCACCTCCTGGCTAGGAGCTCTGCCCTGCAGGGTCCCACAAGGCAGGTTGACCCCACTGCGAGCTGCAGTCCTGCACCCCAGGTCTTTCCTTCTACCCAAGACACACTTTTAGTCCTCCCTTCTTAGAATAGCCTCATTTTTCCCTACCATTCTCTGCCTGAAATAGCTTCAAGTCTGCTCCCCACTCTTTTTTTGTTGTTTTTTTTGAGACAGAGTTTCACTGTGTCGCCCAGGCTGGAGTGCAGTGGTGCAATCTTGGCTCACTGCAACCTCCACCTCCTGGGTGCAAGCAATTCTCCTGCTGCAGCCGCCCAAGTAGCTGGGACTACAGGCACCTGCCACCACACTGGGCTGATTTTTGTATTTTTTAGTAAAGACAGGGTTTCATCATGATGGCCAGACTGGTCTTAAACTCCTGACCTCAGGTGATCTGCCTGCCTCAGCCTCCGAAAGTGTTGGGATTACAGGCATGAGCCACCACACCTGGCCTGCTCCCCACTCTTCTCTCTTTTGGTTTTTTTCCAGAACCAGATACCCCAGGTATGGTCTGCAGAGCACAGGGCAAGGCTGTCATCTCCCTCCAGTGGATGCTACTCCCCACCTCCCTGAACTGGTACACATGGTTTCCCAGGCCATGGAGACATCATGCGGGTTCCTGTGAAATTTCTCCCTTGGGTTCCGCCATTGCTCCAGTCTGCCGAGACCTTCTGGGATTCTGCCCAACATCAAACATTTTTCCCCTCTCTCAGCTTTGTTTTACATCCACAGATGCAATAAGCATGGTATTTGTGTTCTGCCAAGTAACCACAACAAAAAGGCCAATGAGGGACACTGCAGAACTGTCACACTCAGAACTCCCCAGTTCAACATCAAACACTAAGTGCCATGTGGATGCAGGCATTTAACCAGCTCTCTCCCAACTCACTCTTCCGCCACCCAGTACACATGCACAAGTGAGTGTTCTAGCACACCTCTCTGAAGAGGGCCTGTTTACCTGCCTAATTACCCCAGGAGAAAAGCACCATGTAGTCCAGTAGCCTGGGGTGACCTTCAGGTAGATAGAGGCTCCCAGTACTGACCAGTCTCCCTGCCAGCTGTCCATGTTCTAACAGGCTAGAGGCTGCAGGATCAGCACATAGCTCTCTGACTCACAGAAGCAGCATTCTTCTCCTCCTTTTCTTTGAAAATTAAGAAATCTGTTCATGGTCCAGTCTTCTGGTAACTTTGGCCTCTGCAGTTTTTCGAAAGAGCTCACCACAAGGGGCTGTCCTTGGAGGAGTCGTTCCTGGCACCCCAGGGCTGCCATATCTGGGCTTGGCAGGACTTCAAGGCCCTCATGTTCCCTTCCTTAGCCTGTCCAACCCCCATTCTCCAGGACAGAGGCAACACAGTGAACTATATATAATCCAGCAGATCTGCTCTCTCTGGCATCCATGAGAATCACACCTTCTGCACTGACAACTGCCTCTCTCCTTCTTTCCTTGCGTGGAGCAAGGGGCATGCTTCACACTGCTGGTGCAATTCTGATGGCCAGGGCAGGTCCCTGGCTCTATGCCTGCTTCTGATCATGGCCCTCTGACACGGGGACTCAATGGAGAGGGCCTCCTGCACATCACAGGCAGCCAGCCCCCTTAGGGATTGCTTCAATTCTTAGAAACCTGTCTCTGGGGAACTTTTAGCCTCTGGTCCTACCTCTTAGGGTAGACTGTGGCACAAACACTGCCCTTCCATCCTCACTGCAACCATCCAGCTGCAGCTGTGCACCTGATTTCATCCAGCTGCGGCCCTCTCCAGTTAAATCGGTGCTTCTGGAAAACAGTCACCTATACGACTTGCTAAAACCCAGATTTCTGGGCCCCACCTCCGGAGCCTCTGAATCAATCAGTGTCTCTGGGGCAGGGCCCAAGAAGCTGCGTTTCCAACGGCTCCCCGGTGATGCTGCTGCTGCCCGGCTTCAGGCTACACTGCCTCATCACGCATGAGAATCACCTGGAGAACTCGCTAACAATGCTAGTGCCGGGCCCCATATTCTGGGCCTTTGAACCTAGGATAGGCCCAGGAGTCTGAAGTCCAAACAAGCATACATACCCCCCAATCCCAGTAATGCTGATGTAACTGGTTCTGTGGTCCACACTCTAGGAAACACCCTTTTCTTTAAGGTATTAGACACTTTCTAGCTTATCGATCTCACTCTTTGATATGGTTGGATTTGTATCCCTGCCCAAATTGTAGGCTGTAATTACAATACAATCGGATTGTCATCCCCGGCATTGGAGGGTGGGGCCAGGTAGGAGGTGACAGGATCATGGGGGTGGATTTCCCCCGTTGGTGCTGTTCTCATGAGAGTTCTGGTGAGCTCTGCTTGTTTAAAAGTGTGTAGCACCTCCTTCCTGCACCTCTCTTCCTCCTGCTCCAGCCAGGTAAGACCTGCCTGCTGCATGACTGTAAGTTTCCTGAAGCCTCCCCAAGCAGATGCCAGCATCATGCTTTCTCTTACCTGAAGAGCTCACTAAAAATGCTGGTCCCTTGGCTCCCATATTCTGGGCGCTTCAACCTGGGATAGGCCCAGCCTGTAGAACTGTGAGCCAATTCAACCTCTTTTCTTTATAATTACCCAGTTTCATAGATTTCTTTATAGTGGTGTGAGAACGAACTAATACACTCTTCTTCATAATAGTAAGCTCTAGGGACAGGCACTATACGTAGGCATCCCCCCCACCACCTGCAGTTACATGGCAGATGTACCTGACCACAATCACTTAACTTAAGCATACCCAGAACGACTCTACAGTCTAAGAAGAATGTGTGATCAGAGTTTTGAGCTAAGGAACTATGGCCAACCTGGAGACCCATTCCTTATCTATAAGGAACATCTGAACCCCTAAGCCATTCCATGAAATGCAGGCCATACAGGAAATCAAGGTTCTTTGTTCTGCATTAAATGAAGGTTGCCAGGTGGAGGTGATTAGGAAGGAGGCTGCTAAATGAAAACGTCAAACAAAATGCTTTTTACAGTCAGCAGTGATCCTTCCATCCAGCCTGTCGCCCCTGGACCGCCCAGTATGTGAGTGCCCTCAATAAGCCCTATGCCTTGTTCACTGGCTCTGGGCCTCTCAAACATGGTGCCATCCCTACTAAAGTCGACAGGAGTCTGGCATGACAGCACTGCACCAGAAGCCAGTCTCAAAGCATTCGGTGGATGCCGAAAGCACAGAGCAGCTATCTGGGGGTGCTTCTCAGGGACTGCAAAAGGGCCTGTTCCCTAAAGCTGTGTTATGTATATGTAAGTGTACCATTCAATTTCACAGCTCTAAAAGGGCACTGGCTGGAGTCCCCTAACAAGAATCTAGAAATGCTACATTGGGACAGGAGGCAAAACTGCCAGAGCAAGAAGAGTCTCACTGCCCCCACTCAGCCATCCCCTACGACAAAGGGAAGCCTTGCTGTGTCTCTACCCAACAATGCGAGGTAGAGATATGGGCTCCAGCCACCAGCAAGGCTACGCCATGCATTTGCTGGTGTCCTCCCTGACTTCAGGGGACACAGAGGGAAAGGAGAGGTGGCTGGTGTCAGTGCCATGCCTGGGACTCTGGACTGTCCTCCCCAGAGGGACAGCACAGGGCTCATTTGGGAACAGAGGCTATACCAGGCTAACGCTTAGAGGCAAAGGCCTGGAAACATCATCTCGGGCCAAAAGTCACACAGCAGTGACACCCCCTACCCCTCAGGGCCTAGCAGCAAACGAATCAGGCCTGGACTAGAGCAGATGCTTTCGTGGGGTGGTTTTCCACTGACTGTCCCCAGCCTGGTGGAAGGAATATTTTTATATTAGTTGTTTTTAACATTAGATCCTTAACCTGTTTTTACACACACACACACACACACACACACACACATTTATTTATTTATTTTAAAAAATACTTTCTCCATAAGGTTGCATCCATAAAATATAAATATATTGTTGCTATGGTTTCAATGTGTTCCCCAAAGTTCATGTGCTGTGAGCTTAATGGTTGATACAACAGTTCTGAGAGGTGGGACCTTTAAGAAGCTCTGCCTCATGAATGGATTAATGTGTTATGGAGGAAGTGGGCTCCTGACCACCAGTGATTTGTTACAAAAGTATAACATGCTCTCTCTTTCACTCTTGTTCTCTCTCACCCATGTGATATCCTCTGCCACGTTACGAAGCACAAGAAGGCCCTTGCCAGACGCAGCCTCACAATCTTCCCAGCCTTCAGAACTGTGAGCTAAATAAGCTTCTGTTGCTCATCAATTACTCAGTCTGTGATATTTTGTTAGAGCAGCACAAAATGAGCTAAGACAATAGTTTAAACCATGCAGCTCCAATAATCCCTGCTGATATATTCTTTAAAATGAAAAGATGAGGCAGGGTGCAGTGGCTCATGTCTATAATCCCAGCACTTTGGGAGGCTGAGGCAGGCAGATCATTTGAGCTCAGGAGTTGAGACCAGCTTGGACAACATAGTGAGACCTTGTCTTTACAAAAATAAAATACAAAAATATTAGCCGGGCATCATGGCATGTGACTGTGGTCCCAGCTACTCAGGAGGCTGAAGTGGGAGAATCGTTTGAGCCTGGGACGTGGAGGTTGCAGTGAGTCCAGACCACACCATTGCACGCAGGCTGGGTGACAGGAGTGAAACCCTATCTCAAAAAAATAAAAAATAAATAAATAAAATGAAAGGAACAAAAAACAAGCCATAGAATGGGAGAACATAATTGCAAAAGACTTATCTGATAAAGGGACTATTATCCAAAACACAAAGAACTCTCAAATCTCAACAAGAAAACCTTATGACTTAAAAAATAGGCAAAAGACCTGAACAGGCACTTCACCAAACAAATATACAGGTGGCAAATAAGCATATGAAAAGATGATCAACATGTCATTAATAAACTGCAAATGAAAACAATGAGATACCACTGTACACCTATTAGAATGGCCAAAATCCAAAACACTGATAACACCAAATGCTGGTGAGGATACGGAGCAATGGGAACTTTCATTCATCACTGGTGGGAATGTAGAATGGTACAGCCACTTTGGAAGACAGTTTGGCAGTTTCTTAAGAAACGAAAGATAGTTTTACCAATGATCCAGCATCATGCTCTTGGTTTTCACCCAAATGAGTTGAAAACTTCTGCCCACACACAAAACCGGCTTATGGATATTCACAGTAGTGTTATTCAAAATCGCCAACAATTTGGAAGCACCTAAGATGTCCTTTACTAGGTACCTGATAAACTGGTACATCCAGACAATGGAATATTATTCAGTGCTAAAAAGAAATGAGCTATCAAGCCATGAAAAGACATGGATAAATGCATAATAAATGCATATGACAAAGTGAAATATGCCAATCTGAAAAAGTTACACACTATATAATTCTAACTCTGATATTCTGGAGGAAGCAAAACTATGGTGTTGGGATTCACTCGAGGTGGTTGGCAAAATATTAAGGAAAGTTATAAGATTATAATCTCAAACTTTTTGGAAGGCCAAAAGGTTTTAATGGAACAGGCTGAAGGTAGCCAGTTCTTACATTAGAACTTTAAGTCACAGGGTAAAGGTTAGAATAATAAAAGCTTCCCCAGGTAAGTCTGTTTACCCCACATTCCTTTTTCCCTACACTAATTTGTTTGCTCATGTAAACTTTGTGCTGGATGGTCCTCTCAGGGGGATGTCAAAGGGAAATAAAGGAAATTACCCATTAATGGTGTTTATTCTGGGCCCAGGAACCAAGACCTTTCATCATGCATAAAACCACTCCTTTAACCATGTTAATTATCCACAAGTGTGTTGACTTAGAACCTCTGTTATTAAATGTATACTGAATAAATGTGAGGAAGGACAGGGAATTGTGGCTGATTAGCTGCAATCACCCTCTGAAAGTAGTTGATGACCATCCCTAGCCCACTTGACTCATACTGTACTCTGGTGTGTATGAGTGTATTTCATTCATCTGTCGCTGAATCAGAGTCTGCAGGACAGACCTTCACAAGTGGTGATCGAGGTCTCAGGTGGTGACCCCAACATGATACTCATCACAGCTGGTACCCAAACAGGGACACCGACATGATCAATGTCTTGGGTGGTGACCCCAACGTGACTGAGGTCTCACTATGGTGACAGCAAAAAGATGAGTAGTTGCCAGAGGTTGGTGGAGGAAAGAATTAACAGGTGGAGCAAGGAATTGTAGGGCAGTAAAACTATTCTGTGTGGTACTGTAATGATGGATACATGTCATTACACATTAGCCAAAACCCAGAGATAATTCAACACCGAGAGTGAACCCTAATGTAAGTTATGGACTTGGGGTGGTAGTGACATGTCAATGTTGCTTTGCTGGTTGTAACAATATAACCACTGTAGTGCGGGTGCGTGTGTGTGGGGGGGAACAGGGAAACTCTGTAGTTTCCACTTAATTTTGCTGTAAATCTATAACTGCTCTAAAAAGTAAATTTTATTAAAAAAATAAAAGAAATACAAGCACACTGTAGGGAAATTCAAACAGAACAGAAACACACGAAATGAAAAGCAAGTCATTCTTCCCTCTATCCTTGTACACAAAGGTCACCACCAAGCAGTTTCTGACGAATAGTTCAAGACACACAAATACACACCCAGAAATGTATAATACATGTGTATATATACATTTACATAGAAGATAAATGTATATGCAAATGTGTTTAGCTTACATATGCTCAGATATATGTATAATTTTTTGCTTTAAGTTCTGGGATACATGGGCAGAACATGCATGTTTGTTACATAGGTATACATGTGCCATGGTAGTTTATTGCACCTACCAACCTGTTATCTAGGTTTTGAACCCTACATGCATTAGGTATTTGTCCTAATGCTCTCCCTCCCCTTCTCCACCACCCCCCATATATGTACAACTTTTTTAAAGAGGAAAGAAACTGATGCATCTGCAAACTCTTCAGCAGAAAGCTCAGCTCTGGTTAAGTAATGGCTCATGTGATAACGTGATATAAGTAATACATATCTGGCAGTCTTGTGGGACTGAGCCCTTTAACCTACCAGGTCTGCAGTGAGTGACTCCAGTTAGGGTCAGAATTGAGCTGCACTACAGACACCCAGTTGGCGTCAGAGAATTGGTCAGTGTAGGGGGAAAAACCACACATCTGGCCAAGGGTGAAGTACTGAGAGTTTTGCTTGGAGTTTTCCTTCTCAATTCACATTCTGACCTGATGCCCCTCCTGGCATGCACTGGGGAAGTGGAGACTTAGCTAGCCTGAGCTGGTCTGAGTGGCTCACAACCTCCACACACTGCCATGCGAGCGGCTGGGCACTCATCCCGTCCCAGGTCACTGGGCAGGAGAGAGGGAGGCGACAGCCCAGAGCAAGGTGCCAACAAGAGCCTGGAACCCAGAACTCAAGATGGAAGGTCCAAGACAAGGCAGAAACACCTACTATGGTAGCCCTGTTCTAAGGATCTCAGCCAGAGACCTGAGGCCTCTGCTTCCAGACCTCACTTGTCCCATGGGCAAAACCAGGGGCATCCCTTTTTGAAGTCCTTCCTTCCTCTGGGATCTTAGGATTTCTGAAGGGGGCCTCTTTCAGCTTTCACCCCAAATCCTAGACTTACAGACTCACAAAACGTCCACTTTGGAAGGGATCATGTACTAACTCCCTCGGTTTTGTGGTTAAAATACACTAGGGACATAGCTTGCTCAAATCACACACATGTGGCAGAGAGGGTCTGTGATAGAGCTTGGCCTGCTGGCAGCTGATGACAACACCTGACACCCCTCACAGTGCTGCATCGCAAAACCTGTGCTGCTTCCATCCAAGCTGGACTGGCTTCACTGGTGGTTCCAGTGGGTCCTTCCCTTGGCCACCTACTCGAAGACCCCTCCTCCAAGGGCAAAAGGAGACAGTGCAATAAGCGTGCTTTCAAAAAGGGTCTGCCAAGGCCATTCCTCATGGCCAGAAGGTTCCAGAAACCCTCTGTGCATCAGCTCACAGTTCCTCATAGTTATGATGATGGGGGAAAGCAGACAGAGCCCAAACTCTGCCCCACACACCCCTTCAGTGGCAGGAGCTGGCACCAGCAGACCATGTACCTAACTGTGGCTGTGGAGTTCCATGGAGTGAGCCACACTATTAATCTATCCATTAACCACAGAGGCACTGATTAATAATGGTCGACTTTTTTCACAACATTTTGTTATAGAGCACATATATAAAACAGAACAATTTAATAAACCATCATCCCTCAGCTCCAACAATTATCAACTTAAGACCCATCTTGATTCATCCCACAACCCACTCACTCCCCTGTATTGTTTTTAAGCAAATCCCAGACATCATATATTATTTCATGTGTAACTGTTCATATCTCTAAATATTAGGAACTTTAATATAAATACATATAGATGCTCCTTGACTGAGGGTGGGGTTACATCCCAATAAACTCCTCATGAGTTGAAAATGCTGGCAACACAGCAGCCCCAACTTATGATGGTTCCACGTACGATTTTTCAACTTTGCGATGGTGTAAGAGTGGCATACACTCAATAAAAACCACAGCCTCATTGTAACCCCATCATAAGCGGAGGAGCTGGTTACATCCCGATAAGCCTTTCTTAAAGTGATGTAACCCCATCATAAAGTTGAAAAACTGTGAGTCAGGGACCGTGTGTGTGTGTGTGTGTGTGTGTGTGTGTGTGTGTGCTTATATAACTACAATAGAGCTGGGACTCTAAGTTGAAATCAGGCTTCTATACCAGCAAAGGACTCAGGTGCGCATTCACATTAGGAAGAGTGCAAGCTTGGAATGCTTGAGGGGGCCCCTGTCAATACAAGACGGCCAGAAAACCAACTTTCCCAGAACTCTTCCAGGACCACTGAGCTCTACCTAGTGACGATGCTGCCAACCATCTGTGAATGTTATTTTCCAAAGTCCAAAATGCAGACCACAGCCTTGCTCACCACTGTTACCGCAGCGTCTGGCTAAATGTGCACGCTATAAACGCAGCTTGAGTGAAAGAATGGAGGGAGTTCTGGGGCCTGGCCTCTGCTTTGCCAGTTAGTCAATTTTCTCCTTTATAACCTCTTCCTTCATTGGCTCCTAAGATCATTTAAGTATCAAATAGGATGTATTTGGCCTGCAGGGCAAGGAACCTCATAATGAACACACAAATCTAAGGCTCTCAGCAAGAACATCACATTCCCACAATATGCAATTGGCCTTCTGCAGAGCAGGACCCACCTGGTATGTGACAGTCAACTCTGATGACAGCTGAACGGCTACAAGTATCCAGAACATACACACTCCAAACCTTTCCTCCAGGCAAACCTTTCCTCCAGGTCTGTTCATTTGCACTATTAAGTCCATTTGCTTCTGAACACCTACCATCTACGGCCCCCAAAGTCTTGCTCAGATCTAACCGGGATGCCCAGGCTCAGCCTCACCTAGAAGCAGGCAGTGTGACGTGCAGCTCAGTGCTGCCCAGAATGTGTTCTCTGACACCAGCTTAATATCTTGCAAGTTGTGAAGTTATCAGGTATGTAGTTTAAGGAGAGAGCGAGACAGACAAGAGCAAGAGATACATTGCCCAAAAAGTTTAGAAAATGCTGACTACTACATATAGTTATATACTGCAACTACACATCCCCTTTCTAGGAAACTGCCAATTTGCAATAGTAATAAAAGCTCTGATAAATCCTATAACAAAGAAGCCTGCTTAACTCTATCCTCAAATTTCCCAAACTAATTAGGCCATCATAATAGTTACCATTTACTGAATGCTTTTCATGTGCCAGGCACTGTGTTAAGTGCTTCACATGCAATCGAACTTTACAACAACCCTGAGACAAATACTAAAATTATCCTTCTCATAACAGAAACGAAGACTGAGGGACAGCGAAGCTGTGTAACTCGCCCAAGATTATAGCTACTGAATGGCTGAGCCAGGCAGACGGCCTCCAAAGCCCAGGACTTTACCACTATACTATACTACCTCACAGAGTCCACTGGCCCCAGGAACTAGCATTTTAAGGACAGAGCTTTAGAAACACTGATGATGAAACAGCATAAAATGAGGAATGAGGATACCTGCCTTCTACGTCCAGTTTCACTGTATGATCTCAGGTACTTCATTAAAGGCAGTGGGGGACGGTGAGAAGAACATGGACCTGAAGCCAGACTACCCAGGGTCACATCCCAGTCCTGCTCCCCATCACCTATGCGATCTTGACAGTTTACGTGACCTTTCTGCACCTCGGTTTTCCCCATCTGTAAAATGGGGATAGTAACAGTTTAATTCCAAGTTTGTCCTCATTATATCGTGTAACATATCATGATACCCTGTTTCTCCAAAACAAAATAAGAAAGAGAAGACCCTGGGCCATTTGATAACTCAAGGGGCAAGGGAGGGGTGGGAGAGAAACACAGAACTGGGGAGGGCCAGGGCAGGGTGAAGGGTGGAGGATGGGAGTGAGGAGCACACTGGCATTGAGGCCATGGGGCAGGGGGATCTGAAAGACCCTCAGAGAAGAAACCTGCCTGGGAGAGGGACCTGCAGAAGCAGGGCCTCGGCCTGCACAGTCTCCAATCCTGCGGGCACTGGAGCCCATTCTCAGGACCTTCACTGCAGCACGGCACAGACAGCGCCATCTTCTCTCCCCCGCCTGCCTTTCCACACCAGGTCCCTGGTGCCGAGAAGGGGCAGGGGCAAGTGAGGAGGAACTCCCTTTCCATACAAGGGAGGCTGAGAGCACACAGCATCACACACAGGTCTCTTCGTCACACTCCACAGCAGGCTTCCCTGCAAGCCGGGCTACTCCTCTTTGGGGGCAGAGTCCCCTCGGAGGCCTGGCCACACCTAACGGGCTCACAGAAGAGCCAACACTTGGTCAAATGCCAAGTCTAGTTCAAAATTTCTGAGGAGTAGAAAGTAGGCAGCAGAGGAAGGTGACAGAGACACAGCATTAATATGTGGCTGCCATGCAGCACACACTCACTCTCAAAAAGGGAAACAGTGGGTTGTGTTTTTAAGTGCAGGTGGCAGGGAGGGGACACAGGTCTCGGTCTTTGCTCACTTCCGCATGGGGAAACCACCCCCAGTTACACCAACTGAGCAGAGGAGCTTCTCCCAAGGTCTGCCTAGGAGAGACCAGCACAATAATGGAAGTGAGCTGATGTCATTCAGGCTCAAGTGCCAGGGTGGCTGAGCACCCCCTGTTGGTGCCACCCCTCTTAGTTGTCAGGTCACTCCATTTGCTGCAAAGTCCAACCCAGTTTTTCCCAGAGCTCCTGGGCCCACAGGGATGTGCCACACCCAAAGCCCTGCAGCAGTTACTGTCTAAAATGTAACTCTTCCAGCTACTTCTCTAAACCCCTCCCTCAAAAAAAAAAAAAAAAACCCTCCCTCATCTTGCAATGGGAAGGGGGAGCTGAGTGGCTCACCCAGGACACGCAGCCCGAGCCTCACTGACACTGACTTTCACAAATGTCTACCCCTAGATTCTCGGCCTTCTAATCACCGCCCCCAATCACCCTTTCTGTCACACTCTAGACCAGCTCCCCCATCTTTTCACAGCCCACAATCCCCCATCAGGAGCCGCAAACATCACAGGACAGTCACAAGAGACTTCTCAATTCTGCTGCATGAGTTTTACCACAGCCCACACAGCTCTGATATCATCTTCTAGCACTGCTACTGGGCCACACAGGTTTGCAGTCCAGTGACAATGATTCCATTCTAGCTCTACCTCTTGTTAGCTGTGTGACCCTGGATATACAGATTGACCTCTCTGAGCCTATTTCCTCACCTGTAAAAAGAGGAAAAATGATCCATTTCATTATACAGCTGTGAGAATGTAGTATTCTGATTATATATATATATATACACACACAGACACACACACAGAGAGAGAGAGAGAGAGAGAGAGAGAGAGAGAAAGCTCTCCAACAGGTATTAGCATGCAGCAGGTGCTCAGTTAATTTTAACTTACTCCCTAGGAGGCATTAGCCTGGAGCCAAGGTCTGGTTCCTAACACCACTGCTTGCTCTGTGACCCTCCCTGGGCAACTTAACCTCTCTGAGTCTCAATGCTGTCTGCAAAGATGTGATGTGCCCCACTTACCCTGGATTATTATGAGGACTAAAAGTAAAAGAACAGGAACGTGCTTTGTAAAGCCTGACACAGTTATCTTCACTCTGTGGCCAACACACCTAGTGTTGGTCTCTCCCGAGTGGCCAAAGAGGCCAGGCTCTGACATTCGGAGAGGGAGAAAAGGGTCATGGATTCTGGGCAGACACTAACCTGGCCGGGTGTCAGGCTCCTGCCTCCCAGGGGATCAGCCCAGCCCACACAGTGAGGGGAGTGTCCAGCCAACACTTAAGGTCCCGGGGCCTCAGGACAGTCCTGGTAAGGGAAGGGTACAGGGAGGGTTTAGAGCCTGAAACTCAGCTACCATCAGCTTCCTTGATTAGGTCCCTCAAAGATATCCCGGAACCTGTGAATGCGTTACTTTACATGGCAAAAGGGAGTGTCCTGATATGATTAAGGTTACCCGCCATGAGATGGGGAGACTAGCCTGTATTATTCAGGTGGGCCCAATCCAGTGGGAAAGGTCTTTCAAAGCAGAGAGCCTTTGTGGCTGGGTTAAAGAGGAAAAGGAAGAATAAGCAGGAGAGAACTCAAGCATGAGAGGGATTCCACCCACTGAGGAAAGGAGCCAAGCGCCAAGGAACGCAAATGGCCACTAAAGCTGGAAAGGACAAGGAAGCTTCCACCTCTAGGAACTCCAGACACACAACCCTGCCAACACCTTGATCTTAGCAACATAGATCCAAGAGACCATGAGATAAAACTGTTAAGATAAAAAAGGCAGGTGGTAAAATAGTGCAGCCACTATGGAAAACAGTATGGAGATTCCTCAAAAAATTAAACATTGAACTACCATATGATCCAGCAATCTCACTGATGGGCATACAGGCTGAGTACCCCTCATTCAAAATGTGTGGGATCAGCAGCCTTTCAGATATTCTGGTCTTCAGACCAGACGATTTCAGATTTTGGAATACTGGCATTACACTTACCACTGTGCATCCAAAATCCAAAATCCAAAATGCTTCGATGAGCGCTTCCTTAAAGCGTCATGTTGCAGCTCAAAAAGTTTCAGATTTTGGAACATTTCAGATTTGGGATAGTCAACCTATATACCCAAAGGAAATGAAAGCAGGGACTCCAACAGACATCTGTACACCCATGTTCACAGCAGCCTCATTCACAGTACTGAAAAGGTGAAAACAACCCAAGCGCCCATCGATGGATGAATGGATAAATGAAACAAGGTCTCCACGTAAAAACAGAGTATCATTCAGCCTCAAAACGGAAGAAAGCTCTGACATATGCTACAACATGGGTGAATTTGAATACATTATGCTAAAGGAAACAAGCCAGGCACAAAAGAACAAATACTTCTGATTCCGCTTATACGAAGTCTCCAAGTAGTGAAATTCCTAAGGACAGAAGGTAGACTGCTGTTGCCAGGGCTCGGGTAAGAGGGAATGGGGAGTTTACATTTCATGAGTACACAGTCAGTTTGGGAAGACGAGAACCTTGTGGAGATGCATGGTAATGACTGTTGTGTAACAAAGAGAATGTATTTTAACACCACTGAACTGCACACCTGACAGTGGGTAAAATGGTAAATTTTATGTTGTGTGTGTATATATATATATATATACACGTGTGTGTGTGTGTGTGTGTGTGTGTGCGTATTTGAGATGGAGTCTCGCTCTGTTGCCCAGGCTGGAGTGCAGTGGCATGATCTCGGCTCACTGCAACCTCTGTCTCCCGGGTTCAAGCAATTCCCTGACTCCGCCTCCCGAGTAGCTGGGATTATAGGTGCCTGTCACCATGCCGGGCTAATTTTATGTATTTTTAGTAGAGACAGGGTTTCACCATGCTGGCCAGGCTGGTCTCAAACTCCCGACCTTGGGTGATCCGCCTGCCTTGGCCTCCCAAAGTGCTGAGATTACAGGTGTGAGTCACTGCACACGGCTCTGTGTATATTTTTACCACAAAAAAAGTTGCATGGTTTTAAGCCACAAGTTTGTAGTAATTTGTTACAGCAGAAATTGAAAACTAATATACTGTACACAATGCAGTGAGGAGGGGTTGGGGAGATGACGGTCAAAGGTACAAAATCTCAAGCCGGGCACAATGGTGTAGTCTATACTCCCAGCCAGTTAAGAGGCTGAGGCAGGAGGACTGCTTGAGCCCAGGTGTTTGAGGCTGCAGTGGGCCTTGATTGCACCATGAATAGCCACTGCACTCCAGCCCAGACAACATAAAAAGACCCTGTCTCAAAAAAAAAAAAAACCCTCGAAGAGGAGGAATACATTTTTTTCCTTTGTACAGCATGATAAATATAGTTAATAATAGAGTACTACACATCTCAAAATTGCTAAGAGAACAAACTTTAAACTTTCTCACCACAAAAAAATAAGCATTTGAGGTAACAGATATATTAACTAGTTTGCTTTAATTACTTCACATTGTATTCATAGATTATAACATCACTTTGTACTCCATAAATTTACATAATTATACATGTTAATTTACAATAAAAAACGTTTAAAGAAAACCATTGGCCAGGCACAGGGGCTCATCCCTGTAACTCTAGCACTTTGGGAGGCCGAGGTGGTTGGATTGCAACAGGCCAGGAGTTTGAGACCAGCCTGGGCAACATAGTGAGACCGCATCTCTACTAAAAACACAGAATTAACTTGGCATGGCGGCAGATACTTGTAGTCCTAGCTACTCAGGAAGGTGAGGCAGGAGAATCACTTGAACCTGGGAAGCAGAGGTTGCAGTGAGCCGAGATCATGCCATTGCACTCCAGCCTGGGCAAAAAGAGCAAACTTCTGTCTCAAAAAATAAAAATAAAAATAGAAACACAAAAATTAGCCAGGCGTGGTGGCTCACACCTGTAATCTCCACTACTCAGGAATTGCTTTGGACCCAGGAGGCGGAGGTTGCAGTGAGCCAAGATTGTGCCACTGCACTTCAGCCTGGGCAACAGAGCAATACTATATCTCAAAAAAAAACCACAAAAAAACCTTACCGAAAACTAATATATACAGTGACTATTCCTTCTCTCTTTCCCTCCACATTCTTCTATGGCATTCTCTTTCTAAAGGTCTCTGCCCTATTTACATAAGAGCTTTGTGAACATGTCTACCTAACTCAGCAAGATTTCTTCGACAAGGAAAGCATTAAACCACCAAGACTACAAAAAAAAAAAAAAAAAAAAAAACCCTGGCCAGGCGCGGTGGCTCAAGCCTGTAATCCCAGCACTTTGGGAGGCCAAGGCGGGTGGATCACGAGGTCAAGATATTGAGACCATCCTGGTCAACATGGTGAAACCCCGTCTCTACTAAAAATACAAAAAATTAGCTGGGCACGGTGGTGCGTGCCTGTAATCCCAGCTACTCGGGAGGCTGAGGCAGAAGAATTGCCTGAACCCAGGAGGCGGAGGTTGCAGTGAGCCGAGATCGCGCCATTGCACTCCAGCCTGGGTAACAAGAGCGAAACTCCCTCTCAAAAAAAAAAAAAAAAAAAAAAAACCCTTTCCAACAATGGAAGCAGGGACCAAGTGCTTGCTTCTCCCACATGTTGGCAATGGGGCTTGGCACAGGTGTATTAACTTGAATTACCAGTCAACATGAGACAACAGGGGACTCGGGCTTCCACGTGGCCAGGCTACACACTCCCTGTCATTTGCCCAGTCATAATTGCACAGGCAGAGTCATCACATCCCATCAGCCAGGACCTCACGATCAGATGCCAGAGGTCAGTTCAGCACCTCAGAGATGACTCAGTTCATTTCCACCCACCCCACCTCACCCCATTTCAAAATGAGAGGAGAATATGGCACGCCAAAGTGATACAGCAAGACTCTTAAGAGGGCTGGTGCCAAATCCCCCCCTACCCCTACTCCCAGGCAAGAGCTCATCTTCCCCAGGGCAGGGTAGGTACAGAGGCTTAGTGTTCTCAGAGCCGTTGGCAGACTCAGGCCCAGTTCTCTAGGATGTTTCCTTTTATTCCAAGGGGCGGGAGCTGCCTATGGGAGTTGAAGCCTGGGTTGCTGCTTCTTGCCTGAGGCAATAGCAGGAACAGTGGGAAGACCAAGGCTGAAAAGAGATTAATTTTGCAATACTGGGGAATGATTGCCTTCCAAGAAACACACCAAAGGTGGAAGAGATGTGATAAAATTCTGCCCCTCCTATACATTTCACCTATGCACGCTAATCAGATTTGTATGGGCTTCCTCTTCATATAAACAGACAGCAAAGGGTCACAGAACATCTGAGGAAGGCTCTACCAAGAAAGGGAGACACCAAAACAGAAGAAAAGGAACCAAAGACACAGACGATGAGAAGTAGAGGACAAAAATATAATCAATATCCTCAGAGAAATATTTATAGCCATAAAACAAAAAGATCAGCAAAGCAATCATTGTGAAATTTGAGAGCACAAGAGGCAAAGAAAAGATAATAAAACTTCAGAAAAGAAGAAACAAGGGTCCTTTTTGGGGGGAACCGTAAGGACACTGGACTTCAACAGTCACACCAGAAACTACAAGACAACAGAATAATGTGTTCAGTGTTCAGAAAGGAAATTATTTTCAGATTATAATTCTATACCCAGCTAAATTATCCACTACTGAGAGGATGGAACAGAGATATTTGGAGGCATACAAAGCTTCAAAAACAAAAAACAAAAACCTACCTCCCATGCACTTTTCTTAGGAACTTTTGGACGATTTCAGCAAAATGAGAACATAAGTAAGGAAAATAAAGAAAATAAAATATATAGGATCTAGGAACAGGGGAATCTAACACAGAAGACTGTAAAAAGTAGTCCCCAGATTACAGTTGAGCAGCAGGCCTGGGGAGCAACTAGACCAGTTTGGAACAATAGATAAAAAGAAAATCAGGCCCCAAAATGGGGAAAGCATCCACTTGAGGAATAATGGGACACGAAGGACTGTACTCCTAATGTGTGACCACAGCACATTACTGGCACAGCATCAAACAATATAATTTATGGTCACAATAATGCAGACATTAAATATTGATGTATGTATTGGTTCCTTAGCTATCAAGCAGGAAGTCAATATATTTCAAAACTGACAAATTAAGAAACAGTAACATAAGCCTATTAATTAAAAATAATGAGGTAGTTAAAAATGGTTAACTCTGGAGAAAGAAAGAGGAAGGATGTGTAAGGGTACTGCTGGTTTCATTATAAGCCTTTTGGATCCACATATTTGGCTTTTTTCATTTTTTATTATAAAATATTTTTTATAATATCTCAATAAATACAACATATATATGAGTTATAAAGCATAATAAAATAAACATCCATTTTTATCTAAATTTAGAGAGAAAATTATCTGCCAGGCAGGGTGGTTCACGCCTGTAATCCCAGCACTTTGAGATGCCAAGGCAAACAGATCATTTGAGGCCAGGAGTTCGAGACCAGGCTGGCCAACATGAGAAAATCCCATCTCTACTAAAAATGCAGAAATTAGCCAGGCGTGGTGGCACATGTCTATAATCCCAGCTACTCGGGAGGCCAAGGCTGCAGTGAGTTAAGATCGTACCATTGCACCCCAGCCTGGGTGACAGAGGGAGACTCTGTCTCAAAAAAAAGAGAGAGTGTTACTACATTCTTCTATTTTTTGAGACAGTCTCTCACTCTGTCCCCAGGCTGTAGTGGTCACCCAGGCTGGAGTGCAGTGCTGCAATCTTGGCTCACTGCAGCCTCAGCCTCCCAAGTAGCTGGGATTATAGGCATGTGCTACCATGCTGGCTAATTTCTGTATTTTTAGTAGAGACAGGGTTTCACCATGTTGACCAGCCTGGTGAACTACATTCTTCAACTGCTTTCTGAAAAAATAGACATACAGCTTTTAGGGGAAAGTTAAACAAAACGCTAGCAGCCAGTCTCTGGGACTGGTACCAGCATCTGCAGTATGTCCAGGTTTCGTGGCGCCTGAAGCTTACAAGATTTTAGGAGTCCTCTTCAGGACAAAAAATGCAGAACATCTTAGTTTTTTGCAAATGTTATGAACCATATGACTCTGTGAACTCACTGCTAGGGCCCCTCCCACGGTCCCTCACTAGGGTGCTGTGAGTCCGGGGACCCGAGGCTTCCATTTTGTTAGCTTTACAGTAATCCTACCTGGGTTTATGGAGGCACCAGGGGCTGGACTAGACTCCACAGGATAGGGAAGAAAAAAATAAATTCTTGGCCTGCATCATGCTTTTTCTCTAGCTGGAGAGATAAACACAATAGCGCACTTCCAAGAAAACACACACTACAATATTTCAGAGCCATTCCCAGGAAGAGTGGGGAGGAAGACAAAGAATTCAGAAAATGTGTTCCTTGGGAGCAGAGCATAGGGGCATCTGAGAAACTGGCCTTTCTCTGATGGGCCTTGGCAAACCTAAGCCCTTCAGGCCTTGTCTACCTTACCTATATCCAATGAGTGCGCCTGCAGGGCCTCAGTGGTCTGCAATGCTGCCTTCCAGAACCTGGGGCTCCTGAAGGTTTTTGGAGCTGAATAGCATTATTTCATTGGAGGAAGGAAAGGGCTGGAAAAGGGGGAGACTCTGGCTTAAATCTTCAAAAATATTAAAACAGGAGGAGCTCTGGCAACAAGGGCCCCACATTCCTGCATGGTGACACTTGGCTAGGGCTGGCAACAGCACCACACCTCCTTCCCTCCCCCATTCAGCTACCTGGGCTGTCCTTGCAGGAATCTGCATTTGTGATCTCAGGAATGGAGGTTTACCAAGGCCCTTCCAGTTGGTATGTGATGAGCCATCCCATTTCCTTGTGCATGGCTGGCACAGGCCCTTCTCTTATCATAGGCTGAGGAAGAGAGGTGGAAAAGACTGAAGAGTGTGATGGGGCAGCAAGGTGCTCCCTGGTCTCTCCCAAGGAAGCCATGATGCCCATCAGCCAGTCCTTGGGGCCTGTTCAAACCACTCTGGAAGCCCAGGCCCTTCAAGCCTGGGAGACTTAAGAGAGTGTATATTCTAGCTCCAAATGACTGAGCACCCCTGCTCTGCCTAAAAGCCTCAGTAAACCTCTCCAAATAGCCCTTATCAAGAACTGCTCTTGAAATGGTACCAATGTCCCCAGTCAGTGGCATGCAGCTAGAAGCTGCAAGAACCTGCAGCTCACTCTGGAGGAGAAAACACCTTCACTTGGGAATGGGCTGACCCTTCTGCAGATGGCATCCTAAGCTGTGTCAAGCAGTCTGGGGGCCAAGAGTCATTCACACCGGGCCACTGAGAAACAGCAAGATAACACGAGGTACCCTCAGGGACATGCATGATGGAGAGAAGCACAGAAAATGCCATGTCCTTAGCCCAGCCCAGCTCAGCAATTTCCTTTTTCAAGACACCTCTGCTCAGGTGGGCCCTCTAGCTGGAATGACTCTCTTGGCCTTCCCTGAGTCTAGATGAATTTAATCCACTTTCACACTGATAAAGACATACTGAGACTGGGCAATTTACAAAAGAAAGAGGTTTATTGGATTTACAGTTCCACATGGCTGGGGAGGCCTCACAATCATGGCGGAAGGTAAAAAGCACATCTCACGTGGCAACAACAAGAGAAGAGAGCTTGTACAGGGAAACTCTCCTTTATAAAACCATCAGATCAGGCTGGGCGCAGTGGCTCACACCTGTAATTCCAGCACTTTAGGAGGCTGGAAAATACAAAAAAAATTAGCCAGTATGGTGGCAGATATCTGTACTTGGAGGCTGAGGCAGGAAAATCGCTTGAAACCGGGAGGCAGAGGTTGCAGTGAGCCGAGATTGTGCCACTGTACTCCATCCAGCCTGAGCAACGAGAGCAAAACTCCATCTCAAAAAAAATAAATGAGTAAATAAATAAAATAAAATAAAAAATAAAACAATCAGATCTTGTGAGACTTATTCACTATAACAAGAACAGCACAGGAAAGACCTGCCCTCGTGATTTGATTACCTCCCACCAGGTCCCTCCCACAACATGTGGGAACTTAAGATGAGATTTGGATGGGGACACAGCCAAACTGTATCACACCTCTTTCAGGAAGCCCACCTGATCTCCCACCCACAATGCTCACTCTTCCTAGAACTCTCCCAGCACTTGACCTAAAATGTTTTCCACATTCTCTAGTGTTCTAATAAGCTCCCCTTTTTCTGGATTCAGAGTCCAGAGTGCTCACCATTACACTATGGAACTGCCCTAAGCTCCCCTTTTTCTAACTCCTAGGATAGATACACATATTACCTTCCTGTATACCACCTCATTAACCTCCACAATGCTCCTATTGAATAGGTATTATCACTCTCGTTTTATAAGAGAGGGAACCAAGGCTGAGTTGGCTCTTGACATGCAAAGTTCACACACCCACCCAAGGGTCAGAGCCAGACACTTTTTTCTAGGCCTCCCCGTGAGAACATCAGTTGCTGCAGGCTGTAGGTCAGGCCTCTCCTCCTGTCTCCCACCACCGCCTGCCACAGGGCTGGAACCACGAGGTCCTTGACACAAACTGAATATTGGCAAGAATCCCAGTGGACCCTGACTCATTTCTTCCATTCTCTGGGTGGCACCTGTTTGGGTAGCTTCTGTTACATAGGCCCCAGGAATTCTGGGGGCAGGGAGGACACATCTAGGACATTCCCCTCTCCCCAACCCCAGGGCAGGACCTTAAGTGATGTGAGTGGGCATACGAACATCCCAAGCTCTTCTGAGAAGAGGGTGGGGACCCTGACTGGGGGCTCCAGAGCCCCACTGCCCTGCCCTTGCTGGTCACAAGTGCCATTAGGTCACTAAACCAGCCAGCTAGTCTCAGGGCAGCACTCCACCAACGCTGACTACATTTTCCCAGGCACTAAACAAAAAGCCTACGCAGGTGCTGTTAAGCATTCAGCTCCCCACCCACATGCCAGGAACTAAAAATAGCTGCAGCCTATGTCAATCATTAGCCAGGCTGGGCCTCAGACCTCCCCTCTGAGCGCTGGTACCTGGGGCAGCTCAGGCGGGGAGAGTGGCAAGGGGCAGCATCTGGGGCCTCACCAAGGAGCTGAACTTGGGCAAGCAGGTTCTGAAAGACACTTCTTCAAGATAAACTCAATTCCCAGTGCACTGGCATTTGGATTACATGAGAATCCTAACATATTGGAGCTGGGAGGGGCCTTCATGAAATCACTTCATTCAACCGGTTTATTTTATTTGAGGTGGCAGCCGAGACCCAGAGAGCAGGAGGACTCTGCCTGAGGTCTCAGAGCTGGCATGGGCAGGGCAACGACCAGAACCAAGTCCTTGGATTTCCAGACCAGTGCATTATGGACCAGGCTGGTCCCCCAACACTCAATGCATTTCTGGGCTCCATCCCACCTTCTCAGGCTGGAGAATGGACTTGAGAAATACAAAGAGGTTAAACCTCAGAAAGAGAGAAGAAGAAAGTGACTGCTGCCTCCCAAATAATGTCCCATATAATCAAGCCATACAGAAAAGCACCAGCAGCTCCATGGGAGCCTTGTGACCCTGTTTCTCTCCAGATCACCTCCCTTTGTGTTCATGACAACAGAGGATAGGGGTTGGCAACCACTGCTCTGATCTCTCAAGGATATTACCAGCCACGGAGACCAAACATCAGCCCTACCTCAGTTCAGGGTTCAAATAGCCTCTGCCCCCAAGCTCCCCTAGAAACAGTCACCTAGGTAACACATTTGGAGTTGAAGAAGGCAAATTGGGAGGAGGTCACACAAAAAAATAACCCCTATCCCACTGTGTCTTGGAGGGGTCCCTTGATCCCGGGGTCTGGAAGATCTGGTGGTGGCTCCAGAGACGGAGCACGTGGATGCCAGACCAGACAGTTGGGAGCAACAGATGACTCTCGGGGTGGCAGCAAAGTCACAGCAGCTTGCCAGCCTGTGCACAAGCCCACAGGAACAGAGGCTGCCTTGTTTGCACTGCCTGCAGGATTGCCACTGTCATGAGAATCCATTCCCACTTCCTAACCTGAGGAACACAGGCTTAGACAACGGCAAGACTGATAAGCATAGCAGCAGTAGTTTCAAATTCAGGAGAGCAGTGGGTGGTGTTCCAGAAACTTCTGGTTGTCCTCCTCAACCATCTGTTCTCTCTTGCTTTAGTAACAGAACACTCACCATAGCCTGGCACACAGCAGTCCCAACTAAGGACTGTTTCTCAGACTCCTAGCAGCTCGGAGGGCCTGCCATGGGGATGTGAAAGTGAGCAGTCTTGGGCTGTGCAGGTAAGGGAGGCACCTAGACGGTGCTACCCAAAATGTGGCCCAGAGACTGGCGGCATGACACAATCTGGGAGCCTATAAGCAATTAAAATGCCCAGGTCCCATTGCCGATCTCCTAAATCAGAATGATCAGGGGTGCAGTCAATCTAAGAATCTGTGTTTTAACAAGCCTTCCAGATTGTTCTTATACATGCTCAAGTTTGAAAACCACAGCCCTAGAGAACGTTAGGGACAACAGTCCATAAGGAGCCTGAAAAACCTCATGGAACACACGCTTAACCTGGACTCTAACTTTTCAAGAAAGAGTGAGAGTGAGAGAGAGAAAAAGAGAGAAAGGGAGTATCCTCTCTTCACTCACAACCAAACCTGAATCGTAATGCAGGTGGCATGGGGAAGATGATGTATCGCTTAACCCAAACAGCAAAAATCGGGAAAGGAGTAACATGCAAGTACAAGTAATAACCAAGATGCAAGGAATAAAATCAAGTACACACGGTATGTGAAGAGTCAGAATTCCTCTGCCAAAGACAGAAACCACGCAATTAGGTTTGTTGCTGTTGCTGCCTTCCGTCATCCTCCATCCACCCCCAACCGTGTGCTGATTGTAAGAGAAACAATTTTTTTTAATGATGCTTCCATCTTCAAGAAAAACCTTTTTAAGTGGGAAATAAACATTTAAAACTAAGGGTTGGTCAAAGACACACCAAATAAATGCAAAGAAAAACCAGAGGTGGAAATATTAATATTAAAAATAGGTGACCAGGCATGGTGGTTCACACCTATAATCCGAGCACATTGGGAGGCCAAGGCAGGTGGATCACCTGAGGTCAGGAGTTCAAGACCAGCCTGGGCAACATGATGAAACACCGTCTCTACTAAAAACACAAAAATTAACTGGGCATGGTGGCGCGTGTCTGTAATCCCAGCTACTTGGGAGGCTGGGGCAGGAGAATCCCTTGAGCCCGGGAGTCCGAGGTTGCAGTGAGCCAAGATTGCACCATTGCACTCCAGCCTGGGCAACAGAGCGAGACTCTGTCTCAAAAAAAAAAAAAAAAAAAAAAATTGTCTGGGCACAGTGGTTGGCCGGGTGCAGTGACTCATGTCTGTAATCCCAGCACTTTGGAAAGCTGAGGCAGGCAGATCACTTGAATCCAGGAGTTTGAGACCAGCCTGGGCAACATGGGAAAACCCTGTCTCTACCAAAAATATAAAAATTAGTCTCATAATCCAGTCTCAAGATAAATAAAAATGAAAAACTATCCAGCACTTTAGGAGGCCGAGGTGGGTGGATCAAGAGGTCAACAGATCGAGACCATCCTGGTCAACATGGTGAAACCCCGTCTCTACTAAAAATACAAAAAATTAGCTGGGTATGGTGGCGCGTGCCTGTAATCCCAGCTACTCGGGAGGCTGAAGCAGAAGAATTGCCTGAACCCAGGAGGCGGAGGTTGCGGTGAGCTGAGAATGCGCCATTGCACTCCAGCCTGGGTAACAAGAGCGAAACTCCGTCTCAAAATAAATAAATAAATAAATAAAATAAAACACTATATAAATTCAAAAATACATACATTGAGGACTTTTCGATAATCCTGCCTTAGCAGGTCAAGGGGTTTTTCCAGCCATTTCTCTAGGGCATTCACCTTTATCTGTAAACACAGGACTTGGAGAACTTCTCACCAGGATCTCAGGGTACAACAAGGCTAGACTAGTCCAGCCTGCTGAGAGAGTTTATGTGCCTAAAACACAAGCACAGAGGCCGCTTAACACTTGTGGCCTGCATCTTTCTGCCCTCTGGCCCTGGGTAGTGTTTGTGTACTGGCTACCCTGTCAAAAGCTCATCTTGCTGCCTGGAATGAGGAAGGAAACACGTAAATGCGAGGCAGAGCAGTCTGCTCCTTGGATCTACAGGAAGGGGGCAGGAACTGCAAAGTGAGAGAAGAGGTACCTAGGCAACGTCCCCGGGTTTGCACACAAATCTCATTTTAGCCACCTCTCCTAAAAATCTGGCTATCATGGGGACCATCAGGACAGCAGAGGACAGGGAGCTCATGATTATCAGTGAGACCTGATTACTAACCACCGGTGTGAGCCTGAACAGAAACTAAAGGGCTTGAACGTCCTCTGACTGATGCCTACATTTAAATTTCTGAGCCTTTCACTTACTATCTTATAAAATGCACTTATTTATTAATTTTAAGACTGTAAAGAAAAGAGATTCTCCCAGATCCTTGGCCATATATTGTCCTAAAACAGACAATATGGGATTTAAGGCCAAAGACCAAAGGCGTTAAATAACCAACAAATGACACAAGGTAGGAAGATCAGCTTGATAAACCTGTATACACGAAACAAGAAAGCCAAATTCAAAAGGCTAGAACTTCCACAAATATAAGTAGAGCTGGACTTTGAAAAACTATAGTGAGGCTGCGCACAGTGGCTCATGCTTGTAATTCCAGCACTTTGGGAGGCTGAGGCAGGTGGATCTCCTGAGGTCAGGAGTTCGAGATCAGGCTGGTCAACACAGTGAAACTCTACCTCTACTAAAAATACAAAAAATTAGCAGGAAGTGGTGGCGGGCACCTAAAATCTCAGCTACTAGGGAGGCTGAGAATCACTTGAACCCAGGAGTTTGAGGTTGCAGTGAGCCAAGATGGTGCCATTGCACTCCAGCCTGGGCAATGAGAGTGAAAATCCATCTCAACAAACAAACAAATTATAGTGAGAGTTTTTGTCATACCTCCCAGAATCTGACAGCCAGGCAAGCAGGGATATAAGGTCAACAGAACTATACAGATCTATCTACAGTCAGTGTCCTGCAGAGTTCCTATTTTCTCCTTTCACATCCAACAAACATGTTAATATTGATCATGCAGTTGGCCACAAAGAAAATTTCATACCAGCCAAGTGCAGTGGCTCACTCCTGTAATCCCAGCAGCTGAATCCCAGCAGCTGAAGCAGGGGGATTGCTGGAGGCCAGAGCTTTGAGACCAGCCTGGGAAACATGCTTCATTCATTCATTCATTCATGAGAATGAATCCGTTTTGTGAAAGGAGCAAACCCTTGCAGGTACCTAGGTCTCATGAGCATGGAGCACTGTGGGGAGGGATGTCAGTGGCAGTGAAAGGGAGCAGGAGGGTAAATTGAGGAAACAGAATCAAACACTGCCTCAATGACATCCTCCTTGCCTTCAAAGCCAACATTTCAGAGCCTGTCCAAATTTACTATCACCAGATCCTCACGTCCTGCTACTCCTCACCCATTCATTCCAACTGCTGCCATCATCCTACCAAAGCAGCAAAGGCAGACGCATCTCTTCCACGTCACTCACCACAGCCACAATGCCAAGCTGACCACTCTATTCCACAAAGCAGACTCACCCTGGCTCCTGATACAACTCCATCCTGGCTTTCTGGGGCCCTCTCAGGCCTCTCTTTTTCTGGGTCCTTTACAGGCTCATCTTCCTTTACTCAGCTGTTTGAGGTGAGTTCTTCAATCTCGCCGTGCCCACAACTTCAAATACAAAAACAACCTAGACAAATGTCTGTCTAGGCAACACCCCCTGAGCCCTAGACCCACCAGCTTATTTGGTATCTCAAAGACACCTCAAACACAACAGGTCCAAAACCAAATACATGATCTTCTTCATCCTCCAAACCTGATCCCCATCCAGTGTCCCAGGTCTCAGGGACACCAGGGGGATGACTCTAGGGTGAGTGGGGGTGGTCTCTCCTTTTATGCACACCTTGCAGGGTGAGGCCAACTGCTCAGCAACGAGCAGTTCTACAGGAACATGCCTTGTCACCTACTTCCTAAAAATAGCCACGACCTTTTTAGTAGACACAGCAAGCTCACATCTGCTATCACCGCTCCTTCCCCACCCACACACGTACCCTTTACTCCAGCGGTGCCACTCCCCAGGCTGGATGTGCCATCTGTTCCCTCAGCCTCCACGTTTCTCCTCTCTGTGAGCAGCCTCCACGTTTCTCCTCTCTGCCCTCACTTAGATTCCCCCCATCTCACATCCTCCATGCCAGCTGCCCCCAGGTGTGAGGGGCAGGGGACACTTGACTTCCCTCTCAATTTCCTTTCCTTCTTTTCTGCCAAGGCAGAGCCCAAGCTCCTGGAAAACTAGAGATCCCAGAACCAGGCTTTGACCACCGCATGCTTCAACCCCCCCCACTCCCCCCCTCCCCTCACCCCCGGCTTCACAGCTCCAGGCAATCACACACCCACCATAATCAACATTGTCATCACCACTCCCGAGCTTATCTCAAACCCCTTTGGGATCATCTCATCTGATTCTCCATTCCAGGCAGGTATTTTATCATTCAGAACATGGGGGCTGTGTGTGGCTGGGTGGCTTGTCCCAGGTTACCCAGCACAGAGAACTCTGTCCCCCAACTCCTTGGTTGCCCCAGCCCATTCCTTCCTCACATCCGTGTGGGCAAGGCCAGCAGTGGTTTGGGTCACTGTTCAGGCTGTACTTCCAGGATCCTCCCAAATAACAAACAACTATGTGACTATCAGGTTTTATTTCATGGGTTATAGCAGATAGGGTCAGTAAGCCTAATGTGTAACAGTTTCAGTGGTTATCAGACAGCTCCACTGAATTTCAACAACTCCCTTAAAAATGCAAACTCCCACCAAGAAAACCTCAGTTTCTACATTAATCCTAAGAGCTTTCCTAGGTATCACTCAAAATTCCTACTATTCTGGGGGAATGGGATCAGAGGGTGTTACAGAAAAAAATCCAGAGAAAGTGAGAAGTCTGTTTTCTTGGCTGTGCTGATGAAGCATACCCTTGCATGGATGCTTCCTTATGGAACCAAGTGCCAGGAACTGCTTCAGGCTTAAAGGGGAAGACGGTGGCTAAGAAGAGAGAGGAGGCCAGGCGTGGTGACTCACACCTGTAATCCCAGCACTTTGGGAGGCCGAGGTGGGTAGATCACTTGAGGTCAGGAGTCCAAGACCAGCCTGGCCAACATGGTGAAACCTCGTCTCCACTAAAAATACAAAAATTAGCCAGGCATGGTGGCATATGCCTATAATACCAGCTACTCAGGAGTCTAAGGCAGGAGAATCACTTAAACCCAGTAGGTGGAGGTTGCAGTGAGCCAAGATTGCACCACTGCACTCCAGTCTGGGCAACAGGGTGAGATCCATCTCAAAAACAAAAAAGAAAAAAAAAGAGAGAGAGAGTGGAAGAAGTGGGGGTGAATCCAAGAGGAAGGAGGCGGTGCACCAGAAAGGTTCTGGGACCTCCGATGTTCCAGCATTCAGCAGGCATTATGGTTCCACATTCACCTCCTGCCCACACCACTTTCTCTTTTACAGTGAGTTCCCAAGAAGAACCCACACTAACCTATTCTGTCTCAACTCCCACTCCTGTCATCCCAAGCCACACATCACTTCCCCAGTCACATTACCTAGGCATCACTAATCAATCCTGGCCTTCTAGACATATCCACCCAGGGTGGGCCCCTTCTAAAATATCATGCATAAAGGCATCAGATGGGACTTCCACTCCCACCTCTTAGTCCCAATTCATCTCCATCTCGCCCTCCCCACTTTTCTCTGCCTATCCAAACCCATCCTTCAAGGTCCCATATTTTAACCACAGGAAAACCACTTCCCTGCACTGCCTCTATTGTTCAATTCACAACTAACTTCCTGAGCACCTATATTAGGCAAGACCCATCCTGAGTGCTGCCACCAAGAGGTAAGTTAGAAACAGCCCCACCCTCCAGAGTCAGAGGACAGGGCAGAGATAAGCCACATGGCCACACAAATACTATACAATGCGAGAGACAAGAACTGGGTCAGTACCAGAGGGGCTGAGTGAGCTCAGAGCATATCCCAGCCCTCCTGCTAGGGAGCAGGCACCCGGATGGCTCCCAGGAGGGTGGAGAATCCTGGGCAAGACAAGGAAGGGAGGGCATTCCAGGAAGACAGAGAGCATAAACTTAGCATGAGCCAAGCCAGAAAGATGGTCAGGAGAAGTGCATTTCAACTTTAGCTGGACCTTCCACTGCTACTATTTTTTTATCCTTACACCTGATTACTTATAAGCCAGGCCTGCCTGACACACTTTATGGCTAATCCAGGTGACACCCACCTGGGACAAAAAAGTATGGTGCAGCAGTCACCACCTGTCTGGTCCATACCTGAGTGCTGTATGGTTGTTAAATAAACGAATGCACTGAATCTCACAACAAGCCTGTGAGGCAGGGATTAGTATTACCCTCAATTTACAGATGAGGAAACCAAGCACAAACAATAGTCAGACACGAGATAGCAAAGTATGCGTCCAAGGTAGTGGGCACCCAATGCCAGGACAACAAACTGCCTTGGCACCTCACCTGGCCTCTCTTGCCAGGCAACACCTTGCAGCACAAAGAATGCCTTGAGGAAAGGGGCCCCGTTAATCCTCCTGGAATCCCCAACAACTGACTGCCACATAAAAGGAATGAGGGAAGCAAGGAAGGCCAGTGAGGGGTGAGCATACCAGGCCCTGCCCTGCCAGCCTTTAGTCCCTATTGTGCGGGCAGGGCAGGGGCTTGGCTTCACAGCTCCACGCCATGCCCAGGGTAGAGAACAGAGGGGAGAGCTACCACAAACGCCCAGTCTCCACAGAGAGGTCACTGACTGGAGGGCAGAGACAGAAATGCCGGGGCCAACTGCTCCCAGCTTGGGCTAGCACTGGCTGGCTTAACTTTTCTCCTCCAAAGTCTCTAGGTGACAAACTTCACATCTCTCCTTTAAATCAGCAGGGCGTTTTATCTTTCTAAGTCTTAAGGGCCTGGCCTGCGCCCGTGGGGAGATGCAAGTCCTGGAATCCTTTTCTGAAACTGGGGATCAAGGCTGGAGAAGTGGTGAAGGCAGCCACACAGCACCTGGGATGGCTCCCGCATTCTCTCAAACACTGGGGGAGAGTTCCTTGCAAATAAACTGCAATAGTAGCAGCTCCCAGGAATCTGAGTGCTCCCAGTTTCGGAGGAAAGTCCTGAAGGCAGCTTTCTCTGCTTGCTCTCCCCGAGCCCTGCCTGGAAGGGCGCGAGCACCCTAGAAGGCTCCGAGGGGCGGAGGAGGGGCTAGGCCTCCGGCATCCCTCCTGAGGCCGATCGCCTACTGAACGCAGGGTCAAGGCGCGCCATCATGCGCGCCCCCGACCCTACCCAGACTCAGACGGAGCCCCTGACCCTGAGCCCAGGGGGCCCGGCAAGTGCACCCCTAAGGGGGCAGCCAGGCCAACACAGCCCGCCCGGGACCCACCGACGCCCTCTTCTGCCCCCCGAACCCCTGCCTGCGGTGCAACCAAGAAGACGCAGGGCCGCCCTGGGCTGGGCGCTGGATAGCCCCGGGCCTCACCCGCGGTGCCGCGGTGCACTGCCGCCGCCCGGTCCCAGGCCCCCGGCCGGCCCGGGACCCTCACTCACCTGGCCACGCGAACCCGGGACACTAGGAGCGAACCGGGACGTGGGAGGGAGTCACTCTCTCCGCGAGTGTCCCGGGCGCGGCGCCTGGGTTCTGCCTGGGGCTGGGTCCCTCTCGCGCTCGCGGGGCACTCGGGGCACTGGGGAGTCGCGGGCGCCGCAGCCGTCAGGGCGGGGCGGAAGGAGGAGCCCGCTCGGCGGAAAACTCCGCGGGCACGGCTGCCCCAGGCGCCGGGGGCAGGGCGGGGAGGGGCGGGGCCTGGGTGCGGCCCCTCCCCCGAGATGAGGACGGGGCTGGGCTGGCGCGAGGGGAGCCCGGGCCTTCCGGCTGTGGAGCTGCTCCGGGACGCCTCGGGCTCCGGAGGTTCCTCTGTCGCCCTAACCCCTTGCGGCTCCCGGTGCCGGGCAGAGTCGCATTCGCCCTTCCGCAGGGGTGGGCATTTCCTAAGCCCCCTCCAGCCTTGCGTGCGTCGTTAGTGACCCGCTTTAAGGTAAAGAAAAGGTTTTACACTGAAAATTCCTTTATAGCAACATTTCCTTAATGGCAACACTCAGTGGTGGGGAGGAAGGGGGAAGGTCACGCACGGTAGCTGAAGAAGGGAGCGATCTCGGAGAAACCTGACAAACCACCCAGCCGTCAAGGTGACCTCGACAGGGGTAAATCATGCATACTGACTGCATGCACCGCTGTGGTCTTCCTCCCAAGAACACCTAACCCCACTGTAATCATGAGAAAAACATCACAGATCAGTTGAGGCCTTTGCCACAGAATACATGACCAGTACTCCTGAAAACTAGCAAGGTCATCAAAAACCAGGAAAGTCTAAGCCACTGTCACAGCCAAGGGGAACCCATGGCGATATAAAAATGGCATGTAAAGTGTTATCCCGAACGGGGTCCTGGACGGACAGTAGGTAGAAAATAAGGAAGACTGAATATAATATGGACTTCAGTGCCTCAGTTTTGGTTCATTCGTTGTGGCAGAAGCGCCACACCAACATAAGATGTGAATATTAATAGGAAAACCCCGGGCTTATGAGAACTCCCTGTATTCACACTTTTTCTGTGAATCTAAAGCCGTTCTAAAAATAAAGCATATTTTTGAAAGGTCATGGAGGTAATATATGCATATATAGTAGGTATAATTTTTTTTTTTTTTAATAAGTGGTGGCTGACGCCTGTAATTTCAGCACTCTGGAAAGCCGAGACAGGAGGATGGCTTGCAGACCGGGCTTCCAGACCAGATCTGGGCTCTAAAAAAAGTAAAAATAAAAAATTCAAAAACCGAAAAAAATTAAGATTCACTCTTCCCTCGACTCCCAGAGCCCACTGTTAGGTATGTCCTTCCAAATATCTCTCTTCAACACATTTTGTGTGTGTGTGTGTGCGTGTGTGTGTACATAAACATATGGTTTACAAAACGATGTTGCGGCACTTTTCTGCAACGTGTTGTTTTACTGACTGTATCCTGGAGGGTCTTCCATACATGCGCTCCGGGACAGACCTAGTTCTTCCCATCCACCGCACACTGTGCGCCATCGTGCGCGTCACCTTTCTTCATTACCTAGCTCCTTACTGAAGGACATTTAGGTTGTTGCCTATGTTTGGCTGTTACAACAAGCTGCTGATTCGATTTCCTTTTTTTTTTTTTTTTTTTGAGACAGGTCTCGCTCTGTCGCCCAGGCTGGAGACCAGTGGCGCGATCTCAGCTCACTGCAACCTCCCCCTCCCGGGTTCCAGCAATTCTCCTGTTGCTGGGACTACAGGGGCCCAGCCTGTAGAGACGGGGTTTTGCTATGTTGGCCAGGCTGCTCTGGAACTCCTGGGCTCAAGTGATCTATCTGCCCGCCTCAGCCTCCCAAAGTGCTGGGATTACAGGCACCGGCCGCCACGCCCAGCCCGATTTGCATTTTAAAGTAGTTCTGAACAATAAAAGTGGGAAGGACTGGGTGCGGTAGGCAGGTTCCGGACTGAAGCGGAGGCTCTGACTTTCTCCCTGCCCGGGCAGGTGTGCGGGTGCCGGGCAGAAACCACGCTCTGGGCAGCCTGGCCTGGGCCTCACGACGGGCCCTGGGCGCTCAGTCATAACCTGTGGCCGCTCCAACACTCCCGCCCCCCACCAACAGGCGCGGCTCTCCTCCCGGGCTGAACCACATTTTTTGGACATGAGTGGGCGAGTGCGGGTGAAATTCAGGCCACAGGCTCCAGAGCGGCTCGGAGAAAACGCCGCCCGGAAACTAAGAGCAGAGGGTCAAAGGTACCAGAAAGACTCTCAAGAGTGGGTTATTACCCTGGTGGGGGTGCCCGCTGCGGCGCAAGAGACGGCGGGACTCGGAGCATGGGTGTGAAGCCCCAACGAAACCAGTGCGACGTTCCTGGGGAAGTAATGTCGCCAGGCTCTCTCGGCCCGGGGATTGGTCCAGGAAGGTCACCTGGCACCGACCCAGCTCCCTGCCTGGACGCCCGCGCTCGCCCTGCAGCCCCACAGCGACCACGAAGACCAGCTTCCTTGAATGGCCCACTTTTCTCCGTGGCTGAGCGAATACTCCTAGAATACCACGTTTGTAACAAATCATGTAGGGTGAATTCCTGCTGGGTGTATACACCTTTCTGTGTCAGACCAGAAAGGTGTATACACCCAACAGGAATTCTTTCTGTGTCAAACCCGGAATGATGAATAGCCACCCCTGTGCTTACCCTTCTATAATTTTCAGCAATCCTGCAGTGAACCCCAGTTAGGTGCCAGCAAGGTGCTAGGGACTGAGGAGGCTCTGCAGAGGGCCCGAGCTGAGGTCCTAATCCTCAAGACCAATGGCAGGGGTCACCAGACAGTCACCCCCAGAGAATGCGGTGTGAAGGAAAAGACGCCATACTCAGTGTTCAAAATGTCTGGAATCTATTACAGTTCTGATTTTGACACTTGCAAGTGATGCATCCTCTAAGCCTCGGCTTTCTCTCCTATAAAATCTTCAATAAGACCTATACAAATCCATAAAATCATCCCTGCTTCATTGTTTCCCAGGGCTCATAGAAACATCCCACGAGGTAAGGGAAAGTGAGTGCCTTGTAAAAAATGGTGACGTGCTATATAGCTCTGAGTAGTGTGGTGTATAAGCTTCCTTTTTAAAAAGTTTTATTTTTAGGGCCAGGCTCAGTGGCTCGCAGCTGTAATCCCAACACTCTGAGAGGCAGAGGCGGGTGGATCACCTGAGGTCAGGAATTCAAAACCAGCATGGCCAACATGGTGAAACCCCATCTCTACTAAAAATACAAAATACAAAACCTCGTCTCAAAAAAAAGTTTTTTTGAATGTTTGTGGGTACATAAGGTGTATTAATCTTTCTAACATTGCCTCCCTCAACAGGCAACAGTTGAGCACAGTCAACATGACTGGTCATGTGCTTGGTGCCCAATAGAGAGACAAGTGAAAACTCTTGTTTTTTCTGGTTTCTAGAGTTGAACACTAGAGTCATGTATTTTCAAAATCTTTTGTTGTTTTCTTTCTTTTTTTATTTTATTTTATTTTTGAGACAGTGTCTCACTCTTGTTGCTCAGGCCGGAGTGCAGTGGTGCTATCTTGGTTCACTGCAACCTCCACCTCCAGGGTTCAAGCGATTCTCCTGACTCAGCCTCCCCGGTCGCTGGGATTACAGGCATCTGCCACCATACTTGGCTGTGTTTCGCCATGTTGGACAGGCTGGTCTTGAATTCCTGACCTAAGGTGATCCTCCTGCCTTGGCCTCCCAAAGTGCTGGGATTACAGGCATGAGCCACTGTGCCCACCTCTTTGTTATTTTCTAATAAGTACATGGGACTATCATTTCCCTCAAAAGTCTGCTTTGGCTGAATATCACAAGTTTTAATATGCCATGCTTTTGTTATCTCTTAATTATTAATATTTTGGGTGTTTTTTTGTTTGTTTGGTTGTTTTTTTGTTTTGTTTTGTTTTTGAGACAGAGTCTTGCTCTGTCAACCAGGCTGGACTGCAGTGGCACAATCTCAGCTTACTGCAACCTCAACCTCCCAGGTTCAAGAGATTCTCCTGCCTTAGCCTCCTGAGTAGCTGCGATTACAGGCTTGTGCCACTATGCCCGACTAATTTTTATATTTTTAGTAGAGATGGGGTTTCACCATTCTGGCCAGGCTGGTCTCTAACTCCTGACCTCAAGTGCTCTGCCTGCCTCCGCCTCCCAAAGAGCTGGGATTACAGCCACTGCACCTGGCCAATATTTTGGTGTTTATGTTAGGACTGTATATCCTTAATTCATGAATTATTTAGAAATACATTTTCCTTTTTTTTTTTTTTCCGCTTTCAAACTTCTGGAGTGTTTGTTTGTTTGATTGAGATGGAGTTTTGCTTTTGTTGCCTATGCTAGAGTGCAATGCTGTGATCTTGGCTCACTGACACCTCCACCTCCTGGGTTCAAGCAATTCTCCTGCCTCAGCCTCCTGAGTAACTGGGATTACAGGCATGTAAATTAGCCACCACACCTGGCTAATTTTGTATTTTTGGTGGAAATGGGGTTTCTCCATGTTGGCCAGGCTGGTCTTGAACTCCTGACCTCAGGTGATCCTCGAGCTTCGGCCTCCCAAACTGCTGGGATTACATGTGTGAGCCACCGTGCCTGGCCACAAACTCTTTTTGTTTAAAAAAATAATAATCATTTGGGGAGGGGCCCAGTGGCTCAGCCGTGTAATCCTAGCACTTTGGGAGGCCAAGGTAGGAAGATCGCTTGAGACCAGGAGTTTAAGACCAGCCTGGGCAACGTACTGAGAGCCTCTCTACAAAAAAAGTTTTTAAAATAAAAATAAACCAATCATTTTGTCATTGATCTCTCACTTTAATGCTTGGAGATGAGGAAATGTGTTTTTTTAGAATTTGTTAATGACTCCTTTGTGGCCTCATGTACAGACTTTTTTTTGGCTGTCTCAATTTTTGTGATTGTGTCTTCACGTTTTATGTGTGGTGTTTTTTTTTTTTTCATTATATATCTCAGTCTGGTTTGGTAATCAGGTTATTTAGATCTTTTATCTCCTAGGTTTTTTTTTTTTTCCTCTTCTGTTTAATCCATTAATTTCTGAAAGAGTAGGTTTAACATGTCCCACTTTTACTGTAGTTTGTCAATTTCTCTCTTTAACTTTGTCTGATTTTGCTTTATATCTGTTTTCAGTTTTTTGACTTTTTTTTTAAGGGTCTCACCAAGTTTCCCAGGCTGGAGTGCAGTAGCTATTCACGGGTGTGATCATAACTGTAGCCTCAAACTCCTGACCTCAAGCCATCCTCCTGCCTCGGCCTCCTAGGTGGCTGGGATTACAGGCATGCAGCACCTCACCTGGGCAGCCTTATAATTTTGAGAGCAAATTATTAGGCTCATACAAGTTAATATTGTTTTATCCTTTTATGACTTACTCAGTTTTATTATTTTTCTATTAGTATTGCTATCCTGAGATAGCATTTGTCTAGTATATATTTTATTCTCCTTTTTACTCTTTCTGTATTGTTATTTAGGTTTATCCCTTAGAAATGCCATGTTGTTTTTTACACATTTTAAAAGTTCATTGAGTTTCTATTTGTAAATTGGTGAGTTTAACCAGTTCACATTGATAACAAAAATATTTGGAGTTATTTCTGCCATCTTTTGTGTTATACATAAATCCTTGAAATGGATATTCATCTAGAACACATCAATAAAACCCTACAAATTTTATAAATTGGAATTCTTCCATGCTGCTTGGTAAATAGCTGCTCCTCTGAGACCCCACAGTGCCCCCACACCTAACCTTCTTCTGATCTGGCAGAAAAGGGACAATGCCTGTCAGAGGGAGACCCTCTGAGTGGAAAAGTCCTCTAGGACTTTTTCTGAGATTCTAATTCGTCCGCAGACAGGCCATACCAGTGGCTTAGTGTTTTGAATATCGTATACAATATGCTTTCTTGTTGTTTCTTTTCCTCTTTCCCTGCATTTCTTTGGGTTGTTTGAATTGTCTTTAATAGGAGGGTGGTACTAGAATTACAAATGTATCAATAATACCGGCCTACTAGTACCTTCACCAGGATATCCCTCAAAAACTCAAATTTATCATGTCAAATCATGAATTTTTTTCTCTCTAAACCTGCTTTTTCTCCTGGGTTCTGTCTCCCCTTGGGGTACCACATTCTGCCAAGCCATTCCAGCTAGAGATCTGATAGCAACTGGATTTCCCTCTGCCAGAGGGAAATTCTGCCAACAGAGAAGGATTCACCAGGAAACTGCCCAGCCTCTTGTTTGCATGGGCTCCTGACAAGGTTGCGGTGGGAGAGGCTTTAGCAGTGTTACATGGTAATGTGTTTTTACAGACTTTGCAAAAGTAAGCTATTTTAAGTGCAAATGCAGCTACATTGCTTAATGACAGGGATGTGTTTTGGGAAATGTATCCTTAAGTGACGCTGTTGTGCCAACGTCATAAAGTGTAATTACACAAACCTAGATGGTAGAGCCTCCTATACGCCGAGGCTGCCTGGTTATAGCCTATTACCGTACATTCTGTATATGTACAGTATATGCTATAAGAATATGCTAGGCAGGTGTAACACAATGGCAAGTATTTGTGTGTCTAAACATACCTCAACACAGAAAACGTACAGGGAAAATTTGATATGATAATCTGAAGGGACCACCGTGGTGTATATGGTCCGTCATTGACTGAAATGTCCTCGTGCAGCCCTTGGCTGTAGCTAAGATGGCTGGCTCTTTCCACTCTGATTCCCCTCCACCTCACTGCTTCTCATACCCCTTATGTTGGAGCGCTCATAGGCATTTTTAGGATCTGGCTAGGGATAAGACAGCTACATGTAGTTTACAGTCACTTCTGTGTGTGGTTGTATTCCTTCCAGAGTAGGAATGACTTCTGGGAATATTGTTCTGATTCAGCCAGCAGGGTCGGAGATGACATCTAAATAATAAACATTTCTCCAGCACCTGTTTTCAGAAATATGTCAGCAGTGGAGGAGAAACAAGTAAACAGCCAGAAACTAGTCTATGGAAAACTCTCTCACCCATCATATGTATAGAGTTTCAAGCATGTAAGGCTATTTACATCCATGCCTGTTTAAAATGGAAGTTCTCTCCTGCAGAAAATATACTCAATAGGGCAATATATACACACAAATATAAATGCGTCTTTTTAGAGCGATTTCAGTAAATGTATTTTGTTAGAACTCCTGAGTAGTAAGGCATAACTAGAGGCATATTACAAATAGAAGTATGCTTTTGTGTGAAATGCAGTGTCTTATGCATCTCATTGTATCTGATTGCACCTTAGCTTGTCTGACATGTTTTATCTTGATGAAGTCTGCAAGTTCTAGATGCGCACACTAAGAAAGATTCAATTTTATAACTTGATATGAAATACTAAAATCTAAAGGACAACAAAAAACTCAATCCACTGTTACAAGACCATCCATGACAAACTGGATAATTCTTTTATCAATTCAAGAAGTATTAAGATTAGACATTGCACAGAAAACTTAAAATGCCCAGTAAACTTATAGCTCATATACGAAACTTGACAGAAATATTTTCCAACTTCAACTATAGTCATAAGAATTTACATGCTAGTACCAATGGGATTAACTGTCTGCAGTTAAAATAGCTTACTTCTGCAAAGTTTTAAAAAGCATATGGCCTACTCAAGCAGAAAATGCAATTGAAAAGAAAAAAAACCATACAACCACAGTGGAAAAAGATTGAATTATCTTTCTATTATATCTGAAGAAAACATTATTAGAAAATCCTCCTCATCTATACATTTTTCTTCCCGAATATTTGTTTAATCTGATTCCTACTTTCCATCCCTCGCATACTGCTGTGCTAATTTTCAGGCCCTTGTAGTTTCTAGCCTGAACTTCTGTGGGAGCTTTCTTTCTTTTTTTTTTTTTTTTTTTTGGTTTAAAAAAATTTCACACCTGCTGTACCACTGTGGGAGCTTTCTAACTGGTCTTGATTTTAGTCTCATTCCCCTCAAATCTAACTTCCTGAGGGGTCAAGATGCACATCTGACTATGTCACTTGCTTTCTTCTTCTTTTTTTTTTTAATTAAGATTCACAGAAGGAAAGGAGAGGAGAGTTAGGGGAAAGGGGAAGGGAGGAGAGGGGAGTGGAGGGGAAAGGAAGGGAGGAAAATGTTCCTGAAAAGAAAGTCAACCTACATCCCCTCCAAAGTGTATCAAGGGAGTCCCTGCAGGCAGAGACAAGATTCTCTTTAGCAGGAAATTTGAGAGTTCCCTAACAGTACAATGAATGGCTAACTGATCCCCACAATTCCATATCATAACATGAGACAGCAACAAAAATTAGCCCAGAAAAATTGTAAAGCAGGGATGTAACCATATACCATTTGGCTACACTACACACATACGTGTGCGCATGCGCGCGCGCGCGCGCACACACACACACACACACACACACACACCTGCAGGACATCTAATTTTGAGCAATAAGCCCGGTTAAAGCTGGTTGTGAAATGTACACCCAAAGCAACTAAATAGAATGATTTATTGTTTATTATTATTTTCCATAAATCTCCCTACAGTTGGAGGATTTCTATTAAAAGATTATTTCAGATCCAGATTTGGTGGCCCTTGTTTCTGGAGGTCATTAGATAGCAGTATTCATTGACTATTTAAACTGCTCCTAGTCCATGATACGCACATTGGGTAATTTGCATCTGAGACAATGCTTGGACTTCCGTGCTCCAGTGCAGAGCAGGGTGGCAGGGCCCTACCATATGCAACAACCTGCAGGCCACAGACACTGACCCTTTGGAGATGACGCTGGCCTGTGGTCTGCACTGTGCCTGACAGTTGAGCAGGTCAGTAGGAAAGCAAACTTACGGCTATCTCAGTGTGGTTTCACGTTAAAAATAAAAGGATCCAGGACACATCTTTGTTTTACCCAACTGGAAATGACAAGTAGGATAATTTATATTTATCCTTATATATCATGTCAAAGACTGGAAGAGGATCAACAAAAGTCACAAACCGTTTAAGATGATTTTTGGCAGGCGTTGTCACAAGACCATATATATTATAGCAGATGGCTGTGTCCCCAGCCTGTGAGCTGTGAGTATAGGCCAGGCTTGCAAATTATTAAGCAAAGCCATGCAAATGGGTGTTGCTTGCACACGCTAGAGTGGATGACTAGCTCGTTCTGCTCTGCCAGAGACGTCCTGTTTTAATACTTGTCTTGTCCATTAAGTGTTGCTATAGAAGAATACCTGAGGCTGGGGAATTTATGAGGAAAAGAGATTTATTTGGCTCACAGTTTTGCAAGCTGGAAAGTTCAAAAAGTATGGTGCCAGCATCTGCTCAGGTTCTGGTGGGGGCTTTTTGTGCTGTCATAACATGGTGGAAAAGCTCAATGGTGAGTGGACATGTGGGAAGACAAAACCTGAGGGGCATCCTGGCTTTACAACAGCCCACTCCTTCAGGAACATTCCCACAAGAACTAAATCCTGTCTCATGAGAGAGCTGGAGTGCACCAACTCATTCATGAGGGATCGGCCCCCATGACCCAAACACCTCCCACCAGGCACACCTCCCAACAGTGCCACATTGGAGATCAGAATCAACATGAGTTTTGGTGGGGACAAACTCAAACATAGTAGTACTGACTGTCCCATGTCCTGTGAAACCCCCTGGCAAACCAGGGTTTCTCACTCTTTCTGGAGTCCTCCCTCCCAGGTAGTGTAAGCCCTGGCTGTGTATTCACATTTAGGGGTGAGGCACAAAACGCTGACTGCAGTCTCTGTGTGGGAGCGGGGCTTGTTGACTGATGGAGCTCACCACAAGGCGTCTGAGCATCAAGTCAGCTCCTCATTGAGGAAACCAGCACACATCAGCCATTGGAGTCCCTTTGTCCAGGTTGTTCCTTTTCTCCGTGAATGAATCCTCCAGATCCCTGCCTGTAGATTGCAAATTAGGTTGCTCACTCTCTGGGGACTGGGGTCCCACCATTCAATATGTAGATTGTGGCTTAATCCTTGTGTTTAAACTTGACTTTACCTCCTCCTCCCAAATCTGTGTGGCTCACACCTCCCATTGTACAGTTTCTTCAGTTCAATTTATATGACAAATATACTCTCCTTTGTCCCCTGGGTGGAGGGGACTCCTGGCTGAAGAGGGAGGGAAAGTGGTCTAGGGTTTCCACTTATGCCCCTGTTTTCCTTTTTGCAGTCTTTCTGAGACTCTGGGGATGGAGGAGAGAGAATTCACTGGCTTCTCCTTATTTTCTCCATCTGGGGCATCCAAGTTAAAGCACCTACCATTCTTCCAAGTCACCTCTCCATTGTACATACTATCTCCAAAATACATGTCAAAATTCTTGATTGCTGTTTTCTCCTCTCTTGTTCCTTTTGTCCTTGCAGGATTTTACTTGTGCTGTTCCTCTACGGCCATTTTATTAGGACTTGGGGAGGAAGAGGAAATAGACTTGTGTTGCAAATCAACCATGTTTCATTGGACATCCATTTCTGTAGTGGTAGCTCTTTTCATACACATAACTCTTTTCAACATTCATGGGTGAATGCTGGCACTTCTGGAACTGTTTTCCATGTCTATGATCTTTTCTACTTTCTACTTATTTATCCCAGTCTGCTATTTTCAGAGAGGATTCCAGTCTTTCAGTTCACTAATTAGCTCTTCAGCTGCATACATTCCACCACATAGCTCATGCACTCAGGTGGTTTTATTTTTTTAAACTGTGAATATATTTGTATTTTTTATTTTCATGACAAGCAATACAAAATGAACACATTGTTCATCTCTAACATCTCTAATTGATTCTTTTCCATCCTTTCTCATTTTAGAATATTAATTATACTTACTTCAAAGCATATTACTGGTTGTCTAGTTGTTCTGTTTAATCTTCAGATCTGGAGCCAGACAGCTGAGGTAAAATTGTGGCTTCTCATGTTAAGCTAAGTGACTTTGGAGAAAATTACCTAATCACTTGACACTTCAGTTTCTTCCTTTGTAAAACGGTTATAAAAATACCTTATAAGATATTCATGTGTCAGGCACTATTACAAGCGTAAAATAGTCCTACTTCATGTTTGCAATAGTGCCTTAAACATAAACGCTCAGTAAATATTAGGCATGGTTATTATGTTTCCTCAGGTGGAAGTCTCCCTTTCATGGTGGTGCTTCTCAAATGATATTTTTTGACAGTGAACTCATCTTTACCCATGAGATTTTCTGCAAGAAATCTGCTGGCCTGGTTGCTGTGAGGGAGGGCTGGAAATCACTGGAGGAGCTTGTGCTCCGTGTTGCTTTCCAGGAGAGTGCGGAGCAGGCGGCACTAACAGGTGGACCGGACCTGCTCTCACAGCTGGTCTTTGGGGCGTGGCTGCTGCTTACTCTTCCTTGGCTTTGCCAGGCATATGGGGCTGTGTCCTGTCTCTCATTCCCTGACATAGCTCCTACCAGGAGACAGACACTGTCGTCCTGGTCATCTTGTCTGCCGGGGTGGGGTTGACGGAATATTCAGGGTCAATCCATCTAGCTCCTTCCACGGGTGTACTTGTCTAACCCTCTGTCAACAGCCCTTTGGTCCCGTCTTGTTCCAGGCATTCACCATCTCTGGGAGGGGAGTGCCTTGTTGCTGTTCCCACATTTGTAGTATATACTGTAATATGTACATGCAAGGATACATGTAGTATGTCCTTGGCCGCTGCTCATGAGCTGGGCTGCAGTGTCAAATCCGACCCTGTCTGTTTGCACCTTCCGGGAAACGTGTCGGTGCTTCTGCTTCTCCGAACGTTTCCGGTTATCTTTTTGAGAACACTGATTGTTTTTCTTCCCTGTCATTTTTGGAGGATGGGCCTGGGTAGAGAGATGGCAGCATGTGCTCAGTCAATCCATCTAGCTCCTTCCACAGGTGTACTTGTCTAAGGGAAGTCAGAGAATTTATAGAAAAGATAGGAATTGAGCAGAATCTTGGAGAATGAGTAGGAGCGGCCAAAGTGAAAAGAGGAGCAAATGTCATTGCGGGCTGGGGAGAGGTCTGAGTGCAGGTGTGCAGAAAGGAGACAGGGCGGGGCGAGGGGATGCAAGCAATGCGATGTTTCAAGAGCGGCAAGCGTTGTAAGGGAGAGGAGGGCGTGACGGTCTTATGTATCATGCTAAGGGGCTGAACTTGATTCTGGAGAGCCTCTGATGGTGTAAGAAAGTGACACAGGCTGGGTGCAGTGGCTCATGCCCATAATCTCAGCACTTTGGGAGGTGGGAGAATCACTTGAGCACAGGAGTTCAAGACCAGCCTTGGCCTGAGACTCCTCACCATAGTCCTTAACCACTACACAACTGCAACCAACCACTTTACCAGGTTTCTCTCTCTGTCAGTTTTACAGAGGCCTTCATTCCCCTAGTTTCTTTTTGTCACCCTTAATTAGGTTGATTTGGTGCTCAGCACAAAGGGCCTCCACCAACTTGACATACACATGCTCATCACAGTTGGATGTGAACACACAAAGGTGGGCTTGGCACTTGTCTAAGGCTTTAGCAGCTTCGTGAATTCCACATGCTAAGCCATTGTGGATGAGGCTGGTCTTCAACACCTCTGGTAAAGCAGTATTAACATCCATTACACCTCCAGCAGCAATGCCTTCCTCAGCCATGGCAGTGGGTTACAGGTGAAGCCCAATCTTGCATGTACCCGAGTCTCCGCCTCTGCATGATTTGGCAGCAGCAGGGAAAAAGAGGATTGTTCTTTCTGGCACTTGAGTTTTCATAAGAGGATCTATTCCAAGCCCCAGCTCAGTTTGTTATTAAGACATATGGCTTGTCTCTTAACTGACAATGGAAAAGTCTAATATTCCAAGTAAAATTTTATCCTCGGAGCCATATTGTACTTTTCAAAAGCTTGGCTAAGAGAAATGCTGTTCGTGGATAAGTGTCTGCAGAGAATATGTTGTATTTGATCTCTAGACACATATTCTTACATCTATTACCAATTTAGCCAGAGCCACGGACTTGAGAGCTTGACTGCTTCCCACTGACTCCTTGAAGAATGAGTTGTAATGCTTTGTGCTTTGGTTGAGGGACATGATACACATTACACAAAGCATGGTTTTGAACATTGATCCCTATCTGTTGCAGAGCTATTGTTGAGGATTTGGCTTCTCTATGAAGACCTGGAGGAGAATATGCTCTTTTGTCCGCAGTATCTGGAATAGTTGTGCTTTTTCTTAGCAACTTGCAAATATTCTGGATCTCATAATGTGTCATATTTCCTTTTCCCCATCAGTGTCTGGAGTCCTAGAGCCAAATCAGTTAACAACCATGAGCCACACAAAGAGGACTGATCACTCAGGTTGGTATGGTTGGTGAGGTGTAATCAGAGCTGGGGGTCTAGGCAAGATTCTGCAGTGGCTTGATCCGGGCAGATCCAGACGTTGAGCGTCAGGGAACCCCCTCCCTAGGAGAGGGTTGGTGATGAACACGGATCCTCCGAACCAGCCTAATCCAGGTGCCTGCAGACTATCCCTGTCCCTGAGGGTTAGGGTGGGAGTTAGGGTTAGGTATTTTAGGGTGTGACATGGCCCACCTGGTCCTATACCTGTACCCTTCTCCTTGCCAGCTCTCTATCCTTTATTAACACACATGGATGGCATTGTTGGGAGCAGCAGGAACTGTATGTGAGTCAAATGCTAGTGCTTTCCATTGTTTCACCCATCAGGGTCCCCAGGTGTAGATACATTCTCACCCTGAAGTTCACTTCTATTATATGAACCACGGGCTCTGGAGTCAGGGGCCAGTTTCAAATCCTGCCTGCACCTCTCTAACTGAGAGACCTTGGGTGAGACATTTAGTCTCTTCATCTATAAAACAGAAACAAAAACAATGCTTACCAAACACATCCATCACAGGAAACATATTACATAACCACTGTGAACCATTTAGCACAGACCTTGACACAGCAATAAATGCTAGAAAGAATTATATTGTAGTGGTGAAGGCTTTGGTCTTTGGAATTGGATGTACCTGGGTTCAAAGTCCAGCTCTTCCAGGGTCAGCTGTGAAAACTTCGGCAAGTTTCCAACTTCATTAATCCTTAGCTTTTCCATCTGCAAAATGGGGCAAACAGTGCATACAAAACTCATGACCCACTGCTTGAGATGAAGTGTGTGCTCCATGAGTGATCGTTTTAGCTACTTGTTATTTTACTGCTATTCCAGAGAGAATGCAGCTCAAGCTAAACAGGTGGGAGGGAACATCTAAGGCGATTCTGCAGAGCTGCCAGCCCTATGCAGCACCTGACCTCCGTCTCCAACACATGGTAGTAACAACTACTGGGATGGATTGTGTTCTGTGTGCTGGGCAAAGAGCTGAGAGTTTTCATATTTCTGTTTTATCTGGGACTAGGTATGGTGGATCTTAATACTTTGGGGGCCACAAGTACTGTATCAGCCTAGGTCCAATCAAGATAAAAACCACAAGTGGTTTATGCAATGGAAGTTTAATATAAAGAATTATTCAGCTATGATAAAAAAGTAACTATGCGACATAAAGAGAATCCCATAGTGCTATTCTCCCTACAGCTGGGGAAGAGTACCCAAGAAGGGCAGTCTTTGAATGGGGCATCTCTCCAAGCTGGAGATCAGACATTGTTGGAGAAAGTATCATTGCAGCACACTACATGGCAGAGAGATCTGCTGGGTTTCATGGGCCAGAGCTGGTTGCAATTATTGGACAAGCAGGAAACAAACCTCCACAGCCCATGCAAGCCACATTGCCGGATTGAGAGTATGGGCATGGAGAAGGATTGGGTCTCCAGTATGGACAGGAGGCATGGATCGTGTGGTGCCTGTCTTGGGAGGGTACTAAGAAGGTGATCACCATGCCAGGCTGACTGCCTGGGACCTTCCGGGCACATGACTGGGCAGAGCACCACTGGATGTCCTCACACCAGCCAGACTCAGGAAGAGAAGTTCCTTCTACCTGCACTGTTCTCTCAGCACCCTCCACTGAGAAAGCTTCATATCATGCTCACTGTAGAGGAGCAATGCTCATGGGAATCCTATCCATTATCACAGAGCAGATATTGGTGGGTAAATACAGAACTGAGAAGTAATAAGTTGGTAACTGGCATACATATCAGGGGGGCATTTGAAGAAAGCTGTGAACACATATGCCTGGGTCCATATATTCACACATGTGCACACATGTAATTATTTACCTAATTCATGGTGGATACTACTTCTAGGGTGTTCATAGACCCTGGATAAAGAGCACCTAGAGTGAAGGCAGACCCATTTATTGCTCCAGGGTAGCCACAAGGAAGCCTCCATAAAGTACCAGAAGTCTCTGGGGGAGGTGGGGCCAGGCAGCATGGAAGAATTGGCCTCAAGAGTTCCGAACTCTGTCCCAATTATGGAGGGTGTCTTTTCTTTCTCCTCCTCCTTCATTCTTCTCCACATTGCTCATGTACCCAAAGGGAGACCTGAAGACTCTCTAGCAGGGCAAGGCCATTTTCTTTTGGCACTTCCATCTAGTTGATTGATCAACTTGGGCACACAGTAAAGACCGGCATCCTGGGTTATTTTACAAACTCACGGATAGTCATTCTGAAATTGCCTTTGCAAAATTATAACTGAGACAGTGAAAGAGAGCTAATTTAACTGACTCCATCTTGCTTCTAACCTCCAAGCTGTCTTTGTTTATTCCTGGGCATAGGCTGAACTAACTTTGGGAGAAACTTTATAGTTTAAACAAAGATGGTAACAGCCCTTTCCCAAAGCAGACCTTCTTCTTGCCTGGGGACTAGACCAACATTAGCCACAGGATTAGAAATTATGGTTTAGGAGTCATGCAGCTGGAGGCTACAAGATTCTGACCCTCCCTGAACTGCTCTTCTGCCTCCTGGGTTCAAGCAGTTCTCCTGCCTCAGCCTCCTGACTAGGTGGGATTACAGGTGCCTGCAACCATGCCCAGCTAATTTTTGTGTTTTTAGTAGAGACGGGGTTTTACCATCTAGGTCAGTCTGGTCTCGAACTCCTGACCTCAGGTAATCCACCCACCTTGGCCTCCCAAAGTGTTGGGATTACAGGTGTGAGCCACCATGCCTGGCCTTTTTTTTTTTTTTTTGTCAAATATGTCATGCATTTACTTACTTATTTTATTTTATTTTATTTTATTTTATTTTATTTTATTTTACTTGAGATGAAGTCTCACTCTGTTGTCCAGGCTGGAGTGCAGTGGCATGATCTCAGCTCACTGAAACCTCCGCCTCCCAGATTCAAGCAATTTTCCTGCCTCAGTCTCCCAAGTAGCCAGGGCTACAGGCACACGCCGCCACACCCAGATAATTTTTGTGTTTTTGGTAGAGACAGGGTTTCACCATGTTGGCCAGGCTGGTCTCAAACTCCTGACCTCAGGTGACCCATCTGCCTCGGCCTCCCAAAGTGCTGGGATTACAGGTGTGGGTCACTGCACCTGGCGAAGTTTATTTTATTAGCTGCTCAAAAAATGTACGCCACATGAGTGGGACTTTCTGCCTCCATCCCACATCTGCCAGAGTAAGGAGGGAGCCCAGGAGCTGGGGGTATTCTGGGTAAGATTGCCCCTTCCTCCGCCACACTGTCGCTGTCAGAGTGAAGAAGTCCCCTGGAACTCCATGTGTTCCTGCAATCCCTTCTTCCTCCCCCACCATAGACACCTCACCATCATTATTTGCTCTGAGAGCATCAAGATTCATCTCTTAACGCCTTTATCTCTATATGCATCAGTCACTCCAAGAAGCTCAGGCTCCTGAGTCATTTCTTCCCTTATCACCTAGGCCTGAGCCCCATAGAGCTCCATGTGGCTCTTTCCACCACTCCCAGCCTTTATTGTTTCCCTTAGCACATATGTCACCTGACATGTAATACATTTGACTGACTTATTTGTTAGTCTCCCCTGATTGAGGGTGGGGTGTTTTGTCTCTCTTGTTTGACTACTATACCCCCAGCAACTACAAGGTGGCTGGCATGTAGCAGGGACTTAATCAACATGTGTCGAGGAATGAATGAGCAAACAAAAGCATCTTTAGTGTCCTCCATTCTCCCGACGTCATGCTCCACTGCAGCCTAGTTGGTCTTGACCTTTAGGCCTAAACAAGACTCAGACAACAGGCCTTCTTCCATACTGGCTTAACTCAGCTATCTAAGAGCTTCTGAGCCTTGGCTTTGGAGACAGATGGGCTGTGCCATTATGAAGCTTTTAACACCTCTGCACCCACTCTTCCCTATGTGTAAAACTGGAAGGATGCCTAACTCCTGAGAATGTGGTAAGTGGATTAAGTGGAAGGTGTGTTAAAGAGCTCAGCACAACTCCTGGCACACAGTAAGTGCACAATAAATTTTGGCCACCAGGGAGGCAATAGGGCAGGGTGAGGGGGAGCGACAAGCTTCCTCTGGTGCCATCTCCTACTGGTAGAGGGTGCCATCTCCCTCTGGCAGAGGGAGCCTGGTACACTGTGCACAATGGATTCTGAGCAGGCCCTTAGCTGAAAAGAAAAGAATCCCACAATTGATTACTGATGTCTGTCACAGGCATGGGGGCCAGGGGACAGGGGAGGGTGAAAGAAAGTAGCAGCCCCAAGCCATATGTTTGCCGTCCTGGTGTAGAATTTCCACCATTGCTCCTTTTCTTGTTCATGTCTTGACTGTTTTTAAGGGGGAGAGCTCCCTGTTTCGACAACTCTTTTCTGACTCCATAATTTCTCACCCTCCCCAACCCTGAAAATGGTGTAGTCTGCTCCTCTGAGCCCCAACGCTCTTTTCTCTGCTGTTCCTTGATTATTTAGAATACAGCATTTTGAGTTTTTAAAAAACTTTTCTGGTCTCCTTTCTGTACATACAGGCTGACATAGCTTCAGGGTAGATTTCACCTTTGAGAACTAACATAGGCAAGGGCAGGGGATTGCAAGTCAGAAAACCTGAACTTGCTGTGAATTTTGAGCTCATCATTTTGCCTCTTGGAGTCTGACTACCCAGCTGAAAGGCAGAACCCTAAGATGCCTTTGCTGCCCTTGCTGCCGATGGTATTTCAGGGCTTTTGAGAGAACAAGCATTTCACTGAGCTCTGTGGAGGGGAAAATCTATCATGTTCAACCGGGCACAGTGGCTCATGCCTGTAATCCTAGCATGCTGGGAGATCGAGATGGGTGGATCACCTGAGGTCAGGAGTTTGAGACCAGCCTGGCCAACATGCTGAAACCTCACCTCTACTAAAAATACAAAAAACTAGCCAGATGTGGTGGCACATACCTGTAATCCTAGCTACTTGGGAGGCTGAGGCAGGAGAATTCCTTAAACTCAGGAGGTGGAGATTGCAGTGAGCCGAGACTACACCACCGCACTCTAGCCTTGGCTTCAGAGTGAGACTCTGTCTCAAAAAAAAAAGGAAAAAAAGCTTTCACGTTCTCACTACATGTCATTGTGCCCCCTCTTGCCACCAGGTATCAAACCAGAGCTTCTGCAGATGCTCAAGATGCTTTTTCAGTAAAGGAGTAGTAGGGTAAGGCATTCAGTGGGAGCAGTGGGCAGTTGACAGGCTCTGACAACAGCAGAGTTTGGAGAATGGAAAAGAAAAACCAACTTTTCTGGCCTCAAACTAGCAATTGCAAACTTAAGAGTTGGGAAAGCTAAATTCTGCCATCTGCCGGTCATTTCTATGTTAGCAACATCAAAGTAGCCATAGTTTTACAAAGCTATTTTTTAAATTCAGTAAAGATCAGGAGGGAGGAGATGGCATTTACTGAGCACCTCCTGCTTATAAGGAACTGTCTTCAACAGTGCTACAGGTACAGACATAAATGAGCCCTGGATGCTGCTGTTAAAGAGAAAACAGATTCCAGAGAGCCAAGGCTGCCTCCTAATGACTGCGTGCCTTAAGCTCATCCTTCAGCCTCTCTGAACTTGAGTTTTCTCAACAGGTAGACAGACCAGGGTGGTCTCTGAGGATCCAGAGGAAGGGCCTTAAAAGATGAAGAGGATGTTGGCAGATAGATATGAGAAGGAAAAGAGGAGGGCATCCTATGCAGACAAGGAGGAGAGTTTCAAGGGAAACCCTGACATGTGTCTCCTTCTCTCACCCCCTTGTTGGTGAAGCCAAGGGCTGAGTTCCTGATCTTTAAGTGCCTGTCTGCCTCTGACTTCTGGTCAGGGGAAGGGACAGAGTAATTGGAAAGACTTCTTGAAGGAAGAGTGAAACAAACACCTGTGTCATAGTTTCCACCAACTTTAACAAATAGAACCATGTAATTACCTTTAAAGTATTCTACAGTTTATTACACATTATTATGTAACTTTAAAAAAAATCCTACAGTTTGTGGACATTTGAATTATTTGCCATTGTCTCCAGGTTTGTTTTTGTGGCTTGGGCATCCATGTGCATGGATTCCTCCTCCTCTTTCTCCTCCTCCTCCCACTCCTCCTTCTCCTCCTTCTTCCTTCTCTTTCTTTTTGAGACAGGGTCTCACTCTGTCACCAGATCTCCTGGGTTCAATTGCTCCTCCCACCTCAGCCTCTTGAGTAGCTGAGACTGCAGGCATTTATCATCATGCCCGACTCATTTTTGTATATTTGTGTAGAGGTGAGATTTTACCATGTTCCCCAGGCTGGTTTCGAACTCCTGGGATCAAGCAATTCTCCTGCCTTGGACTCCCAAAGTTCTGAGATTACAGATGTGAGCCACTGTAACCAGCCATGCATGCTTTACTGTCAATTACATACCCAGGGATGAAACTCTTGGGTTGTGGAGGGTGTATATTTCCAACTTTATAGATCATCCCAATTTGTTACTCAAAGAGGTTGCACCAATTTAAACTCACATCACAAGTATGTGAGTTCTGATTGTTATAGGTAACTAGTCAGACATGAGCAGGACAGGAGAGGGATCCACCCCCACCCCACCCCCACCAGGAGTGTCAGGCAACCATCAGGTGATGGTCAGGTGATTGTTAAACTGTCTCTAATAATTGGTTGCAGCCTGCACCAGGGAAAGGCAGTCTCCCAATAGATAGAAAAAACTTGAAACTGGTGATCAGCAGCTTCCCGATAAGATCTCAGGAGTTGGGAGAGTGAGCTCAAGCATGCACACTAAGAGGCAAATGGTGGAGCTTAACTCCCAGGGACACTCAGCTAGTGAGGGAAGAATGCCTCAAGTGAGCATGCACACAACTCCAGGAAACACACTGCGTGCTCACCTCCCAGCTGCCAGCCGGCCACTGCACATGTGTACAGCCCAGCCCCAGGGAAGAACTGGGGGAGAAGGGATGTAAAACCCTGGAACTATGTCAACATATAAAAACCCAAGTCAAAGGTCAAACAGTGCACTTGATCTGTGAAATCACCCACCTGGCCCTCTTCCAAGTGTACTTTACTTCCTTTTGTTCCCGCTCTAAAGTTTTTAAATAAACGTTCGCTCCCGCTCTAAAACTTGCTTTTGGTCTCTCACTCTGCCTTATTATGCCCCTTGGTCAAATTCTTTCTTCTGAGGAAGCAAGAACTGAGGTTGCTGCAGCCCCATACAAATTCAGCACAGGTAACACTATGATTCCCTGTAAAGGCTTGATATTGTCAGATTTTTAAACATTTGCTATTATAGTGGGGTAAAATGTTGTCTTACTGAGTTTTCATTGATTTTTAATAGAAAAAGGCATACAAATTTATTAATGTACAGACAGGGGAGAATCAGTGATTTCCCAATCTCCTGATGGGGTACAGAAGCTGATATACACTTTTTCATAGGGTAAGGAGGAGATGGGAAATGTAGACAATTCCTTTACAGGGTAGCGAGTGGTGATTAGGGAGAATGATCAACCAGGGAGACGGCAATTAACTTGTAAATGATTCTCTTTGGAATTTGAGCCTGAGAGGCAGGCATTATGTTATGGAAAAGACCATCCATCCATGTGCGGTTACATTCTTCACTCTTCATTTCCCAGCTTCTAGGACGTCCCCACGTCTTCCCTGTGGATCTCGCGGCACACACGGGTCACAGAGCAACAAAGGCTGTGGCAGAGTCACCTGGGTCTCCCAGAGCAGAGAAGACCAAGCACTGGACACTGAATGTTTTCATAATTAAAAAAACACATGTTCATATATTAGCTGATACTTTTAGTTTCTTCTGGGAAGATATGTTTATTTCATTTGTCTCTTTTTCTATTGTTTTGTCTTTTTTCTTATTAATATGTAAGATTTAAAATATATATTCTTGGCCAGATGCAATGGCTCATACCTGTAATCCCAGCACTTTGGGAGGCTGAGTTAAGAGGATTGTTTGAACCCCAAAGTTTGAGACAAGCCTGGGCATCACAGTGTGACTCCAGTTTCTACAAAAGTATACAAATTAGCTGAGCATGGTGTCATGTGCCTGTAGTCCCAGCTACTTGGGAGGCTGAGGTTGAAGGATCATGAGCTTAGGAGGTCAAAGCCACAGTGAGCCATGATTGCACTACTGCAGTCCAGCATGGGTGACCAAGTGAGACATCATCTCTAAATAAATAAATAAAATATGTGTTCTAGAAACAACTCCTTTATCACTTATGTGTATTGTAAGTATTATATCCCATGCCGTAGCTTGCCCTTTCACTCCCTTCACTTTTCTTTTTCTTTCTTTCTTTTTTTTTTTTTTTGAGACAGGGTCTCGTTCTGTTGCCCAGGCTGGAGTGCAGTGGCATAATCTCAGCTCACTGCAACCTCCGAATCCCAGATTAAAGTGATTCTCATGCCTCAGGCTCCCGAGTAGCTGGTACTACAGGTGTGCGCCACCACACCCACCTAATTTTTGTATTTATAGTAGATATGAGAGTTCACCATGTTGGCCAGGCTGGTCTTGAACTCCTGACCTTAAGTGGTCCACCTGCCTTGGCCTCCCAAAGTACTGGGATTACAGGCATGAGCCACTGTACCTGGCCCCCTTTCACTTTCTCATAGTGTCATTTGAAGAACAGAAGCTATTAATTATTATGTAATTGTGGTAGGCAGAATTCTCACGACCCTCACCCTTTTATGATGCCCCCTGAAGAGTGGACAGAACCTGTGACTATAGCAGGATATTGCTTCTGTGGTCATGCGGCACGTATGGCAAAATGAATCCTGCAGGAGTGACTAGGGTTACTAACTGGCTGCATATGAGTTAATCAAGAGGGAGATTATCTAGGTGGGCTCAGCCTCATCACATGGTCCCTTCAGTCTGGGGTCTAGAGACCAGAGACAGAAAACTTCAGAGTTTCAAAGTGCAGGAAAAACTGGGCAAGCAAATCTGGATGGCTTTTATTTATTTATTTTGAGTCAGGGTCTAGCTTTGTCACCAGGGCTGGCATGCACTGGTGCAATCTCCACTCACTGCAACCTCTGCCTCTTGGGTTCAAGCAATTCTCGAGCATCTGCCTCCCGAGTAGCTGGGACTACAGGCACATGCCATCATGCCCGGGTAATTTTTGTATTTTCTTTACGAGAGACAGGGTTTTGCCATGCTGGCTAGGCAGGTCTTAAACTCCTGACCTCAAGTGATCTGCCCACCCTTGGCCTTCTAAAGTGCTGGGATTATAGGTGGTGATTGAGTCACTGTGCCTGGCCAACGCTGGCTTTGAAGATGGAGGAGGCTAAGTGGCAGTGGCAGTACAGATGGCCTCCAGGAACTGAGACCCAGGAGCCTCCATCCTACAGCTAGAGGGAGCTAAATCTGCCACAAGCATGTGAAAGTGAAAGAGGACTCAGGGCTCCCGGTGAGAACAGCCCTGCCGCAGCTTGATTGAAGCTGGCAAGACCAGAGCGGAAAGCCCAGACACACCACGCCTGGGTCTCTGCCTCACAGATCCACGAGGTGACAGATGGTTTTAAGCTGCTAAATTGGAGGATTGGTTATGCAGCAATAGCAGACAAATGCAGTAGTTATATCCATCAGCACTTTTCGGTATTTATTTCACTTTCTGAGCTTAAAAAATCATTCTCATGATAGATATTTTCTTCTAAAAGTTTTACAGTTTTAATTTTTCACATTTAAGCATTTAAAGTCAATTTTTTTCTATGGTATGAAGCAGAGCCCTGACTCCCTTTTTCCCCATAAGGATAACAATTTTCCTGGTACTTCTGGGAGCCCATCATTTCTTCACAGATCTGCAATTACCATTCAGTCATGAGTCAAATTTCTATGCAAAGGAGAGCTGGCTTCTGGCCTCCTTATTTTGTGTCGTTATTTAATTTGTCTATCATTGTGTAATTGTGTGAACAGTCTGTCTTAATTAGTATAGCTCTCTAGTTATCTGCTAGATGTCTGGTGCAGTAACTTACCTATCTTGTTCTTCAAGAGTATCTTGGTTTTTGGCTCTTTCAAATAAGATTTAAAATAGATGATCAAATTTCATAAGAAAACCTGTTACAGCCAGGCGTGGTGGCTCACACTTGTAATCCCAGCACTTTGGGAGTTCGAGGTGGGCGGATCACCTAACGTCAGGAGTTTGAGACCAGCCTGGCTAACATGGTGAAATCCCATCTCTACTAAAAATGCAAAAATTAGCCAGGCATGGTGACATCGCCTGTAATCCCAGACTCTCAGGAGGCTGAAACAAGAGAATCACTTGAACCTAGGAGGCAGAGGTTGCTGTGAGCCAAGATCACACCATTGCACTCCAGCCTGGGCAACAGAGGAAGACTCTGTCTAAAAAAAAAGTTAAACATGGAGTTCCTATTTGACTCAGCAATTTAATTTATCAGTGTAGACCCAAAGGAAATGAAAACATATGTCTACACAAAACCTTGTACACAAATGTTCATAGCAGCATTATTCACCATGGCCAACAAGTGCAAACCACTCAAATGTCCATCAACTGGTAAATTAAATGTAGTACATCCATACAATGGAATATTGTTCAGCAATAAAAAGGAATGAAGTACTGTTACATGCTGTGATGTGGATAAGTCTTTAAAATCTTATGCTAAGTAGAAGACATTCACCAAAGAACATATGGTGTATTCAATTGGTATGAAATGCCCAGAACGGCGAACCTGTAAGACAGAAAGTAAATGAGTAATTGCTTAGGGCTGAGGGCATTGAGCGGAAATGGGGAGGAACTGCTAATAGGTGTGGGGTTTCCTTTTGGAGTGATGAAAATGTTCTAAAGTCGATTGTGGAGGTGGTTGCACAACTCTGTAAATACACTACAAAACATTTAATTGTACATTTCATGGTGTTTGAATTATCTGTCAATAAAGCTGTTCTTTTAGGAAGAGGAGGTTCTCCTTCTTGCTTCCCTTCCTTCTCCATGCCTGGCTGGAAGGCAGATGTGACGACCCGAGTTAATGCAGCTGCCTCAATCTGTTGGGATGGCAAATGCACAGGAGGATGATAGAGCAAAAATATGCAAACACTTGAGTTCCCAACATCGCAGGACACTCTATCTGCCCTGGACTGTCTTCCATGCGTCATATGGCAGAGAAATCAATTTCCAAGTTGCTCAAACCTCTGTAATTTTAGCCATCTTTGTCACAGCAACCTGACCCAAATCTGAACTTACGCAGTGCTTATAGATGGTTCCTGGTGAAATGAAGGAATACAGATATCTGTTTTGTTGTTGTTTTGAGACAGGGTCCTTCTGTGTCGCCCAGGCTGGAGCGCTGTGCTGCAATCACAGTTCACTGCAGCCTTAACCTCCAGGGCTCCTACCCTGGAGCAACCCTCCTACCACAGAAGGGTGTGCGGTCTTCATCGCCTGCCACAGTTTGATGCCAAGGTCATCGTACAGATAAGAAGACTTACCTTCCTCTATCAACAAAATTCCAGAAAAAAAATTCATGTTTCCAGGCCAAAAGCTGGACCCTGCTAAAAAATAACTTATTAAGCAAAGAAGCCCATGAGCCTAAGGTAATCCTGGGTCTGGGCTTCTTAAAGTGTCGAAGACTGAATCTGAGTCTTTGTATCTGAGTCACATCCAAATGTGACCTTGAAGCAAATGCATATTACCGGGCCATCCTCCAGACCTGTGGATCAGCCTTTGTATACCTGGGACCCAGGATGTGCATTTTGAAACAATGAAGCAAGCACAACAAGCCCAAGTCTCCCGATTCTGGATCCTGACTCTGCCAGGGCCAGCAGCTAGTGTGTGTGTGTGTGTGTGTGTGTGTGTGTGTGTGTGTGTGTCTGCCTGTATGCGTGGGTCTGTGTTATGTATGTGTGTGTATGTATGTGTATGTGTGTTTCTGTGTATGTGTGTGTGCATGTGTTCATAATATGATGAAGTGTTTAAAAATAGAGCCCTTGGAATATGACAGATCTAGCTTCTTATTCCACCTTTGAAATTTACTAGCAGGCTACATACCACTCTGAGCCTCAGTTTCCTTATCTGTCAAATAAAAATTTTAATTATTTCATAAAATTTCTGATAATATTAATGAGATGATAGAGGCAAAATGTGTAAAGTACTTAGCTCTGAGGCCGGCACTTAGAAAACACTCTATCAGTGACAGCTGCTGCTGCTGTTTTTATGATGAGTACATCACAATGACAATTCATCACCTACATGAACTCCATCTATGTATGTCCTTTCAACCCCAAATTTTCTTGTTTTTGAGATAAAGTTTCACTCTTGTGGCCCAGGCTGGAGAGCAATGGCCCAATCTCAGCTCACTGCAGCCTCCACCTCCCAGGTTCAAGCGATTCTCCTGCCTCAGCCTCCCAAGTAGCTGGGATTACAGGTATGCGCCACCACACTCAGCTAATTTTTTGTATTTAGGAGAGATGGGGTTTCACCATGTTGATCAGGCTGGTCTCGAACTCCTGACCTCAGGTGATCCACCCACCTCAGTCTCCCAAAATGCCAGGATTACAGGTGTGAGCCACTGCGCCTAGCCCCCAAATTTTCTTTTGTCTCCACTCACACCCTTGCTTTCCCTCTCAGAGGCAGACCTGCCCCTGTCCACCTCAGAATCCACCCCCTCCGCAAGACCACTGCAGATCCTGTTCTATTTCCTGACCTTTGATAAAGAGCTTTTCTTTATTAATCTTTAGTCTATCACATATTTTCTTCTGTATTTTCAATCTCTCACTTTTCACTAGTTCTGCTCCCTTAGTCCATAGACATACTCAGGGTCCCCATCCCAAAACGCCTGCCTCTGAACCTGCCACACACTGGGTCAACCCATCCTTTCCACCTTCATATCCAGCTTCACCAAACCTCTAGGCTACCTTTTATCTCTATGAATTTGCCTATTTTAGGCGCCTCATATAAGTGTGATCACACAACACTTGCCCTTTGGTGTCTGGTTTGTTTCACTTCACGTAACGTTTTCAAGGTTCATCCGTGTTGCAGCATGTAACGAAATGTAATTGCTCTGTAAGTGTGAATAACGCTCCACTGTGTGTATCTACCATATTTTGTGTATCCAGTCATCTCCTAATGGGCATTTAGGTTATTTCCTCCTTTTGCTTTTTGTGAATATGAATAATGCTGCAATGAACACTGGCATTTGAGTGTGTGTTCAAGTTTCTGCTTCCACTTCTTGGGAATATAGACCTAGAAGTGGAATTGCTGGGTCCTGTCGTAATTGCATGATTGAACTTTTTGGAATAAACTACAAAACCACTTTCATGATGGCTGCAGCATTTTACATTCTCACTAGAAGGGTTTTGATTCATTTTGAGTCACCTTCATTCTTTTGCAAGTGGACATCAAGTTTCCCAGCACCGTTTGTTGAATACTGACATTTCCCCATGGGATGATTTTGGCATTTATGCTTAAATCGATTAACAATATATGTGAGGGTTTCTTTCAGAACTCTCCATTCTATTGCAATGGAGCATCTATCTTTAGCCAACACCACACTCTTCTTATTACTACAGTTTCTTGTTGTTGTTGTTGTTACAAACTCTCACTCTGTCACCAGGCAGGAGTGCAGTGGCGTGATCTCAGCTCCCTGCAATCTCCACCTCCCAAGTTCAAGCAATTCTCCTGCCTCAGCCCCCTGAGTAGCTGGGACTGCAGACGCATGCCACCAGCTACATTTTATATTTTTAGTAGAGATGGGGTTTTACCATGTTGCCAAGGATGGTCTCGATCTCTTGACCTCGTGATCTGCCCACCTCGGCAAATGTTTATTGACCCCTCTCATCTGTTCAGATGCTGTGTGAATGCTGAGCTTATAGCAGTGAAAAGGTTCACACTATAATGGGAATTTTATTCTAGTGTAGTGTCACACAAAAGTGAATTGATATTTTTTAAATGGTCCTCGGAATTAGTTTAATCACAACCACTCATGGAGCAGTGGCATGCATTGTGTGCCTGTATGTAATGAAAATAGACTCAGAGAGACAGCAGAACTTGCCCAGGTGCCAGGTAGAACCAGAGGCAGAATTCAAACCCAGATTGGAACCTGAGGCTGTGGCTCATGACCTCTGAATTCAGTGCCTCTGAATTCAACAAAGGAGCTTTCTTTTTTCTGCAGGGCCACTTGGAGAAGACAGCCAGAGTGGAATGTGGAGACTTCTGCCACACTGGGGACAGAGCAACTGTGGAGGAAGAGGGCTACATCCAATTCCTGGGGAGGGTGAGAATGTCATTGATGCCTCTGGGTAGGTATGTCTGATGCTGGGCTGGCTGTGGTCACCCTCACATGCCCCATGGGATCTTGCTTGCCCAGATATTCTTTCATGTATTGGGAACGGACCCTCAGCCTAATTTGTGTAGAGCCGTGTCTACAATGCCCTGATCCCAGGTTTTGGTGAAACTCCTTAACCCCTCCATACAGAAGAATCAATCAAAATGAAATTCAAGAGGCTCTGGAGGAGGAGCCATAATAAGACACTTTAAAGTGGGAGAACGGGATTAGGGAGGGAGACTGTCTGGGTCCCCAAGGGTTCGGGGAGCTTATTTCATGTCTGTGCTCCTCTAATGCACCACAAAATGTCACAGGACAAATATGGTAATAATAATAGCAGCTAACCTTTAGCTATTGTCTATTTTTATTTATTATTATTATGAATCTATATAGTATAAATCTGTGAATACATCTATTAAGAATAGATCTATAAATCTATTATTATATATCTATTCACTACTATAAAGCTATTATTTATTATAATTACTTAGCTAACGTGGAGTACTTCCTATGTGAAAACACTGTTCTTAGTGCTTTATAGAACTCACCTGTCAATACTGGAAGGGAGATGCGATTATTATCCCTATTTTACTGATGAGGAAACCGGTTGGCTGACCAGTAAGGAAATTTGCCTCACATCTGGAAGATAGCACAGGGCACAGTCCAGATTTGAACTGAGGTAGTCTGGCTCTCAGCCCCTGTTCCTAATCCCTACATGATTTTTTAAATGTCACGTTATGCTACAGTAACAATTTCTCTTGGACATTTTAGAGAAATGGATGGGATTTTTATAAAAATCATAAAACATGATGTACTGGAAATGTGCACGGGAGTAGATTTTAAATGCGCTCACCACAAAAGAAAAAAAGAGGTAATTATGTGAGATGATGGATATACTAGTGTGCCTGAGTGTGGTCACGGTATTGGTATGTGCATGTACATCCAAACGTCATGTTTTATCCCTTAAATATATATAATAAAAGCCAAAAATCATGCTGATCAAATGGGAAATAGTGAGCAGAATTTGCATAACTGTTTAAGACCAAGTTGGAGGCTTTCACGAGATTTCCTGTTGCAGGAAGCTGCTTGGGCCAAGAGCCGAGGGGACTAAGCATTCCCCCTCCTCTGTCAGTACAGGCCGTGAGGCGAGAAGCCCTGACCGGAGTCCTGTATTTCTCAGCCTACGATGTCCAGATCTTCACATTTGGGCCCCATGGCACAGACAGGTCAGGGGTCTCTGGCTTCCTATGACCTCTATCCTCTGTGCCAAGGAAAGCTGTGACTCTCTAAAGCAGGAGATTTGAGGACTTCGTTCACCCCAGCCCTGGCATCTGCCCCAGAACCCTTCATTCTCCAGGTGCCACGTTGGGCCTGCAGAGATGGAGAGCACTTTGGCGGAGCACCCAGCAGTGGTAGAGTCAGCTGGTCTGAGCAGCCCAGACCCGATTCGAGGGGAGGTGAGAAGAACACAGAAATCATTGTGTCTGTGCGTGGGCACTAGGAATGCAGGTGCCAAGGAAACTTCCAGGCTTTGCCTGGGCAGCCTTGGTGGAAGGAGGGCATAGTGTGCATGTGCACTTACATGGTACCGTGACCTGGGGGCACAGTGGCCTCTCTGTAGCTCTGAAGATAAGAATGACAGATTATATTTAGTGAGCACTTACTATATGCCAAATAGTTTCACTCTCACAGAATGGAATAATCTAAGAGGTCTTCTACTCTTTACAGATGAGGAAAGAGAAGCAGAAGGAGCTTGAGTAACTGTCCACATCACACAGATACTAAGGGGTGGGGCCAGAATGGCATCTCAGAAACGTGGCCCCAGAACATACATGCATCTGTTTAGTAAAAGGTGCTTATTCAACGCCTTCTATAGGCAAGGCCTTGTGTAATAGTATGGGAATAGCATTACTAATATAAGAATAATAAGTTGCTAGTAATTGTCAAATGCCCATTGGGTTCCAGGCACAGGATTGTATATACAATAATAGTAAAAATGATGATGAAAATGTTGATGAAGGAATAATAATAAATGTAAACTAACTGGATGTTTTATATGTATTATCTCATGGAAGCTTTGAGAAACCCAAATGAGGAATGGAACCTTTATTGCTCCTATTTTACAGAGAAGGCAACCAAGGGTAAGACGAGGTCAGGTAACCTTTCAAGGCATGGAGTGGAAACCAAAAGTACAGCGATTTGCACCTGATCCTCTTCTTTTCCAAAACTACTGCAGGGTCCAATTTCACCTTGTTTTTCCATTCACTCAATAAATATGGACTTTTTTTTTTTTGAGACAGCGTTTTGCTCTCGTAGCCCAGGCTAGAGGGCAATGGTGTGATCTCAGCTCATGCAACCTCCATTTCCTGGGTTCAAGCAGTTCTCTCATGTCAGCCTCCCAAGTAGGAGGAACTACAGGTGTGCGCCACCACACCTAGCTAATTTTTGTATTTTTAGTAGAGATGGTGTTTCACCACATTAGCCTGGTCTCAAACTCCCGATCTCTGGTGATCTGCTCACCTCAGCCTCCCAAAGTGCTGGGATTACAGGCGTGAGCCCCCGCACCTGGCCAATATCGACTTTTTAAGCTATGTAATAGGTTGATACTCACTGTGAGCCTCTGCCCTCATTCTGGAAGCTCAACCACCAGCTCCACTTGAGTGTCCTCTGGAAACTCAACCACCTGCCACACCCGAGGGTCCTCTAGGAACTTAACCGCCGGCTCCACTTGAGTGTCCTCTGAGAACTCAGTTACCTCCTCCACTCAACTATCTTCCAGGACCTCATCTACCTCCTGCGGTTGTGGTTCTTTCAGGACCTTATCCACCTCCAGCACGTGTCTGTCCTCTGGGACCTCATCCATCTCCTGCAGCTGTTGGTCCTCTGGGACCTCATCCATTTGCTGCATGTGTCTGTCCTCCAGGACTTCATTCATCTTTTGTAACTCTCTTTCCTTAGGGACCTCATCCATCTTTCTGTGCTATGAGGTCCATCGACTATGAAGTTCTAATCCTCTGCTACGTCAATAATCTCCACTCGTGGCCTCTGGGACTTCAGCCATCTCCTCCACCAGGGTCTCTTCCAGTACATCCGCCACCTGCTCCACTTGATGGGCCTCTGCTATCTGAACCGACTCCTCCAGGACCTCAGCCAGCTCCTCTACCCAGGTGGCCACTGGGACTTCAACCACCGTCTTCACCTATACCACTTGTGTTTATCTGAACGGTATGAACTGACTTGCAAAACGGATACATCTTTCCTTTTTTGAATAAATAGAAATGTCACATATTGTACTGCAGAGCTTTGCAATACAAGGGTAGCACTGGCTGAGGATGTGGTCACTTTGCTCCACTTTCTGAGAGTACAAGTCAGTTGCATTATTTCCTCATCATGACGTTGGCAGCAGATATCTTCTGTAGATGAGGAAAGAGAGTTTTATTCTTGGGTGGGGGCAACAGAGTTTCACTCTGCCACGCAGGCTGGAGTGCAGTGGTGCAATCCTGGCTCACTGCAACCTACACCTCCAGGGCTCAGGTGATCCTTCCCCCTCAGCCTCCAGAGTAGCTAGGACTACAGGTGTGCAACACCACGCTTGGCTATTTTTTCTTTCTCTTTTTGTTTTTTTGCTTTTTGTAGAGACTGCATTTCACCATGTTGCTCAGGCTGGTCTCAAGCTCCTGGATTCATCCCATCTGCCCACTTTGGTTCCAAAGTGCTGATTTTACAAGCGTGAGCCACTGTGCCCAACCAGAGATTGTTTCTAGGAGCCAGAAATACCAGTTTGCAGGCGTCTGTGGAACCTGGGCCCTATGGCCCGCTCTGTGAGGGATGAGACCCCTCCCTGGCTTGCAGGGCGTCCTGTGTCCTGTGGCAGAGAGACCCACACTGAAGGGCACAGAGCTTCTGGCCACCACTAATGGAGGCACAAGTGAGGGGACCCAGGGTGCAGAAGGAGGTGACAGAATCTCCTGGGAATAAACAGGAGGCCGTGGAAGGTGAAGAGGGGAAGTGTCACATGGGGTTTGTTGAACTCAGGTGGAGCTGGAAGGCTGCTCCTGGCCGGGCAAGCAGTGTGAGCGGGAGCGTGGAGGCTGCGTGAGGGCCACACGAAACTGCCATGGGAGAGCTCAGATAGCACAGTGTGCACAGAGAACCACTCTGCCTGGCACTCCGCCGTTGCCCTACAGCCTTTAGTCCATTATCTGTAGGAGAGATGATTCTTTCCCTGGGTGTGTGAAGGCTCTGGATCAGAGTGGATGAATGTCTAGAGGTCTGGAGAATGTAACTTGGTTCTGTCAAGGGGCCCCGTCTCCCTGAGTTTTTATGGCCCAAGGAGACTAACAATGAGGCTGGGTCTGTTTCAGTGGAACTGCGGCCTTGGCCTTCAGAATGAGGCTGACTCTGGCAGGGAACTCAAGGCCAGTCCTGAGCTGCTCTGGCATCCTCTCATCCCCAGCACCCTCTCCTTCCCACCCGCGAAGCTCAGCTTTGCACCTCCTACCCTTGGCATGCAAAATCCTCCCCTTCCCTGTGTCTTTGCTGCCTGAGCCCAGACACCAACTCTCAGTGGGGCTCAGAGCCCCAGCTTTCTCACAAATGAGCTGGGAATGATGCGGTTATGAGGTCATGATGAGGACAAGGAGGCCAAGCCCATAGGAAAGCATCTTGCAGAATAGCTGGTGTGGGAGAGCCCCCAGCCCCGACTGGTTAAATGGAAACGTCCTCAGAAGGTCAGCAAAAGATCTTTATTGAAGTTCATTAAACAAACCTTAGGGTATAACAGCTCAGGCCCTGGGATTTCCAGTCTCTCTTTCAAAACTAAGGGAAAGCACCTGTCTCCAAGATGAGAATTCAGATCCTTACGGGATGAAGAGATTATAAAAATGCACACACAGTTAAACTCAGATTGATATCTGTAATCTGTAGACAATTATTCTCCAGACACAGATGCAGCCACACTCAGAAGTATTCATCAGGGGCACAGATAGTTCATAGAAGACAAAATGTGTACTGGGCAAAAGAAGGTCTCCTAGAAATAAACCAAAATCTTTTTACCTTACAGGACAATTTTGAAATTTGAAGGGTCTCCTGGGCCTTGATATCTTGGAAAAGTCTCCAGCCTATTTTGTGCTCCACGCCCAGTACTACCTCCTCTCTCTCACCTCCATGGTGTTTCCCTTAATAAACACTCACAGTCCTGCCTTTCTGGGCGTCTGCTTCCTGGAGGACCAGTTCACACCCCAGGGTATAGCAGGTGTGACTCCTCATACACGGTTCAAACCCAGGCAGATACTGCCGTGCTGGACACAGAAGCAGGGTTACCCTTCGGGGAGTGTTGACTGGGAAGGGCCTGAGGCCACCTTCTGGGGTGGGGAATATCCTGTCTCAAGCCATGGGTGGAGGTTTTTGTGCTCATTCATTCTAGAAATAGTCACTGAGTGCCTAGTGACTGCCAGTGGTGCCTTGTGAGCAGATAGACAGGAATCTATCTTCATGAGGTGGCCACCTTCTCCTAACAGGGAGTAGAAGGGGGCCCAGCAGCAGCTGTGGAGCCAGTGAGGAGCCTCGCAGAGGCTCAGGGTTGTCAGAGCCCTCTCCCCACTGAGCCAGCTGCCTGCAGTAGCACCGACTCTGGGGGTAGACATTTCTCAGTGAGTCCTGTGCCCCCCACCATCTTCCTGTAATTTTTAAATTGTGTGATAGGCAGAGGGCGGTGGTGAGAGGCTCACTGAGTGGGCCTGGAGAGGAGGAGAGAACACAGGGATGAGGTCAGTCCGTGGAGGGGACAGGCAGAGAGAAGGGATGAGAGAGGGAGGGGAAGAACAGAGAGAAAAAGAAAGATGAGGACAGAGAGAGGGGTTGAAACAGAGAGACAGAGAAGGGAGAGGGAGAGAAGGTGGGGGTGAAGGAAGAGAGCGGTGGAGATGGGAGGATGGAGTCATGGAGAGAAGCCGATTTGGGCCCAGGGGGAGAGAAGGAGAGATGGAAGAGACAGAGACAGAACCAAGGGAGACAGAACCAACTACGGTGAGAACCAAGGGAGCTGGAGGGAGGGAGACGTCCAGAGAGCCGGACAGTGATCCACACACCGAGGGAAGGCAAGACAGAAACAGGACAGAGGAAACCAGAGAGATGGGAGGACTGAGGTGGGCAGAGGGGCTGCGGAGAAGCATAGAGAAACAGCCCAGGAGAGGAAGGGAAAGAGTTGTTGAGGACATGGTCACAGAGAGAGACAGAGAAAGGAAGGACAAAGAGGCGGGCAGAGAGAGGCAGAGAAAGAGAAACCAGGGAGCCAAGGGGTGAGCCTGCGGAGGGGGAGGGGGACGGATGGCCCAGGGGAGGGGACAGAAAAGGCAGGTAGTCCTGGGTCTCAGCAGCTGAGAGGAGTTCTTGCACTCCATGGCTGTGACCTCCTTAGGGCCCAGCTCCATGAAAGCCCATCACACGGGAACACTCAGGCCTCCCTTGTGGCTGGGTTGCTGGTGGAGGCTCTGGGTCTGTCTCTGAAGCAGCTGAAGCAGGAACTTCAGGGGAGAGGGCTGCCCTGCCTCAGGTTTGTCTCTTCTGTGGGGCGGGGACCCAGAGCCTCCCTCACTGCCCTGGTCCCTGCTACATTTCCCATCCTGGCCAGCTAGGTGGCCATCAAGTCCCATACCTGGGAACCAGGCTGGGACCTCTTGTCCCAGCCTCATCTGTTCTCACCTGGCTGCAGATTGCAGCCACAGCTCTGGCAAACAGTCCACACATGCTGGCTATCCCCTGATCCACACATCCCTAGAGGACTCCTGCCCGGTTCCCACGGCGCAGCCCTCAGCCAGTGGAGACAGGAACGTGGGGTTAAATGCTTTTCCCCTTTTCACTGAGGGACAGAGATGCACAAGCTGAATGCAAATTTTAAAATTTATTTTATTTTATTATTTTTAGTTTTAAGGCAGTGTCTTGCTCTGTCACCCAGGCTGGAGTGTAGTGGCCTGATCTCAGCTCACTGCCACCTCCACCTCCTGGGTTCAATTGATTCTCCCACATCAACCTCCTGAGCAGCTGGGATTACAAGCGCCTGCTGCCACGCCTGGCTAATTTTTGTAGTTTTAGGAGAGACAGGGTTTCACCATATTGGTTAGGCCTCCCCTGACCTCAGGTCAACTGCCTGCCTCAGCTTCCCAAAGTGCTGGGATTACAGGTGTGAGCCAGCACGCCCAGCACCCAGCCACAATTCACTTTCTAGATGCATCCTAGAGATCACACTGGGTTAAGCCTCAGTTGCCCTCAGCGTGGTCATCTCTACAGTATACGCTTAGCTTCTCTCTCCTTCACTTTCCCAGACCCTCACTCTGCTCCCAGGATTCACTTTATCAAATAACCCTCCTGCTGCAAAGTCCTGGGCACAGGCCCTACTTTCAGCATTGGAAGGGGGCCCAGGCTAGGACCAAGAGGCCCCGCTCTGGGCTCCCACAGCCCATTCCTCCCTCTACTTCCACCACAGTTACATCCTCCTGTCCCTCGGTGCTTCCTCACCTTTCCCTCTGGCCACTGTGAGATCCCAGGGGAAGGGGCAGCCCCTCTGTGCCCCAGTGCAGGGCTCGGCCTCAGCACACGGTCAGTCTGTGCTGGGGCGAAGTGGTGAATGAGTGAGTGGTTGAGTTATAATGCATGGTCAGATTTGTCTCTTCCACATGTCTCTATCTCGGCCCAGTGTTCTTATCCACATGATGGGCATATGAGGCTGGGTGTCCCTAAACCCTGCAAATTCAGAGCTGGCATAGTCACCACAGCTGGTGACTGACCTTCCTTGACTTCACCTCACTTTCTGTATTTATAAAATGGGGGGGGGTACCTTTCTCTAAGAGTTAAGGGACGGCCTGACACAGGGAAAGAAACTCTCCAGCTTGAGCACTGAGAACATCTATCTTGCTCTCAAATACCTAATCAGGGGCCACGCTTTCTGCTCTAATCTGTTTTGAAGCTGGTGTCATTTAGTAAAGGCAATTCGGTTATGAAGCTTCAATTATTAAAACAGTGCAGTAAATGTGTGTGTGGACAGACAGATACATGTAATAGAAGAGCAAGTCCAAAAGTGACAGAAATCCATACGGGAATAGAGAATGGGACAAAGGAAGCATCTCAATGCAGGGTGTTGAGACACCTGGCCAATCACCTGAAAACTAAAAGAATAAAATTGGCTGGGCACAGTGACCTATGCCTGTAATTTCACCACCTGGGGAAGCCAAGGTGGGCAGGTCACCTGAGGTCAGGAGTTTGAGACCAGCCTGGCCAACATGGTGAAACCCTGTTTCTACTTCTAATTTGTGTTTAATCAGTTCACATTGATACAGATAACAAAAATATTTGGGCTTATTTCTGCCATCTTTTGTGTTATACGTATACTCTTGAGATGGATATTCCCAAGGGTCATAGACTGGGCTTGGACCCCACACTGCTCGAGGCCATGAGACAGGAGGCAGTCCTTGAGGGACCTTCACAGAGGACCTTTGGGCCTTGCTGAGTGCAACTACAGCAAGTGACCATGGTGGAGACACTGGCCACCAGCCATGTCTGCTCCCACCACAAAGCCTCCTCCACATAACCCAGCATAACTCTTCCTGGGGCTGTGCCCACTGCCCTGGCTCTGTCTGCCCATGGTCCTGCAGATGTCACAGGACAAACAAGGAATCCATATGAAATCCATAACCAGCACCCATCTCAGTCCTAGGAACAACAGAAGTGCAGAAGGAAGAGGAGGAAGAGCAGCCCATATGACCTATGGAAGATAGGACAGGGCCAGCTGGCCCTTCCCAGTAGGGCCCAGTAGCACACAGCTACTCCAGGACAGATGTTATGAATAAATATGAACCAGGGGCCATGCGCAGTAGCTCACACCTGTAATCCCAGTACTTTGGGAGGCCAAGGCAGGTGGATCACCTGAGGTCAGGGGTTCAAGACCAGCCTAACCAACATGGCAAAACCCAGTCTCTACTAAAAATACACAAATTGGCCGGGTGTGGTAGCATGTGCTTGTAATCCCAGCTACTCGGGAGGCTGAGGCAGTAGAATCACTTGAACCCAGGAGGTGGATGTTGCAGTGAGCTGAGATCAAGTCACTGCATGGCAGCCTAAGCGACAGAGCAAGACTCCAAGTGAAAAAAAAAAAAAAAAAAGAAAGAAAGAACCAGGGAAGGGAGCAGTGCACAAATCCAGAAACCCACCACTGAACTGGAAGGAAGCAAGAGGCCAGCAGTAACCCAATCTACACCATGATGTGGCCTCGCTACACATGTCATGAGGCTTGCACCCACCTACGGGTCCACTGTAGTCAAGGTACACAGGTCAGTCTTGAGCACAGGATTATAGCACCCCGGGAGGTGGGGGTCTTTGCCACAGAGGGGACATGGGCTAGTGTCCTCAAGCAGAATGGCCCTTCAAGCTCCCATGAAAAGGTTGGCATCCAACTTCACAACCCTCTCCCAAAAAGAGGAGCATTTTGGCCTCTCAAAAAACTGCATGTGGGTCAGTGGAGCCTAATGCTAGCCACCCCTCTCTCTATCACAGGAGGAGGAGCCACCCACCCTTTTCCTTCACCCATCAAGGTAATCAGCCATTAGCACCCAAGCCAAGGGGCGGAGGAAAGACAAAGAATGCATATTCACACCAAATTTCACTCCATGCTTAACTAGGTGCTTCTTATCGGTAACAGTGACCCTGCAATGGACCTTAGTTTTTACATCTGCAAAACAGGCATTAGACAGCTAACTTCCAGCTGACAGACACTGGTTGCAGGAAAGGCACGGGATCAGCACTCATATGCATTATCCTTTCCCCCTAAGAAAAGTGCTCCCCAAACAGCCAGGCATGGTGGCTCATGCCCGTAATCCCAGCTCTTTGGGAGGCCAAGGCAGGCAGATCACTGGAGATCAGGAGTTCGAGATCAACCTGAGCAACATGGCAAAACCCCATCTCCAGTGAAAATACAAAAATGAGCCAGGAGAGGTGGTGGCTGCCTGTAATCCCAGCTACTTGGAGGCTGAGACAGGAGAATTGCTTGAACCGGGAGGCAGACTTTGCAGTAAGCTGAGATTGCATCACTGAACTCCAACCTGGGCAGCAGAGCGAGACACTGTCTCAAAAAAAAAAAAAAAAAGGCTCCTGGCCCTTCAACCCCCTTGAACAAAGGAGAAAGGCAGAGCAGTCTCTGGGACAAGATGGGGCACAGGCACACCAAGGCCCCCAGAAACCTGGTCAGACTGATAGATGAGTAACTATCTCAACTGGCCTGTCCAGTTCAGAGATGGAAAGCTGGGGAAAGTCTTGATCTCTCGGGGGGCTCTGAATGGCCTCCTGGTGAGGAGGGATGGTGAGTGATGGTGAAGGATGGTGAGGGATGGGAATCCCTGAGCCCTGAGGCTTATTATCCCCCATAGGAACACGCAGACCTCCCAAGGAGCCCCCTTCTCGGTCCACAGGGAATGTGTGAGCCAGCTCTGCCCTCCACTGGCTGAATTTAAAACTGCAGCCAACTGAGGGATGTGAAATAAATGTCACACATCACTCTCCCTGTTCATTCATTCCTCATTCACCAAGGGCTACTCTGTATCAGATGCCAAGATAGGACAGGAGCATAAATTTAATTCTCTTGTGTCTTCAGGGCTGTATCTGCATGAATTTCCCCGTACTCCCCCTGCTTCCTCAGTGGCCTGGTCTGATAGAAACAGAGACTTTACCTTTTTTCAAGGCTCTTCTGGCAAATCGTCTCATCCTTATTTGTCCACAGAGGCCAGCTCAGTTCTGCATCCCTGGAGAAGGCTGATGTGAAGCAATATCCATTGCTGAGCATTTGCTAGGTACTAGGCACTAGCACAGACCCTTTCTGTCTGCCATATCCCTCCCAAGCTCACTGCAAGACAGGCCCATCTTCATTCCCTTATAACAGTTGGGGAAACTGGGGCTCAGTGAAATTCCACAGCTTTTCAGAGGTCACATGGCCTGAAGATTCTAGAGCCTACTTCAAACTTTGTTCCCACTGACCCCAGAGTCTCTGTTTAGGTTTTCCTGAAGATGCGAGTGTGTGCTCTGTCCACAGCTATGAATGACCACAGCTATGAATCAGGCACTGCCTAGTCAGGCTCAGCCTGACTTTTCACATTGCAAGGTGGATCTGGTCTGGACAGCAGTCCTGGGACTGCTCACTATATCACTCTGAGACTCTAGCCTTGCTCTTTACCCATAGGGTATGCATATCTATCCCTGGGCATGCTTGATCGTGGCTCAGCAGGGCATTCCAACCAGCTAGTCCTCAGGCTTCAGACACCCCAGCAGTTCGATCAGGCTGTCCTGAGGCCTTTAACACATGCATTGTACAAATGGTGATGACACTGGGGCACTCTATTTACCCCAGATGAAGAGTCTGAGGGCCCCAGTAGGCCAGAGGCTCTGGTGAGGTAGAATCCCAGCCTGTACCAACTTTTCATTGCTTTGAACAAAGCGTAGTCCAACTCTGGCCAAGACCCTGACAACCAGGGGGCAGCAGCCCTGCTGGGCCCAGACCAGGAGCCACCTACCCTTTAGAATGTCAGCATAGCCAAGCTATTATTTTAAGTTTATGGAGACTGACAACCAGCCTCCACTGTTCTCTTGTTACTGAGCAGCACAGGAGTATTGGCAGAGAGGAAGTGTTCTGATATTTCAAATGTTTCTGGTGGTTGAAATAATAGCATAGTTTTGGAAATAACAGGCTACATCATAAAATTACCTCCTTCTGTTTCCTAGAACTTATAATGAGAATAATTTAAATAACCATTATTTACCAAATTTTATTCATGCATGTATAATACTATTGATGTATTGTTCGAGGAAAAGTAAAGCACATATAAAGGAAGTTGTTAAACTAAAAACAAATACAAGGGGACTTTTAAAGGTTTGTGGGAGAATGAAATTAAAAGATAAGACTAAAAAATATAAATTTTGAGTGTGAGATTCAAGTTCTATCAAGGTCAAGACACTTTTGTAAGTGATGATATCAGCCATTTTGTCCATCTCCAAAGAACTGAGGATCCTGGGAATTTAACCATATCAAGGCAGTCTTTTTTACACTATTAAACAGAGAAAAACACGTGCCCTTTAAATAATTTTTAAGATTAGGAAACAAAAGAAGTCACAAGGAGCCAAATCAGGACTGTGAGGTTGATGCTTAATGTTTTCCCATTGAAACTCTTACATAATTGACTTTGTTTGATGAGAGGAATAAGCAGGAGCACTGTCATGATAGATCACTCTTTAGTGAAGCTTTCTTGGGCCATTTTTCTGCTAAAGCTGTGGCTCTCTCAAAACACTCCTAATAAGCAGATGTTACTGCTCTTTGGCCCTCCAGAAAGTCAGCAAGCAAAATGCCATGAGCATCACTGAAAACTGTTGCCTTGACCTCTGCTCTTCACCAGTCTGCTTTTGCTGTGACTAGGCCACCTCTGCCTCTTGGTAGCCATTGCTCTGATTGTGGTTTTTCTTCAGCATTGTACTGGGAAAGCCAAGTTCTATCTCCTGTTACAATTCCTTGAAGAAATGCTTCAGGATCTTAATCCCACTTGTTTAAAATTTTCATCTAAATCTCCCCTCCTATCTGCAGCTTATCTGTCCATGGTGTTGGGTCTTTTTCTGCTATTAGTCATTGGTCCTCTTCAATTAGGGCATGAACAAGATGAATATTTTTTCCTCACAAATTAATATGGATGGTCTGCCACTGTGGGCTTCATCTTTCACATCAACTTTTTTTTTTTTTTTTTTTGAGATAGAATTTCACTCTGTCTCCCAGACTGGACTGCAGTGGCACCGTCTCAACTCACGGCAACCACCTCTGCCTCCTGGGCTCAAGCGATTCTCCTACCTCAGCCTCCCAAGTAGCTGGAATTACAGGTACATGCCACCACACTCAGCTAATTTTTGTATTTTTAGAAAAGACTGGGTTTCTCCATGTTGGTCAGACTGGTCTTGAATCTCTTCCTTTCTTAAAATATGTTATCCATTTGTGAACTTTCAGGTTTTTTGTGGGGGGGGGCATTGTCCCCAAAACTTTTGGTAAAACATCCATGACTTCACCATTCTTCCACCCAAGCTTTACCGTGAATTTAATGTTTGTTTTTACTTATTTTTCACAGAATTCATTTTTTTCTGATAGGGGCTCTTATCAAGTCAATGTCTGATCCTTCTCAGTGTTTCAAACTAGACTCTATTCAGATATATTATAACAAGTTGGTGTGAGTTTATTTTGGTGTAAAAAACGTGAAATCCATGCATAGTTTTCACATAATACACATTTTCCATGAGATTTTTAAAGTCCCTCATAAATAATTCAAAAACAAATTTGGGAAAAAGTGAGACATTATGTAGAGCCTGGTGGTAATGAGGGATTTGGACTAGCAGCTTCATACGGCAGCTCAATGAGAAGCCAGAAGGCAACTCCTTTCCATTTTCTGGGTGGGGCTCCAGCCCCTGAGTGGGGATAAGGTGGACCGAAGCCCTTTATGGAAGCTGGCTCAGGATTTCACCTAGGCTTCCTGGAGAAGGAGGCAGAAGAGAATGTCTCCTTGCCATGAACTCCACATTTCAGCTCACTGGAAATTTAGGCTCTGGGAATGGAGGGGAAGAGGGCAGAGGAAAGGCTGGTAGCGGGGTGGGGTCTCAAGGGAGGGGAGTGACAGAGGAGGCTGAGTCCATGCCTGGAGGTCAGAGAGCAAATGCCCCCAATTGTGCTCCATCTGTGCATCATCTGTGTGAGGATCCATGTGCAGAAACTCGAGGAATCACTGTGTCCATTTATTCAGGTCTGCGCCTCTTGTCTGGAGAGGATGAGGTTTCTTTTAGCCTCCTACGCTCTCCACCAATGATCGTGAGTTTCCATTCCAGTCACAGAATCTGGCTTTGAGAAGAAGAAACAGTTCCTCCAGCTTTTCTTCAAGAGCCTCCGGTCGCCATCTGTAGCTCCAGATCACAAGCTGGACTCAGGGCAGCAGGCACTCCTGGGCTTTGTCCTCATCCGTGCCAAGGCAAAGCCTGGTGAGGGTTTTACATTCCACTAAACTAGTGCTGGACTGCACTGGCACATCCCTTGTCCCTGCACAGAATGCCTTTCATCCCCTGGTTAAATGATTCTGTGAAAAACAAGAGAATCATCACCACAACCCTACCAGAAGACCCTCACCACCCCCCAGGGTGATCTAGGCCAAGTGAAACTTAGGTTCACCTGCTTCTGCAACAAGCTCAATGGAGTCTGCTGGGTTCGCCAATTAAGCAGCTCCCGTGAGGCTGAAGCATCTCCCCCGTTGCCCAGGTGGCTGTAGAGGCTCCTGCAGTCATCACGGGCAGCTGGGCGGAAACACTGAGACCACTGACCAGAGTCTGCCCAGAACCACACCTGCACCTGGCAACAGGGCAGACCATCAGTGGAGAGGCGTGGGGGCACAGCGAACCCTCTGCCCTGCCCTCTGCTGAACCCACTCCTGTGACCCCAGAGCATCTTCCCTCATCCCGAGCACACCCTGTTCTCTCTGCCTGGAAGGCTTCCTCCCGCTGCCGGCCTGGAGCACACCTGTCCACGAAAAACCACTGGCTCCTCACCCCAGGCCCCAGGGGCCCCGGGTGGGGCTGGGTGTTCCCGGAAGGCCTCAGAAGGAAGAGGTGAGTGAGTGAGTGAGTGACAAGGTCCAAAACTATCCCTTGCCGTTCTTTAGAATTCACACTTCCTTGTTCTCTCTTGTCAGTTGCTTCCCTAAGTAAAGCTCAAAACCCCTGTCCACAGAATACCTGAAATACATAATTTAAAATATACATTATTATATAATTTTAAATATTTAACAAATTGAAATAAATGCAAATCTATACCCTGATAACATCAGGTGCTCCTATAACACTAAAATTCACCATTTTGGATTTTGCAATGAAAATCTCAAAAAATTTTTTGGAAAGTACGAATAGAGATATAATATAATAACAGACTGTTTCTATTAATAACCTTTCAATGAAATTAGAAACGAGTGAAAATTGAGGGAAAACCACCACATAGATATGTTACGACCCCCCCCGCCCCGCCCCATAAGACATTTTGGATCAAAAAGCCACCAAAACCAACATGTAGCTCAGAAAGTTAAACATGGAAAAGAAACACAAGAAAAGCAGAGAACGAGAAATAGGAATGAGATCAAAATGAATTCAAATATCTTAGGAACTGTGAAGGCTTTGGTGCAAAAATCCAAACACAAACAAAAAAAAATGGCTTATTTCCTTTCTTTTAAGGGAGGAGCAGAAATATACGATTAAAGATGAGAATAAACAGAAAACCAAAGACACAGAAGAAAATTAACTTCAGATCCACCTTGTAGAGCTCAGAGCTGGAGGTGAAGAGAGCTGGCCTGCTGGGAGAGGCTGGTCAGCCCAGGCTCTCCACCCCACCCTGCCCCACCTACTCTCCCGAGGAGGGCATGGGTACCATGCTAGGGGACCTGGAGAGGGGTACAGAGCCCTGGAGGAGGCCAGGGTCAGGGGCTGCCATGGGAAGGGGAAAGGCAGTGGCCCCCAGTCTTCCCAGAGGCCTCTGGGAAGTCTGAGCAGAGCTGGGAGTCCAGGGCTGCCCCTTCTGCTGGAGAATACACACAGCTCAGCACTAACGGAACAGCGGGATCCCAGGACCTCACAGCCTCACAGTCCCTCCAGAGCGTCAGGGACCAGGCAGTATCCTGGGCAGATCTCAGGGAAGTGGAGGGAGAGCCAGCCACTGCCACTCTTGGCTCCCATCCTGCACAGGGACACAATCTGTTCTCTGAGTGGGTGGGTGGTCCTCCAAAGTGTCCTCCCCTGCCAGAGCCTCAGTTTCCTACTGGTTACTTGGGATTCTGACAGACAGCCTTCAAGGAAGGGAATTCTGACAGCCTCCCAGGAAGGGAATTCCTGTCCTCTCAGTATGCTGTGATTGGCCTCGCAGTTGCAGCCTTAGGCCTGTGAAGGAGTGGGCTCCTCCTAGCCAAGCCCCGTGTCCCAGGACCTTTCTGTGGGTACTCCTGAAAACCCTCTAGAGGCAGCCCCTCAACCCTGAAACAGAAGGGAGCCCCACTTAGCTTTGGTGGCCCGGAATGGATGCTTTCCCAAGATCCGCCCACCCCATCCCCCATTCAGCACATGCTGACCTTGCCCTCCTGGGGTCCTGTCCTCTAGGCCTGGGAGCAAAGTGCTTGTCTCTATCTTGATGCCCAGGTCAAACTAGGCAAACATGACATTTACATTTCAAGAAGAAAGAACCACATTTTCATCAAGAAAGTTTGTACCAATTTATACCCATCAACTGTGTTTGGGAATGTCTATTTCCTATATCTTTGCCAGCCCTGAATTTTAAAAATCTTTTTGTTTCTTTTTTCTCTTTGTGTTTTAGCCATCTGTTTGCCAAAATACAACGCTGCATTTTTCAAAGTGTTTATTTTTTGAAACAAGCACAATTGAGCAACATTTGTTTCTCTTGACTTTCTCCATTTCTTTGACTATATTTATTTATTCCTATCCTTATAGATTTTTCCATTTCCTACTGGGGCTTGTATTGCTTTCTTATTCAGCTGCGGTTCCTTTCATTCAGATTGCACATATTTTCTACCCTGTCACTTACCTTTTACCTTTACCCATGGCAGTTTCCTAATGCACAAGAATTTCATTTTGAAGAAATCAGATTTGGCGAGTGTTATGGCATGAATGTTTGTGTCCCCCAAATTCAGATGTTGAAATCCTAACCTCAAATGTGATATTAGGTGGTGGGGCCTTTCAGAGGCAGAACCCTCATAAATGGGATTGGTGCCCTTATCAAATGGACCCCAGCTCTCACCTTCTTTCTGCCGTGTGAGGACGCAATGAGAACTCAGGGCCATTTGCACCAGGAAGTGGGACCTCTCTAGAACCAACATGCTGGTGCCCATCACTCAAACTTCCAGCTACCGGCCAGGCGCAGTGGCTTAAGCCTGTAATCCCAGCACTTTGGGAGGCCGAGGCAGGTGGATCACGAGGTCAAGAGATCGAGACCATCCTGGTCAACAAGGTGAAACCCCGTCTCTACTAAAAATACAAAAAATTAGCTGCGCATGGTGGCGCGTGCCTGTAATCCCAGCTACTCAGGAGGCTGAGGCAGGAGAATTGCCTGAACCCAGGAGGCGGAGGTTGCGGTGAGCTGAGATCGCGCCATTGCACTCCAGCCTAGGTAACAGAGCAAAACTCCGTCTCAAAAAACAAAACAAAACAAAAAAAACTTCCAGCTACCAGAATTGTGAGAAACCAATTACTTTATAGGCCACCCCACTTACGTTATTTTGTGACAGCAGCCTAAAAAGACTAAGGACAGCAAATTATTTGGCTCCTGTCCTTTAAGAGTCACATCAAAGGGTGTGACAAACCTCCCGTATTATAGGGCCGTCCAAGTGAACTGCTGAGGTTGTAAACTCTCCTGTTCCCTTGGATTGATTTCTGCTTCCCATTGAGTTATCCATCTACCCACATTTTTCTGCATCTGAGCCGACAGGAACCAAACTCAGAACACAGTCCCTGTTCCTTCTCTCTCCAAATGTTCCTCGTGGTAGGAAGGCATCACGGTAGGAAGGAAGGAGACGTCATAGCCCAGGGACCAGGTGTCTGTCACACCACCTCTTACTCTGTGCCTGAATCATACCTACTCTAGGGAATTTGCCACAGGCATAAAGTTATTCTAAAGTTCCCACCCCAGGCCTTTCATCCCAACCAACCCCTGTTGAGCTAATTCTTTTCCCCAGACTCTCCTCTCATCCCCAACTCTTCCACTGCCAACTCCAAAGTAACTTCTATACTTTTCAGACCAAGCTCCCACCTCCACAGCCTCACTCATTGTGTCCTTGGTCACATCAGGGTCACCACCTGAGATGTCGCTCACCTCCTGCGGAAGTCTGGCCTGCAGACCCTGATTGAAGGATGGATGAATGAATGCACTCACACCATTACAGTGTTTCAGGTGGGCTAGGGATGGCTGTTGGCTGCTTTCAGAGGGCAAAATGCAACCGGTCAAGCAAGACTCCCTGTCCATCCACACATTTATTCCTAACAGAGGTTCTAAGTTAACACATTCATGGATAATTAACATGGTTAAAAAAGTGGTTATACGAATGATAAAAGCTTTAGCTTCCAGGCCCAGAGTAAACCCTATTAACAGGTAATTACCCTTTGATCTCCCCGAGAGGCCCATCCAGCACAAAGTTACATGAGTAAACAAAGTAGAGACAAAGGGATGTAGGGTAAACAGACTTAAACTGGAACTTAACGAACCAGCCAGTCACTTTCCGCCTGCCCTATTAAAACCTTTCGGCCTTCCCAAAGGTTTGAGACTATATAACTTATAACTTTCCCTAAATATTTTCTGTAATGTTTTGCCAACCACCCCAAGTGAATTCCAACTCATACCTCCTATGTGTCTGCCCCTCATCAGATGTTACCTTTCTCTGGGACCTCTGACATGAGGTGTGTCTCCCTCCTTGTCATGCCATGGTTACTTCTAGGGTTGAAATAACTAAAATGCCAAGTGATCAATTGTATAAATCCTTTTAGTCACAGTGCTATGCTTTTAACAGGTGCTTTAAAAAAACAGCTCTATGGAATGATTAACATTTACATCTCTGAGCACCTGAGTCTAGCAAGACCTACCAAAGGCCAGTTAGGATCCTTGTATCTTGCAGAATATCTTTGCTAAGGGGAGCTCAGGAAGCAGGAGAGATGGACACACCTCAAATTCATTCTCTGAGGCAACCCGTGCTGCACCAAGCACCTATTCTGTGCCAAGCCCTGCACTGAAGACAAATAAGAGATAGCAGACAAGGCCAGATGACCTCGGAAGCCCCAAGTCCTACGGGGACAACAGGTATAAATAAGCAAGCACTGACTTCCATGAAGAATTCCAGCCTTTGAGGGTAACTGTGTGTGATGATGGATATGTTCATAAATTTGCTTGTGGTATTACACAGTATATACATATAGTAAAATCGTCACACTGTATGCCTTGAACACATACAATTTTTATTTGTCAATCATACCTTAATGAAGCTGGGGAAAAAATCTTTTCTTCTTTGGGTTGATACATCATCTTCAGAGTGTGAGCCATAGAATTATTGCCATAACATCATTATGAATAATGAAAATATGTAGTCACTTAAAGAACTCCAACCATTGATAGCCCAGTACCAGATGGAGATGGCATTGGGTGTGATTTATGGAGGGTGCTGGGAGCATCCTCCTGGGAGACTGTGAGTATTATGAAGGGCGGCTGTCAGCTGAGACTGAGGGGATTCAGAGGAGCCCCATGTGGAGAAGGAAGAGAGAGTGAATGGGTGTGGAAGAATTCCAGTGAAGGGGTGGGCACCATGGAACACCACGTTAAACACTGAACAAGAAACTAGAAATGGAATGGAGTAGAAATAGAGGCTATCCAGGAAGGGGTTTTTGGAAACACAGAAATTACATCTATAACCTGCAGCGCACCCCACACCCATGACAGAATGACACCCATGCCCATGACAGAACGACAGGTGCAAAGCCCCTGAGCAGGAAGGAGCTTGGCCTGTTGGGGCAAGCCAAGAGGCAGGAGGTCCGGAGTGTAGAGGGGTGGGGGAGCAGAGTGCTGGATGAGGGCAGGGACTGGGCACTGCACGCAGGGCAGTGCAACGCAGCACATGCTCTGAATGTCACAAGATGTCCCAGGGAAGGACAACTGGGGTGAGGGATGGGGTCATATTTACTTTTAAATGTGACTCTGCCATTTCCCACATCATCAACCTCCATGTGGCTGAATTCACTGGACAGTCCTGGGCTTCCCATCATGTAACCCATCAAAACCATTTCACTTAGTTGGTGGCTCCCTGACTCTAGAAACAGTCTTCACCTGACTTCCAGGGACCCTGCCCTCCTGAGTTTCCTCCGACCCCACTGGCTGCTCCTTGCCAATCTCCTTTGCTCCTTCCACGTTTCTCCAACACCGTGACACGTGTCTTTGCGGCTCAGAAGTTGGTTTTTTCCCTTGCTTTCACTAATTATTTTGCGTGTTATACCTACAGAGTCCTCCCCTTACCCCAGGCAAGTATTCTGGTGTTTAATGAGTGTGTCTGTTTGTATGCATTCTTGAGAAACCTGCTTTTCTCTGTAATGTGTCACGTTTCATTGACTGCCCACCTTGTGTCTTCTCAGGGTATAGGTTCTGTCTCAAACAGGACTGTGAGGCCCTTTGGCCCCATCCTTCTCGCCCCTTCCTGCCACATTCTGGGTCTTCCTGGGACCCCAGATCAGCCTTGTCAGCCCTTGAAACGGAGGGACCGCACAGGCTCTGCCCCAGGCTGCACCAGGACATTCCCCAGAGCAGAGTCCTGTCCACGCAGTCTGCTTGCCGGAAACCATGCAGGACCCATTTTCCTCCTGCTCTGATCAAACCCCAAGAACCACATCACTGGGGGCCATGGCAGGGACGGCCTTCTAATGAAAAAGAGCCACCTGCTCATTCTCCTCGAGACATGTGCACCCACTGAAAGCTCTGGCTCCCCTCTCCGTAGACCAAGCCCCTCCACTCCCTCATTTTGTTCAAGTTCAGTCGCTTATCCATACTCCAGACATGGCCTGAGCGTGTCCTGGCACCAGCCTCATGCAGTCACCATACAGGAAGGGCACAGAATGCGGCGCAGGCAGCCCAAGGGCAGCAATGTGTCAGGAGAGCACACAGAATTCAGGCAGGATCTAGAGGTGGCCACTGCCCTTGGTCCTCACCCTTTGGGGGCCTCAGAGCCCACATGTAAAATGGGCTTCTTAAGAATATCCACCTTGGTGAGGCGTGGTGAGGAATGAACATGCAGTGGTGTGGCTTAACATAGTTGCTAGTAACAAGGAAAACCTAGTCCATGAGACATCTGTGCCACATACATAGGATGGGGTGATCCGAGGGGAGGATACCAACTTCCATCAGTGTTGGGTGGGGGAGCTGGGGCATGCTACATAGAGCAGGTGTCGTGTAGAAAAAAAAATAAGCATAGGGTAGTTGCTTCTTGAGCTTTTTATTCACTGTTCTAGCAGGAACTATTAACAAATAAAGGCTTTAGTTTCGTATTTCTCTAGAAGGAAGGAAAAGTATAAAGTTCTGAATTTTCACATCAAGTATGACCCAAGTTTGAGGAATTCAGGTACCTGCAAACCTCTCCCTTGCTCCACTGGAAGGAATTTGAGGCTTCCTAGGTGACCAGGAGCTGGGCTTCATTTGTTGCCTTAATTTCCTTTTGTCTGATAGAAAATGAAAGCCAGGGTCTTTGTGTTCCAGGCCAAAGCCCAGATGCAAGCTGCCTGCTCCCAAGATGAGACTTCCTGGGCTGCCTCTTCCAGCCCGAACAAGCACCATGTATCCTAGAAAGAAGCCAAGTCCCCAGTGTTCCCCTGGGGCCCATGGAGGCCCCTGCCTGAGCATGTGGTCCTGGGAGCTGGGGAGAAGGTAGAGATGCTGCTATCAGAGGTCCAGGCTAAGGACAAATGGGGCGGGTGGGGCAGGTACTACTGGCCACAAATGGAAAGGCAGGTGAGTTCCAAGACCCTGGCAGGCCAAGGACTGCTCAGGCCCCTTGGAAGCAGACCTGCTCCCAGAGAGTCACCTGGCAAAGGCAGAATCTCCTCATGACATCTCAGTAGCTTGTCCACTACCAGAAGGCAAGCCCCACCTATTTAATATGAGGCCTTAGGATCAGCCTCCCTGGATGGGGCATCTGAAGGACCCACTCACTCCCTCCAAATGTACTCAGCCTGCAGAGGATACAAGGGGCCAGAGAAAGAGGAAGACTTGAAGGCCTCTGTCTAAGGGGTAGGACAATTTACTCCTTCTGCTCCAGGAAGCCCCGACAGGACTTGACTGGACTTAGACCAGTTGCCCCAGATGTCCAAAAACCCAATCTCTGTATGTCTCTCAGTGGTCAGGAGGCTGGGATTCTAAAGCTGCTGGTTAATCCCAATCTCCAGCCCACCCTGATGGGCCAGGCGTTCAGCTCACCTTGTACCATCTTCTGGGACACATGAAGCAAACAAAATTGTCCTGTGGCTCTGTCTTCACTTTGCAGACAATTGCCCAGAGCTCAACAAGAGCTGGTAGGGATTAATCCGCTAATTTCCAGTAACCTCACGCCTCTAGGACAGAGTCCATGGCCTCATTTCAGAATCTGTTTTGTCATTGTTTAAGCCTGTTACTGGCATGAGACAACAGTCGGGTGGGGGTGTGTTATAGGCTTCTGAGTCAAAGCTCCTAGTTACACATCTAGGCCTCAACTCATGGCTGTGGGACCCTGTGGAAGTTATACAGATTCTCTGTGCCTTGGTTTCCCCCATCTATAGATGGGATAATAAAAGGTACTGCCTCATCATGTTGTAGTGAAGAAAAAATGAGATCAGTCATTGCCTGGGTCCCTCGCACATTACAGATGCTTAGGAGACATCAGCCCTGCTCTGTGCCTGGCCTGGGAGGGGCTTTCTGGAGACCCTGGCTCAGGGCGCTGACTACCTGTGAAAGGGAGGCCCAGCAGCCAAGGCCCACAGGAGCCCTGAGGCCTGTGAGATGTGCTGACCTCATCTGGCACAGACAAGGGGAAGGAGGGGGAGCTGGTCAGAGTCCAGCTGTGGGGGGAGGCGAGTGAGGAAATTCACTCTTGACAGGGGTGCCTTTTCCACTAAATTAACATTGCCTCAGTCAGAGGGAGTGGCAGGAGAAAACCATGCCCATCTTCACATAAAGGTCCAACCTCCAGCACCAGGAAGCCCCTGCCTCCAGCCAGCCGTGATAATAACAGGACAGGTGAAATGAGAGGGACCTGGCTTTGCTCCAATGGGTGGTGGGTGAGGAAGGCGGTCAGTGGCCAGGGCTCTGGGGAAGAGAAGCGTGACCACCGGGTGCCTCCAGGGTGAGACCAGGCCCAGCTCCTCTGGCTCTAAAACACAAGCTTCCTGGGAACCTCCCATGGGAACTCGCTTCTTCCGAAATGGCCGTAGCATGCCGTCTTCTGGTAGATGGGCTTCTTCAAGTCCAAATCCCTGCATGTCCAGCAGAAAGGAAGGGCATTGGAAAATGGAACAAGGGTAGGAGTGAGCAACGAACTGTAACACAGCCCTCCTCACGTGGCACTTCACCTCCCCAGGCAGTTTGGCACACACATCCTATCTGTGCCAACTACAGTCTCATTGTATACCCCACAGATGCTAGGAGGTTCAGGGACCAAGACCTAACTCTAACCTTTGGGTACCTTTCTCCTCCTACTCCACTGACCATGCCCAGGCCAATCTCGACACCACCAAGCTCCGGAAAATGGAATAGACTTGCCGACTCAATTCCCAGCCATTTGAGCCATTTGGCCTTATATTAATAATTATTTTCCTAAGATCCCCACCTCCCTCCCAGCTGCTCAGAGATGGCCCACTGGTGTTGGTTGGGCCAGCAGGGACCTGTGGCAGCCTTCTTCAACCTGACAACCAGGCTTTCTGCACTGGGGATGTACTGTGCTAGACCAAGAGCTCACAGACCCTCCTACTTCTGAGAAGTGGAAACATCCTCCTTTCTGCCTCCCTTTCAGGTGAGGTGAATGAATATCTGGGCTACGGAGGAGCAAGGTCCCCCGGAACAGCAGTGAGTGCCACTTCACCTGACAATGACACCTGGCCGGAGGTCGAAGTTCTTATGCACCACATCCAGCAGCTCTCGCTCTGTTTTCTGAGAGGTTCCGTAGGTGAAGATGGAAATGGACAGCGGCTCGGCCACACCAATGGCATAGGAAACCTTCCAGCAAGGCGCAGCGTTAGGGACTGAAGCCTGTGTGTGGGCCCCGCCCCTCTTGGAAGCTCTGCTGTCTTCTGGAGGGCCCACACGCCTCTTGCCCAACATGCTCCCGGCAGTTTTCCTGCTGTCTTCACCCAGGGCAGCTCCTCTATGTGCCCCTTTTCCGGAAGATTTTGGTTTTCCCTCCCCCAGGTTTTCAGAGCCCTGGCCACAGTGCCCAACACAATCACACAGTCACAACCTTTGGCAAAGCATATGGCTTTCCCACTGGGCCAACATCCCCTTACTCAGGGCAGAGCTGGGCAGTGGTCCTCGGCTGCAACAGGATGGTGGGGGGAGTTGGGGGGCCTACCTGGACAAGCACTCTCCGGCAGAGCCCTGCTTTCACCAGAGACTTGGCTACCCAGCGGGCAGCGTATGCAGCCGAGCGGTCCACCTTGGTGTAGTCCTTCCCAGAGAAGGCCCCACCACCATGAGCCCCCCAGCCACCATAGGTGTCCACAATGATCTTACGGCCAGTGACGCCTGCATCCCCCTGCAGAGGGAAAGAAATCAAGATGAGAAGCAGAGCCAGCCCCTAGATGCTGGAAGGGATAGAGCACCATGTGGCTGCTGAACTGCAACTCGGGAAGGATGTCCTGGGGCTGCCCACAGACATTTTCCTAAGACCCCTTGGCCAAAAACTCTGGACTCCACTCCCAGCTCAGTCACTGACCACATACTGATATCAGGTAACCTGCCAAAGCTTCATTAGAAAGTGCAGAAGGTGGGCCAGTGGTTCTCTGGGGTCCCAGCCACTCCCTAATGCCTTTGGTACTCAGTCCATCACAATGGAGAGATGCAACTGCAGGCAGGAATTGCACTGTCATGAATACAACCCCGGGTTGTGGCCTGGCTGGTGCCACCTAGCAAATGCCACGTTGCCCACTTCCCGGGTGTGCTCCGGGCAACACCCATCAACAGTGATGCCTTTACAAGGGTGGGAGTTCTATGCTAAATGATTTGGGGAAGTCTGCATACTCTACCCCTCCCCTTTTAGAGATCCACAGTTCACACCAATATGTCTAGGCTTTGAGAAGTCCTGCAAGAAAAAAACATTAAGTGTTACCTCCTTCTACCCTGTGTTTCTATACTACGCTTGCTCCTGGAACCCGGGGGCTCAGGTCTGTGGCAAAGCATGCACAGCTAAGGGCCTGAGCAGTGGGCAGCAGCCTCACAGTGGTACTCTGCAACTTCCACCTCCTCACACCTGCAGTAGGGGCAGTGGTACCCCATCTAAAACACCCTTCCCCAGCCTGGTGGCCGTAAGAGCCAGAGGCAGCCTTCAGAAAAGACCTGGCAATAGCCGCCTGGGAACAGCTGACCATGTGCAAATGCTGCAGCAGGGAATGAGCACCAGAGCAGGGCAAGGCACAGCGGCCGTGTGAAGGTCAGTGACCACTTAAGACGGCAGGAGTGGGAAGGCCTGGTGGCACTAAGTGGAGGAATTCTAGGTACATGCCCCCAATTTCTCACACATTGCCAGATACACAGCAGCCTCCCTCTCCACAGAGAGTATACTAAATGTACAGAGGCCAAAATTCACTGACTTTACATTTAGTCCATGGCCAGAGCTAGCTGAGCCACTCCAAGCTAGCTCTTGCGATTTTCCTGCACCAAGATAAAAGCAATGTCAGTAACAAAGACAAACCAGGCTGCATTCAGAGACAAGAATGCACCTGGGGACCTCCGATGACAAACCGCCCACTGGGCTGCAGGTGGTAGATGGTGTCTTCATCCAGGTACTTGGCCGGCACCACAGCCTTGATGACCTGCTCCTTCAGGGCCCTGCGCATCTCCTCCAGCGTGATGTCTTCGTTGTGCTGCACAGAGATGACGATGGTGTGGATGCGCACGGGGATGACTGCGCCATTGTCCTGCACGTACTGAACTGTCACCTGTCCATCAGAAGGGTGGGGAAGACCCTGTGAGGCTGAGGCTGAGCGGACATACATCGTAGCCACGCACAGATACCAGGGCAAGGCTCCCAGGACCAGGAGCCAAGAGGAGCTTCGTGTCTTCAAAGGGCATTGGGGGAGTTAATCTGACACATTCTTACATTCAGAAAATTGGTGCTGTCAGAGGACTGGGTAGAAGGCCCAGCTATTCCCACATGGGACCACAATTAGCACTGCCTGGAGACTTGAGTTTCCTCTCAACTTATGACCTGCTACATGTCTCTACTGTCTCAGAGGCTTCCACATGCCAGCAAATGTCCCCATGGCCAAAGCCCTTTCTTGACCCCCCTTTGTCTCAGGAGGTATCTCTCCTCCTGCCAGTGATATAGATAAGAAAGCCAACATTCCAGAATGTAAATGCCTTGGTCAATATCACACAGCCAGAAGAGCTGGGACCTGACCTGGAGCTGCATGGGCTGGTAGACAGGGCTCTTCCGAGAACAAGTTTGGATACCACTCAAGACCCTGTGCTGGCCCCAGGCCCAATACTTCCAAAAGCAGTGTGGACCCACAAGAGCAGGGCTCAGAGGATTTGGGGGGCATGTGGTACCTGCAGGGGTGCAGCTCTGCCAAATGGCCCTGGGAGGGACACTGTTCAGTGGGTACGGGCCTGCTCCCATCCCAGGGCCTGGACAGAACCCCAAGGCAGCAAACAGTGGCTCCCTGGGCCTGTGCCTGCAGCAAGCTCTCTATCTGCCCAAGGCTATTCAGGTATCCATCAAACCTTGGGTCTGTATCAAACTCCTACTCTGTGTTCTGTCTGGTTTAAGGAGCAACAAGGAAGGCACAGAAGAAACAGAAAGAGCCCTGCCACATGAGATCTGCAAGAGACAGGCAGATGTACATAGACGTCATAGGTTGAGAGCAGCCCTCACATGCCGTGCTGTGCACACACAGGGCCCTGGGAGAGGGGCTGGAATCAGAGGTAGGGGACTCCTGGGAAGAGAGGCACTGTCTGTGGCAGACTCTAAGGCTGGGTCTGCTGCATGGAGCCTCAGGAGAAGGCACACTTCCAAGGAGGGTGTTCACTGCTCCCCTGGGTGACTGGGGCCTCCTGGGAAGACTGCTAACATCTATTCAGTGTTTCTATACTCTCCTGGGTGACTGGGGACTCCCTGGTGACTCCCGGGAAGAGAGGTACTGTCTGTGGCAGACTCTAGGACTGGGTCTGCTGCATGGAGCCTTAGGAGAAGGCGCACAGTCGAGGAGGGTGCTCGCTGCTCCCCTGGGTGACTCCACCCACACCTGGCAGACTCCACGAAGCAGCCTTGCAAAACTACAGAACAGAGTGGCAGAGTAAAGGGCCCCGAGCACAGCACTTATCTCATCATGTCAGCAAGATGTGGGGAAAAACACACCATGGAAAATACAGCCTTGACCAGGTACAAAAATAGCCATCTGCACCGCCACCCAGGCCGCACCATCAGCAGCAGGGGTTTGCTCAGGTGGAAAGACCCATCCTGCTTCCAGCGGCACTCGGGTGGATGAAGACGCTCCTTCACAAACAGGGTGGAGAGAAGGGGACCTAGGCAAGCCTGTCCTGGCCCAGGGAGTGTGGAGAGCAAGCCAGGCTGCTCAGAAGCTGGCCTGCCAGGGGCCTCCTGGAGCCCCACAGCAAGCCTGCAACCCCAGTAACTGGAGCTGGTTTGCTGTTGTGCCTGTGGCAGGGGAGTGAGGCTGACTCTGGTATCCGTATTGGCATTTTTGAGATAATTCTTCAAAGGAAGGGAAACCCTAGAAGGGCCCATCTCACCCTCCCTCCCTCCCTCGCTGCCTCCTAGACCTAGAAACCTTCTTTTTCATATCTAAGCACAATGAAACCATTTCAGCAGGCCCAGGAGGAGGTCCCTCCATTCCTCTCTTGCACAAGGAAAAGAAAAACAGTCCACATCACTGGCTGCCTCCCCTCCCTGTTCTAAGACTTCCTCTTCTGTGAATCTTCACCTTGCTTCTGTATCACGGCAGCATTCCAGTCCAGGACAGGCCAGGGCATGCCAACACCATGGGCCCCTTTCTTTGGGTGCCATTACAATGACATATCTTAGCTCTCCTAACCCACAACCTCCAAGAACACCCAAGGAATGCTGATGGTTCCCATCCCCACCTTGGGGGTCATGTGGATAACACAGGAAATCCCAAGGAAGGGTTCTCTTTGGGCACAAGCACACTTCCCTGCCCCAGTACAGCCAGTATGCAACCTCTGCCCTGTCCATGGCCTGACAGTTGCACGAGAAGGAATTCCATCTCTGTGCAGCTGGAGTTGTACCTGGAGACAGACACACCACACTGAGCTATAGCGCCATGGGTGCCAGATTCCATGTGCCGGGCAAGAGAAGGTGCTGTCTGCTGGTGGCCAGAGATGGCATCCTAGAAGAGGCAGAACTTCACTGGCCGCTCAAGGACAGGTGAGGACCAGAGAGAGAGCTCAGGTAAAGCAAAGCACTAAAAACAAGGGGACCGTGAGTGAAATGATGTTGATCACGCCAAGATGGGTGGAGCGGGCAGAGGCAGGTAAAGTTGGAAGACCACAAAAGGTTCAGAATGCCACAATAACAAGTGGATTTCCCCCTTCCCCTTGTAGGGAGCCAAAAGTTGAGAAATACTGAAGAGATACTAGGAAATGAAAAGTGAAGCCTAAAGGGAATTAACTGGAGTTTCCAGGCAGGCAGAACCTGTGGGAAGGTGGGGTGCTGATCCCGGCCTGGCCGAGATGATGGCAGCCCTGGGGAAGGCTGGACTGGAGCAAGAGGGATGCTTGATGGGGCAAACTGGGGACATCGGTGAAAAGAGATGGCGCTGAGCAGGACTGGGGAGGGCAGGCAGGAGGTGGCAGGGTGCTGCACACAGCACGCTCTCAAGGCCCATCTGCTTGGAGAGTGAAGGAGAAATGGGGCTAGTGATCCAGAGAAACCCACAGGTGAGAGATGTGGGAGCTGAGTATGTGAAGGTGCCAATGGGGTCCATGAGCATCGACACAGGGAGAGAGGTTGTGCAGGACCAAGTGGCGGGAACTTGAGAATCATGAGAGGGGTCACTGGGGTTAAGCAGGGAGCGGATACAGGAGTGAGGCGCCAGAAGACCTGTGTCTCCACTAATGCTTGCATCACCCTGGCCTTCAAATACAGGCCTCTGGTTGATTTCAACACTCAGGGAGAAGAGAAGTCAGGGCCCATGAGTTGGAACTGGAAACAACAGAGGTAAAGCCTTTTCATAAGAAACAAAGATATAAAAAAGGGCCACGGTGAGACAGACAGCACAGACAGACAGCACAGACACAGCAGAGACACAGCACAGACAGCACAGACAACAGCAGAGACACAGCACAGACACAGCACAGACAGACAGCAGAGACACAGCAGAGACACAGCACAGACACAGCAGAGACACAGCACAGACACAGCAGAGACACAGCACAGACACAGCAGAGACACAGCACAGACACAGCAGAGACACAGCACAGACACACAGCAGAGACACAGCACAGACACACAGCAGAGACACAGCACAGACACAGCAGAAACACAGCACAGACAGCACAGACATAGCGGAGACACAGCACAGACAGCACAGACAACAGCAGAGACACAGCACAGACACAGCACAGACAGACAGCAGAGACACAGCACAGACACAGCACAGACACAGCAGAGGCACAGCACAGACACAGCAGAGACACAGCACAGACACAGCAGAAACACAGCACAGACAGCACAGACATAGCGGAGACACAGCACAGACAGCACAGACAACAGCAGAGACACAGCACAGACACAGCACAGACAGACAGCAGAGACACAGCACAGACACAGCACAGACACAGCAGAGGCACAGCACAGACACAGCAGAGACACAGCACAGATACAGCAGAGACACAGCACAGAAACAGCAGAGACACAGCACAGACACAGCAGAAACACAGCACAGACACAGCAGAGACACAGCACAGACACAGCACAGACACAGCAGAAACACAGCACAGATAGACAGCAGAGACACAGCACAGACAGACAGCAGAGACACAGCACAGACACAGCACATTCAGACAGCAGAGACACAACACAGACACAGCACAGGCAGATAGCAGAGACACAGCACAGATAAAGCACAGACAGACAGCACAGACACAGCACAGACAAACAGTAGAGACACAGCATAGACACAGCACAGTCAGACAGCAGAGACACAGCACACACAGACAGCACACAGCACAGACACAGTACAGTCAGACAGCATAGACACAGCACAGACACAGCAGAGACACAGCACAGACACAGCAGAAACACAGCACAGACACAGCACAGACTCAGCACAGACACAGTACAGTCAGACAGCAGAGACACAGCACAGATACAGCACAGACAGCACAGACACAGCACAGACAGACAGCAGAGACACAGCACAGTCAGACAGCAGAGACAGCACAGACAGACAGCAGAGACAGCACAGACAGACAGCACATACACAGCACAGACACACAGCAGAGACACACAGCAGAGACACAGCACAGTCAGACAGCAGAGACACAGCACAGACACAGCACAGACAGACAGCACAGAGAGACAGCACAGGACAGACAGACAGCACAGACACAGCACAGACAGACAGCACAGAGAGACAGCACAGGACAGCCAACAGAGAGACAACACAGACACAGCACAGACAGCACAGACAGATAGCAGAGACAAAGCACAGACACAGCATAGTCAGACAGCAGACAGACAGCACAGACACAGCACAGACAGACAGCACAGACAGCACAGGACAGACAGGCAGACAGCACAGGACAGACAGACAGACAGCACAGACACAGCACAGAAACAGGAGACAGACAACAGGTAGCCTGTTCAGGACAAAGAGGCCTAGAATTATGGAAGACAGTTAAGAAGTATGTTTGTGGCAGGATCTGGGGACTCATCAGTCAACATTTGCTAACAAGCAAACAAACAAAAACAGAACTATTCTGTCCATTTTTCTGTATGTTTGAAATTTTTTTAAATAAAATGTGGTGGAAGGCATCTCTAGCTAAAGATATTTCAAATAAATAGTTCTTTTCAAAACTGACCATTCTTTGAGTGCCCAGATTGAATATTTTGATCTTAAAAATGACAGAATGAAGAGGATTTGGGGATGTTAAAGCTTCTGTCTAGGGCTCTCCCAGGGTGATTCAGTCACTCACCTGAGTCTTAGAGTCGGGCCGCAGCCAGGGAAGGACACTGGAGCGCCTCAGGTCAGCCATCCGAGCGTTGAGCTTGTGGGCGAGGATGATGGTGAGAGGCATGCACTCCTCTGTCTCATCGGTGGCATAGCCGAACATCAAACCCTGTGGCGAGAGAGCAAGCTGAGCGGCGCTCATCCTAGACCGAGAGGACCGCGGCTCTCTCCAAGCCCAGAATCTCCCTGATGTGTCCACGTTGACTGGGTGCCTCCTCCGTGCAGCTTTCCACTGGCACGTGCAGGGGAAGGACATCGTCCATGACCCCCAAAGCTCTAGGAGTGGGAGACAAGCCCAAACCCGGCATCAGCGACTACACCATCCACAGCATGGCTGTGAAGCTGGGGTGCCCAACTCACTCCTGGCTCTCGCACTGGAATGAAAGTCCACCCCTCAGTGTGAGTAACCCACTGCTCATGAACTTCCCCAGCCAGCTCAACACACAGCTCCCACATGCACCGAGCTACCTGATCACCTGCCCCAACATCCTCCTCATTTCTGTCCAGATGGACGCACTGGGCGATATCCGGGGACTGCTGCTCCAAAGCCACCAGCACGTTGCAGGTCTTGAAGTCGAAGCCTAGGTGGAGGAAAGTGAGCCTAAGAGGGGCTCAGGTCCAACGGAGGGGGCCAGGGGCTTCCTGACAGATGGCTGGGTTCCTGACATGCCATTTGGTGTTGGAGTGGGGGGTCCCTAACTAGCCAGGGTCCATCTAGGCCCACAGCTAAGGCCCAGGATGGGGGAGGCCCTGCACCTTCCCATCCTATCATGTGGAACTCTTTGGCCAACCAATATTCTCCATGGCACATTTTGCTGTGCTCAATTACACCTTGGTTAACACACACACATTCTACAGAGGCCTGCAGATCCGAGGTGATCTCAAGGCTCCTCTGGCTGAGGACAGTGGCCGACTCATACCCTGCCCCTTAGGCTCTCCCACAGGTGCATCCAAGAACCCAGTTTGAGCATCACTGCACTAGGAGAAAATCAAGAGCCCTTTTGACACTATCACTCAGAAGCCCAGCTGTGTGCCTGACCCAACTATTAAACATAATGAACAAATACAGGGTACAGGAACTGTTCTGACAGACTCCCAGAGCCAGGGTCCTTTGACCCCCAGAGGTACACAGAGTCTGGGGCAAATGGAAATGCTACCTGCCCTTTCCTGTCTGCAAAGCTGAGGCATGGGGTGCAGGGCTGCTACCCTAGCATGCTGGGCACTGGTTCAGGGAAGTCTGGACTAGCCGCAGCCCAGCCCCAGGAGCCCCACAAGGAAACTGCTGTGCACTGAGACCGTGTGCACCTCCTCCAGCCACAGGGACTGTGAGAAAAGGGGTTGAATACATGGACTCCCCCACCACAAGGTCAAGCAGAGTGACACACTCACTGTCCTCTTCCTGAACCCCCACAGCCATCCTCTTTCCCATCTATTTTATCCACACAGCCTGAAAGGGCTTACAGAGAAAACACATAGATCCAAGCTGTGATTTCTGTACAAGCTTCAGGGGGATCTACTGCCAAGGAATAAAACCGAAGCTCTTTAGTCTGACGCACCCCTGGCTCCCAGGACTCCTTGAGCCAACATGAACTCAGGTTTAGCCGTAAGCATGATATACTTTTCCATCTCCGCTACATCCCTGCCTAGAATGTTCTTCCTCCCATTCCCACCCCACGTGCCCACTACGTCCACTCTCAGTGCATGTCCCTGGACCTGCCTGCAGTTCATTACACACGATGCCGGGGACTCACTGCTGGGCACCTCATGTTGCATCATTTGAGGCCGGGTGCTCTCTCCACCCTGGGCATAATACGTATCAGGTCATCTTTGCCCTTTACACCCTCCTGTTTCCTAATGAATGGTTTTGAATGCACCAGTCAATGAACAATCTTTAGAGTAAACTGCCAAAGGCTGTCCTGTTCTACAGTGAACATTTCACAGTTTACCTAATCACTGTCTGTCTAAACAATGAATCTTCCCAGTACTCAAAAATGAAGCAAGAGCTCCAAGGAACTTAAAAAAACAGAACTCAGGGAACCAAGAGGAGAGGTACAGGGCTTGGAAAGGACAAGGACCCCAGCAATGTGGCAGCTAGGAGCAGTGAGGAGCCACTGGCCTGAGGCCCCGCTAAAGCTTTTCGTGCACCCAACCACCCACTGAACACAGGCTAATGGACAAGCTAGGGCACAGGGAACCTTAGCCAGCTGAGCCCAACTCAGCCATGGCTGGGCTCTTGCTCATTTCTCCCTTTCTAGGGAACATTGCCTCCTGTAAAATTTCCCTGCTGTCTAATGCAGAACAAGATTTGCACTTGAATAAGGTCTAAATGTACATAAACAAACGGGCTTTTTTTGGTAGAACAGGCTCCCAACGCCTCAGGAAGCTGCTGCTCTGGGACAATGAGTTTCCTCTGTAAACACCTTCAGGTCCCGACCAGAAGCATTAACTGGCTCTTACTGCTTCACTTTCCAATGAGTCTCAAAATCACTGTCAGGCACTCAACCAACATTAATTGCTCATGCTTGCGCTGGGCTGCGCCAGGCTGTGACTGGACTGAGCCTCTGTGAGTCTGCACCATCACACCATGAGTGGGCTCTCTTATTTACAAAGGTGGGGTGCCAGCATCTCTGCATACCCTGACCCACAGGATGGCTTGAATAAGGTAAGCAACCACTATGTGACACAGGCAGAAATGAACACCTTTAAAGTCATGCTTCTCTCTGTGCATGTTGATTACAGGTGTATATCGAGGCAGGTTGGCCTGGAGGTAGGTGGGTCTTTTTGCCATGACGTGAGCTCACCAAATCGCTTATGGTGATTTCAGAGAATTAGGGAGAGAGCCAACAGAGACTCAAAACAAATTTTTTTTAAAAAATTGGAATTGCCTGAACATCTAATGCCAGAGACCAATGTGGAGGCTCTAAGAACTGGAGCCAGAGCCCTGCCCAGGAAGCCAGTGTGGATGAAGGGCCCCTGAGGCTCCTGCAGAATGTGACCGCACAACAGCCCCTCGGCACCTGGAGCTTGCTCCCTGGGTCCTTTGCTGCCCTCCAGGCTATACCGCTGCCTCGCCTGTTCAGTCTCAGACGTTGGAATCTGCTTCAAGGCTCTGCTAAGGCCTGTGCCCCTTCCCTGGTTGGTGGCCTTAAACACTGTGTGGCACTGGTGCTAACCTGGACCAGCCTCGCCTGCTGTCAGCACCAGTTCTGGACCGAGGCATCTTGCTCCATGACTGTGATTGGAAGTATGTCTAGTGGAAGCAAAGGAGTGAGATCACACAGACTGTTTACCCCTCCAGGCCTCCACTTCCTCGTCTGCATAAGAAGTACATAAATGATTAAGACAAAACAAGAGACTATCATCCATGTCTGGCAGGGAGCATGTCCCCAGAGCTCCCTTTATTCAGTGTGTCTTTCTCTTCCAAAGACTTTGCCAGCACCAATAAGGTAGGGCCTGAAACAAGCCCAGTCAACAACAGATGGGCATGTGCTGGGCTTGCTAGGCACAGTTTCCTGTTGTCCATCCTTCTGCCAGAGGCTTTGACCCCTGGAACCTGACAGATGAGTGTAGGAGTGTGTTCCTCCTGGTAGTATTGGCACTCCCATCAGGTTGAAAGTTATGGGTGTGACTCAGCTTTGGGGGTCTCTATCAGCAGAGAGCAACAGGGATTTCGAACCCAGAGGGCCATTCTCACCCTTGGCCGAGTCATCATAGCCGATGTGCTTGATGGTGTCCCTCACCACCCGCTGGTAGTCCACCATGGCCACTGAGGTGATCTCGCCACACAGCAGCACCATGCCAGTCTTGCACACCGTCTCTGAAAGGGAGTGGGGAGAGTTAGCAGCCAAGCGCCAGCAAAGGGACGCTCACATTCCCAGACCTCTCAGTGCAGACAAAAAAGACACACAAGGGGCCTTACAAGGAATAGATTTCAGAAGGAAAATAGAAATGCCAATAGAAAGAAAAAAACACCCAGCACCAAGCACTGAGCATCTTCCAGTGCTGTCTTGGAAAGAGTCAGTCGTAAGTCATGATCCAAGACAACTTATTTCACCCCTCTAAGTCTCTGCAGCTCTTTAATAAAGCTATTGATAAGACTGCTGTGTGTGAATTAAAGGGAGACAATGGTTGTATGCAGTTATCATAAAGAATGCAGTCCACATATGTGACCCCCACCATCCCCCACATTGCTAAATCTCCACTGTAGGCTTTAGGGAGTGGGATCTGGACCAAAAATCAAAGCAGGCCAACTTTCTCTCCAGATATTTACAAAGACGTAAGGGTAGAGTCTACCCTCAGAGCGGCATGAGTCCCCATAGTATTCAACACAGGGGCAAGGATGCAACCAGAGAGGGCAGGATGGGTCCATGCAGTGGACAGGACATGACAATGACAATAAGGAGAGCAGGGCTCTGATCCTGGAGCACCTCTACCCCATAGCTTTGGCCAGGCCCTGATGCAGAGGGTACCATGATCCCATCCCTAAAATGAACAGGCTGGACCTGATCACCTTGGGAGCTTTCCAGGCTCAAGTCCCTGACTCTGCCACTGTGCCTAGGGCTTCAATCCAGGCAAAGGTTTTCCTGCCAAACAACTTTTCCCACAAATAAAGGTGAATATCTTCAGCCTACATGAGTCTTCAGACACAGTAAACTGTGCAGATGGGAACCAGGGCTTCAGTACTTTAGTTTAACATTAATGTCTCTTAGGAAAGCCATTGGTTTATTGAAAAACAAATTGATGAAGATGCTGCCTTCCAGTTGCTATTAAATGGGGGACACTAATTATGTTAAAACCTGAATCATACCACAAACTAGGGAAGAAAACAAGGGAAGGAGCCAGATGTCTGTGCAGCCAACGCAGGCTCCTGCAACAAGGGTACAGCTTTTAACCATCTAGACAGCTCCATATTTCAAGCTCTTTCATCTCATCTGGAAGATTCACCTAAAAACTTTGAAAGACCTCCTTGTTTCCAATGAGATCAAGCATCAGAAAGGCCACATGCTGATCCAATCCTCTGCTATTTATGGGGATGCACTGGGCTCGCTAGGCAAGACATTTAATGTCAGCTTCTTGCTGAAAATAATTATCTATTTGTTTGATCTGTTTGTTTCTAAATATTTTTCCTCCATGTTACTACCCAGGGGAGGTCTCATAATCGAGAAACCTACTGCAGAGCAGAGGACATGGATTTTGTAACTAAGGAGTAAAGCTCTTTTGTCTTATACCCATGATTAAGTTGTCAGTCTAGCCCACTTAGGTCTCCAGCAGGAAGGGTCCAGGTGTTTCTTACCGCAGGCCACCTTGGCATTGGGGTCTTGCTTGAGATGGGCATCCAGCACTGCATCACTGATCTGGTCACAGATCTTATCTGGACAAGAGCAAACATGGGTCAGAATTATAAAATTATTAGTGATAACAAATTGAAATGTTGAAATAATTAGACATTGTTTCAGTTTACATACCAACTCTACCAGAGGGAAAACACTTTTTTTAAGTATAAGAAATTAGAAATATTTTGAAATTTTTATTTCTTTCCATTCCTGCCTAATTTTGGATGACATGTATTATATAACATCATAGAATACCCTAAAAGAGAAATACATTTTTTTTTTGTTTTGTTTTGAGATGGAGTCTCGGTCTATCACCCAGGCTCGAGTGCAGTGGTGCAATCTCATTTCACTGCAAGCTCCACCTTCCAGGTTCAAGTGATCCTCCCACCTCAGCTTCCCAAGTAGCTAGGATTACAGGCATGAGCTACCAGGCCCAGCTAATTTGTTTTGTATTTTCCATAGAGATGGTGTTTCACCAGGTTGGCTAGGCTGGTCTTGAACTCCTGGCCTCAATTGATCCACCCACCTCGGCCTCCGAAAATGCTGGCATTACAGGTGTGAGCTACCACACCCGGCCAAAATCAGCTCTTCTAGAAGTCTAAAGCAACACACACACACACACACACACACACACACACACACATTCTTCTAAATAAAAAGTCTCTCATTCCTCATTATGTTCCCTTTAATTCTAACATCTAGAAAAGTCCTGGAAATAAACTTAAAAATAGTTAAGAAAAGTCAGTAAAGTTAGGTGCCAAGAGGTAAAATCAGATGTATGGCAGGTTCCACAAGATGCAATGCACCATATATAAAACACCACACCCAAGTACATGACTCCACCATAAGAATTCTACAGGAGAACCCCTAACACATCATTGTTATTTGGCAGAATACTTCCATAAGCAGCTCTCAGATCCTCCCACACGGTCACTCAGCTTCCTGAAGGCCAGCTGTCCTTAGAGCTGGTCTTGACCTCTTCAATTAAGGTAGGAATGACAAGGGTTCAACATGAGCTGGGATTTGATTTTATTCTTCCACTATTTGCCTTAAAGACTCACGTGGTCTAGAATATAAAGCACTAAATGGTGCTGGAGGAAAATCCACTCTTGCTTTGGAGTTATGCAAACTGTCAATACCTACAAATTAAGAAAGAAAACTGAACTCTATTTACATATATTATAGCTCATTCAGTGTTAAAAATACCCACAATCTGCTTTTAATAGAGTATTATGTTTTTGTTAAGAATTCAGATCCAGAATCAAGCAGTCTGGCTCTCAAAAGCAGTTATTAAATTCTGTAATTAAAGATATTCATTAACTCCCTAATCTTCTTTTTAGAAACTACTGCTAAACATATGTTTGAGGTTCTTTTTGTTTGTTTCTTTTTTTTTTTTTTTAATTTAGCCTCCTGCCAGTGGCAGATCCTGGTAGTATCTTTAGGTTTGTCTGGGCCTAGAGCCTCTGCACACCTCTACCAGTGAAGGCCTCCCGCTGCTGAAATACCCTAAAATAGATACATGCTGGCCACCTTATACCTGCCCATCAGGGTTCCTAGAAGCTTAGTGACTGATCGCTAATTGTGGATATCTTTGTCTGTGCAAAGACACAGCTTACAGGCTCCCACTCTGCCTAGGAAAATCCAACCCTGAGGAGGAACAAAGCTGGAATCTATCTGGGGCTTCCAGACGGCGCCACCAAGACCACACCCGAGGAGGTCGTTTCTGAATTGCTTTTTTTTTTCTTTCAAAATTTTTATCAATATCACTTAGTAGGTTTAAGATAGCCAATAGTTGTTTGTTTGTTTGGAAAACTGGAAAAGGAAAACTTTATCTTTCTAGTAGAGAGGAATTCAGCAATGGAATGACCAGCAAAAAGTCACCAAGCCTTAAGGAAACTGACTTACCTCAACAATTATAATGGCAAGTACAAGGGACAGTCAAATAGATTGGCTATCATTACGTACACAAAACAATCAACTGATTGGCTGGCATGTGCATTCTCAGTCCTGAGCACATTGCTGTTGAGCACAATGGGCCGTTCCTGGGACCACTGGCCACTGCATGCCAAAAAACCCATTTCCTCCAGGTGGAGTGAAGCATTCTCCTAAGACCAGAATGTGTCACAAGTCAGCAATGTATCTGAGATTGAAAATACAGTAAACCTAGACACTTTGTGTATACAGTTATGCACAAGGAAAGAGGCTATTTACATTGAACTGAGCTAAGTCACATAAAAAACTCAATTCAATTCAAGGTTTTTCAACAGCTGCACTGTTAACATTTTGGGTCAGATAATTGATTCTTTGCTGGGAGGCTGTCCTGAACTGTAGGATGCTTAGCAGTGTGCCTGATCTCTACCCAACAGATGCCAATAGCACCTTACCCCACCCCCCAAAGTTGTGATAACCAAAAATGTCTCCAGACAATACAAAATGCTCTTGGGGGTGTGGGGCAAAATTGCCTCCAGCCAAGGACCACCGGTGAAAGTCTCTGGAAGGAGTAGTGCATTGAGGTGTCCAAAGCCAACTTACAAGGTAGGAAAGATAAGTATCTCTGAGAAAAAACAAGAGCAAGGAAGAGGGAAAAAGGCACACTTGGGAATAAGTTAGCAAACACGTGAATGAATTTTGAAGAGGTACTTAAACACAGAAGTCTGTACATCTGTCCCCCAGGGGTCTCCCAGAGCAGTGGTTCTCAGTGCAGTTCTCAGCCCAGAGCATCATGATCTCCTGGGAACTTGTCAAAAATGCAAATTCTGGAGCCTCTCCCAAGACCTACTGAATCGGATACTTTGGGGGGTGGGGCCTAGCCCTCAGTATCTTGACAAGCCCTCTGGGGATTCTAAAGCACCCTAAAGTTTGAGAACCACCTGAGGCTCTGAATGTCTGATCATTGTCCTCACCGTCACCAAGGAAGCTTCTCTCACTTCCCCAACATTACATTCTACCTACTTTTCAGGGACCAAAACCAATGCCTAAATTTTCTTCCTGTTAAGAAGGTCGAATGTCCCTGAGTCCCCACCACCTAGGGGTCTACCCCAGCAGTGACCAGGGTGCAGGCTTCATGCCTAAGTTGCACATGCTTTACATGCAAAATTTAGTCACCCATGGTCTGGTTTCAGGAACATTCTCTGTTGACTTAAATTGGCCATTGATAAGAGATTAAAGCTTTACTTAAAAAAAAATACATATAAAAAGGTAAGAGCTGATCATATGTTTTGCATGTGCCACACTCTTAGCTGGCTGTTACTCCCTGTCTTGGCCCCACTGTGCTGGCATGCTGGTGGTGGGCCATAGCACGGTTTCCTCACGAAGGACTGCTTTACAAAACTACTCTATGCTGTTTCTCTAGAGATCCCTCCTAGTAACTCACACAGGTTGCTCTGAAGAGCTCTAGCAAAAGTGACTCCCTCAGGTACAAAGTTACACTCAGATAGTAGAAGGAATGAGTTCTGGCATTTCTTTGCACAGTAAGGTGACTAAAGAGCTAGAAGAGGGAATTTTGAATGTTTTCTTTCTCTTTCTGAGACCGAGTCTTGCTCTCGTTGCTCAGGCTGGAGTACAGTCACACGTCTCGGATCACCACAGCCTCCGCCTCCCGAGTTCAAGTGATTCTCCTGCCTCAGCCTCCCAAGTAGCTGGGAATACAGGCATGCACCACCACGACTGGCTAAGTTTTCGTATTTTTAGTAGAGACGGGGTTGTCAGGCTGGTCTCGAACTCCCGATCTGAGGTGATCCACCTGCCTCGGCTTTCCAAAGTGCTGGGATTACAGGCATAAATGTCTGCAGCAATGGGTATGCCTATTACCCTAATTTGATCATTACATGTTATATTCATATATTAAAACCACACACTGCACCCCATAAATATGCATAATTATTATGTGATTGTGTGTCAATTAAAACCATTTTTAAGCAACTCCCTCAGTATAGGCTTGGAATGACAATTTTCTAGGCGGTCCAGGACAGCCTACTTACCCGGGTGTCCCTCTCCCACAGACTCAGACGTGAACATAAAGGCTCCTTCTTCACTTAGAGAATGGTCACACAAGCCATCCACAGGTCCATTCATCTTCTCACACTTCACCACTCAAGCTTCTTCCAAGGAACAATTTTAAGGCTGTGACTTTGACTGAGTTTTGTTTTTTTTTTTTCTTTTTTCAACCCAATAGGCTTTTCTTTGGCAGAGCCACGGAGATCACTTCTGCCTAAATGCCTGTGAGCACGTGAGAACAGGCGAGGACGGGTAGGAAGGGAGGGAGTGGATGGAACACAGATGAGTCCCTCCCTCCGGCTTGCCACAGCTTGCTCCTGGGCGACTCCTATATATGGAAAAGCAAAAGTGCCTGAATAATCATGTGAAAAAACAGGAGGAGTCCATTTCCTAAGAGGGGAGTCTTCTTACCTCGAGGAATTTCAGTTCTTACCCCTGACTTTCCAAACTCTAAGCACCTGGTCAAGGTAAGGTAAAGAAGGCTGTATAGGTTCCGCAGAACTGAAGCTCCTTTGGGACTGTCCTTCAGCTCTCAGCCAATCTCAGTAGTGCCCCAGAGTTCACAACCAGCTTGGAGAACAGGGGTCCGTGGTAACCCAGAGATAAACAGGCAACAAGAAACTCTTTCTCAGAGATACGGTTTAGGCAAAGATTGCAACAGTGTCTTTGCTGTTGGGTGTCCCCTCCTCCCCTGCATCTCATCTGGATTGGTCTCTTCCCCTTCTACCTTCTCAGGGAGAGCAGGAGCACGCACCTGTATTCGCAGCCAGCCGTGATGTTACACAACAGATTCACTTTATAGGAAAAGCTTTGAGTCCACGTGTTTCTGCTAACAGAAATCACCTACACTGTCAACTTCTCTAAGAGGCTGGCAGGCGCTTTAACAAGCAAGATCTTTAAAAAGTATCTATTCGGGGAGGTTACAGAGAACAATGTGGGTTTTTTTTCCAGAAAAAAAATACTTTTGAGAAAATGGATTCATTACAGGGAAATTATCAAAGTCCAGTTTCCTAAAGCTTCCAGATGATAAAATAAACATCTACATATTCAGTTCTATATACATAATAAACATCATATACACATAACTCTTGCATTGTCTTTGCTTTGACCGTGAAAAGTAGTCACACAGGATTGTATCTTCAACTAGTTCATGTACTAAACGACAGCGTCTCCCACTCTCAGATCCAGCTGCATCCTCAGAACCAAGGAACAGTGGGGAATTGAGATCACAGAGAATGAGGATGGGTGGAGAAGCCAGTTCCCACTAGGATGCAATAAAAAGTAATCAACCATAACCTTGTGCATCAAAGCTCAGACTGTGGGAAGCGAAAGTTAGGAGGCAGTAGCCCCATCTAACAATTCTGGTGACCAACCTCCACTCTGAGTTTATTATACAAGCATTTGAAAACATTTTTTCTGGCACACATTCTGGTGCTCCAAAGCTTGAGTTTTGCTAACTGATGAGCAGTGGCAGTATCACCCCTTCAGGGAATTAAAACGGTAATAAAGTGACCTCTTCTAGAATAAAGTAACGGATGTTACATATGCATAGCGAATCAACGGCTCCTTTAACAAGGAGTGAACCGAAGTGCTTAGGCACAAGACTGTTGAAAGTTCAGAGAGGAAAAGGCCACTGGGAAGGGATGGACAAATAAGGAATCAAATAGGAACTTTAGACAACATCACCTTGTCATGGCCAGCACACAGGACCCCTCTGTTTGCACTTGAGCTATTTCAACATTGCTGGCCCTTTGTAAATTTCTTCTGGGTACATTAGTTTTAAACCTAGAGGCAATACGAGCTAATGTTTAATTTGAACTGTAGAACTATGTGACCCTAGCAGTTAGAACTGTATCATAACAATTATGCTCCAAATTTAAGAACAAGATGTTTAAGTAGCAGTTACTCATCAAGGTTCCTAGAGCTATCAAGAACACAGAAAACAAAGCGGTAACTGCCTTCTGAATTCTATAATAAGTAACAGCACCATGGGGTGGAAGGCACCAGGCTGGGGAGATGACCTGGCCATAGATACACGTGCAGGAGGCTTCAGCAGCCTGGATGCCAATTCAGGGTGCGAGGGAAAGATCTGAGAGGCACCTCGTTAAAAACCCATCTCAAGTATGAGTTTTCTTTAAGACTCCAACTAAATATTAGGATATCTTACATTCTTTTAGCAGGTAAACATTAAGAAGCAGTGCACAGAGCATGGTGAGTGGAAGTGCAGGCTTCTGGACTAGAGTCCAACTTTCACCTGTAACCACCCATGCAGCCTGAAGGAGGCCTCCTAACCTCTCTTCTAAGGTGCTGTTTCTTCTACTGTAAAGCAGGTTAAATAATTACCTACCTCACAGTGTTATTATGAGAACTAAATGAGGTCATTTAGGTATGATGAGTATTAGACATAGTGCTAGCACGCAATACAAATTTAACAAATATTAGCTAATATTATTAAGCAGTCTAGTTACCTATACATGATTTTCTTCTGAACAAGAATAGATTATGGTATGTATGCATACGTATGTATATGTGTGTATATACATATACACATACAATTTTGCATCTCACTTTTTTTGCCCACAATATATTATAGCCCTCTTTTCATATCTCTAAATACAGATAGGTCTTATTTTTTAATGCTTGAATAGTATCCTACAATAAGGATATACCATAAATTATTAAACCATTCACTCCCCAGTGGTTAAATATTTTGGGCTTCTCCAGTTATTTCACATCACTATAATGCTGCAGTGAAGTTCCTTATTCATGAGCACGTTTCTGTAAAAGATAACGATGGAAGGCTCCGGCAGTGCAGAACTAGCCAAAAGTTTTCATTTTTGTAATGAATTTTACCTGTTAGATAAAAGAAGTAGCAATTCAACAAAGAGTTAAAATGGTAGTCAATATACCCCCTTCAGAAAGAATGGGCAGATCTTAGCACAGATGTAATTACTTTGAGAGTCAAACCCACAAGGACTTCATGGCCCTAATTTACCATCATAAACACAAACTGAGTCCTCCCTTACGCACATCCTGTCCCCATCTCTCTTACGCTTGAATTGTCCCAATGCCAGCCCCCACCCGCAAACTCCACATTGGACTGATGACCTAAGTCCAATGTGTCAAAGGCACACAGTTGATCTCACTGACATGCTGCAGCCTTCAACTCTGAAGCTTCACTGACAAGCCTCTGGAGAAACTTGGCTTTCAAAATCAATCTCTCTTTCAGTCAGATTTACCCCTGATGAATCTCTGAATATAAAACATCCAGTGGAAGACTGTTTCCAATAAGCAGTGCCCGTAAGTCCCACTGAGCAGTTTAGTGACTGAGCAGTTTAGTGATGGAGCTTCAAGGGCACCTGACCCTAGGCAGCACCACAGGGCTGCAGGGCTGGAGGGGAGGCCCTGCCAGATGGTGCCCTTTGCTAACTCTATACTGCCATGCCTGATGGGGAGGCCACAGGGAGGACCCTGGGTGCAGAGGCTGAGTGTGCAGGTGCTAAGTGCACCTGCACATTTCTAATCTATAGCTAGAAGCTCCTCTGACTTAAACGGGTAAATAACAGCATGAAGTATTTTCAGTGGAAACACTTCTTTTGCCTCACTAATTGAAGCACAAATTTTTCCTATAGATGCCACCCTGGAGCTTGAATACGTTACTTATGAAAGAAAGATGAAATTGATTCAGATTGTACATTTCTGAAATTTTAGGTAATTTCAACAATATATGACACTCAATGGGTAAAATTCCAAATAAGCACTTGTTGGGGCTCAGGAAACAATGTTGCAAGTCTGTCACCTTGGCATGCTGAGTACTTTAGGGGACTGAAGGGGCCTCAGAAGCAAGGTCACTCTGATCTTCTCCCCTCCTCCCATCTCCCACCCCTCTTTCTTCCCTGATACAAGTCATAGAAACCAGAATTCCTCTCCCCAAGGTAGGTCATAGAAACTAAAACTTCTCTAGCCGAGCGCAAGCCATAAAATGTAGAAAGACCACTCTTCCCTTCTCTCTTGAAGTCCTTCAGTCTAGAGTGTCCTGCTTCATACCTGGGAAGAAGGAATGCTGCACAGAGAAGCCAAGAAGAATCTGAATAGGCAGGTCTTGCTGGGTCAGAACCCCTCACCTAAGTCTACTACCATTAGGTCAAACCCATTATCCATTCACATTCCTACAAGGACTCCATTCTTTAAACCTAAGCATAAAAGTAGAGTTTTCCCTGGGTCTTTGGATTTTCATTTCTGAAGGCTCCTATGTCACATGAAACTTTGATTAAACCTGGGTGATGGGATCATTCATACCCCATACCTCAGCATCACTGCAATACAGCTTAGTAATACATCTCCATGTGTACCCACTGAATTTAAAATAAAAGTTGAAAAAAAAACAACAAAAAGGAAAACACAGTTTACAAAACAAATTTTACAGAAATATCTTAATTTTGCTTATGTGCAAAATATATCTGCATAGACAAGTGAAGCAAATATGGACGTGTTTAGAGTAGACATCAAAACAAAAGAACTTTGATAAAATAAATTTATTATGCTTTTTTCTTGTTAATTTATGTTTTGTTATATGACCCTTACGATGAGTAAGGAAAGGTAAAACACCTTTCCATCCCTACACACCCCATATACAACTCCTATTCTGAAAAGGAAGAAAGAAATGTTGAAAGACTTGATGGAAAAAGCAGGACCCAAGCTAGGGCCCAAAGGAATTACAGAACTTAGAAAGGCAACAGGGAGACAGAGAGGCTCTGAAAGGGAGAACTTCACCAGCCACTACTTACTCCAAGCAGTAAGTAGTCCTGCAGAAAAGCAGTGAAATGGGTTTCATTCTGACAGCGTAGAATACAAGCTAGATAGGAGGAAGACTCCAAAATCAGAGAGGAGAGTTAAGACCCTTGCCTTCACTGAGGAATAACCTAATGAAGAACAGGCCCTGAGATGTTCATGCAATATAATGCAAAACCAGCTATGCATTGTCATTTTTCAAAACTATATATATTTTTTAGTAGAATCACTTCTTCCCCTGACTTTTGAGGCTTAAAACCCTAGGAGACTGTTTCAATTCCTGATTGTCTCTCATCATATTCAAGTTTCCATAGTCTGTTAATTCTTTTTCAAAAGTGCCTTAGAATTCTCCCCTCCATTTCTGTGTCCACAGATAGTTACCTCTGCACCCATCCTTATCATCTCACATTTGAGTCAGGCACCAGTTGGGCCCAACTTTCCACACTGACATACTCTTCAGGGGCTGGTACCATTTTGCACATACCAGGTGTTTTAAAACTACCTGCTGATTCATACCTAGAAAGATGAGCATCCCTTAGGCTAACTCACCCTGAATTAAGGCATACAAACAATATTTACATAGGGAAGGCCAAATCAATCTCCCACAAATACTTCAACTCCAGAATATCCTTCATTAGGCAAAACATTGTTAGATATAGTGAACTCCAAATTTCTCTTCAAAGATTTAGTATGTCAGTATGTTCAGCTCTCTTATTCTTTAATTCTCCATTTTAAAGTTTAACTTCCTGGTTTCTGTACCTCCTTGCTTCTGGTTTTGGTAAACAACTTTCCCAGCAGTTATAATCAGTAGTTCACATCTGTTCCCCTGGTCACCTGCTTTGACCTGAGTGACCCCTGGTTACCTGCTCTGACCTGTTCCATAACTGTCCCTCCCACCAAACTACCCACCCTGTAGTCACTCTGGCTCGTACACCTGCTCTCTTTAAAATAGCCAGTAAGAATTAGCTTAGACTGTGCAGTCCAACCCTAGCCAACAGGAGAACATCACAGCAGTAGGGGCTATCTGCATCAGGAATAAAAACTTCTTCCCCTCCCTTGTCCAGGTGTGCACTCATCATTGCTTCATCTGTGCAACAAACCCGTCTATAGAAGTAAATTGCCTTGCTGAGAAAATTTATATTCAAGTGCTACTTCTTTTGTGGCACCAAAAATTTACATATAATAACATGAAGCACAGTATCACATGCAAAGACAGGGATAACCTGTGGCTATATAATAGCTTTTAAAAAGGACAAATAATAATATGAAATATAATATCCTTTTTATAAAGATAAAAACAATTTTTAAAATTGTTTTAGGAAGAAAGACACAATGAAGGGTACAAAAAGGTAAAGAAAGGAGTGCTGTTACTGAAAATGGTGGAGAATTCCAGGACTCCATTTCTCCACAAAATACATAAATAAGGCAAAGTTATCTAAATCAACTTTTGTAGAACTCTGGAATCCATTCAAGAATTTACAAAAAGCCCAATAAAGAAAGAAGCTGCTAAACTGCCATAATAGAGTGCTATGGCATTTAAATTGCCTGCCTGCCATATCCCACTTTCCAGATCAACATGACTGTGAAGACGGCAACCCACACCCTGAGTTCAGGTTCTAATGCCACAAGGAAAAACATGAACCTTATTCTCAAAGAACTGTGGTTGTAAGTTTCAAGCAGGCTGTCAGGTAGCTCCCTGAAGGATTGGTGCAAGGGCTTGCCTTTGTTTTGCCCAATTCAGAACATTCCTGGGACTGGAGCAACTTCCCAAGTAGTGGCTTGCTGAAAGTATTTGAAGGCAAAAGTGTTGGCTGCAGCAGACTAGGGTAATGAATAAATGACACTCAGGACAATCAAGAAACAGACCAAATCTAGGGAAGAAGAGCTTGGGAAAAGAGATGCCTGGGGTAATAAGGGATTTTAAAAGCTAGCACGTATACTGGAGGATAAAGAAGATGAGGCACACATCCAGGTTTGGACACATGCTCTGAAAAGGCCCAAGAAGACCTTAAGCTTTCATTTCTGGTGGATTTGCAGGTTTTATGCAAGTAGGAAGTGAAAGCTGTGAACCCCAAAAATCTGAGACACGTCTCAGTTAATTTAGAAAGTTTATTTGCCAAGGTTGAGGACGTGTACCCATGATACAGCCTCAGGAGGTCTTGACAACCTATGTCCAAGGTGGGAGGGACACAGCTTGGTTTTCTACATTTTAGGGAGACATGAGACATCAATCAATATGTGTTGGATATACACTGATTCAGTCTGGAAAGGTGGGCCAACTCAAAGTTAGGAGGGGGTTTCCAGGTCATAGGTAGATAAGAGACAAATGGTTGCATTCTTTTGAGTTTCTGATTAGATTTCCAAATGAGGCAATCAGAATATGCATTTATCTTGGTGAACAGAGGGATGACTTCAAATGCAGTGGGAGGCAGGTTTGCCCTGAGCAGTTCCCAGCCTGACTTTTCCCTTAGCTTAGTGATTTGGGGTCCCAAGATTTATTTTCCTTTCACAAGGTTAAGGCAGAATTGTAAATGGCCCAGTCAAGCATCAAAGAGTAACCTAACCTGGAGGCAATCTTCAAAGACTAGGAGGGTATTGTGGCTCCTTTCTTTTTCTTTTTTTTTCTTTTCTTGGTCTAAAGCATTTAACGAAACTCCAACACTAGCTGACCACTAAGCTAATGGAACGCGGACTTTGTTGACTGCATTTAACAAAGAATACAGAGTTTATAAAAATAGTTCAGAAAAATAATAACAAAACAAATAACAATAACCCACAATAAGCAACAGCCACACTGGGGTGGGGGTGGAATCTGATTTCCAGTGTCACTACGTTATAATGTTCAAAATGTCCAGTTAACAACAAAGTTATGAGACATGCAAAAAACAAACAAGAAAGTTTGGCCATTCACAGGGGAAAAAATAAACGAGTAGAAGCCTCCCTGAGAAAACCTACGCATTGGGTATATTAGAAAAAGACCTTAATTAGCCAGGCATGGTGGTTCGCCCCTGTAGCCCCAACTACTTGGAAGGCTGAGGCAGGAGAATCGCTTCAGCCTAGGAGGCAGAGGTTGCAATAAGTCAAGATCACACCACTGCATTCCAGCCTGGGTGACAGAGGGAGGGCCTGTCTCAAATTAAAAAAAAAAAAAAGGAAGGAAAGAAAGAAAAGGACGTTAAAATGATCTTAAATATGTTAAAAGGCTAAAAGAACCCATAGAAAAGGAACTAATGGAAATCAGGAGAACAGTGTCTCATCAAATAGTAAATATTGATAAAATAATTAAACAGTTTTTAAAAAGAACCAAATAGAAATTTTGGAGATAAAAAGTGTAACAGAAAGGCAATTTCACTAGAGGAGTTCGCCAACAGATTTGGGCAAACAGAAGGAAGCATCAGTATATCTGAATGAGGGACTGTGTGTGTTAAAGGAAAAATCCTGTCTTCTTGGGTACATAAGGGGCGTGGTTTCAAAGGCAAGAACTTCCAGCACCATGCCTACATCCACCTCCCCATTCGGGAACCTGGAGTTCTTTGTTTAACTTTCCTGCGGGCGGGCTAGGTGAAATTTCAGGTGTGATCCTTTGTTTAAAAAAGCCTAAGAAGATCTCTGAGAGTAACGGCCTCTGTTCTGGACCAGCCAGCCAGCCAATCCAGCAACAGATTCAAAGATTAATCACTCCAGAGGGAGTCTGAAAGAACTCCTCTCATTGGACAATAACATGAATGGGGCAGGAACAACTTCAAAGTTAAACTCCACTGCAGCTTGCCTGCCCGAATTTCCCTCTCAGGGGAACCTCTCCCACAACAATTTCTCTCTCCTCTCTCCTCTCTCCTCTCTCTCTCCTTCCCTCCCTCCCTCCCTCCCTCCCTCCCTCTCTCTCTCTCTCTCTCTCTCTGCCTAATAAATCGCTTTCTGCTAAACTCTTTGGGTCCGACATTTAATTGAACTGTAAGCTCACTGGGCGGCCAGGCCCCTTTCCCATTCTTAGGAGAAAGAGAGGCCAAGAACCGTGGGCACATCAAATTGGGGGGAAGCTGAGCCCCATCCTGTCCCGTGACCTGGTTATATGAAGACAGGCCAATTGAGATTATTTCATTTGAGGAGTAAAAACAAAAAAATTGAGAAACATAAACAGAGCCTAAGAGACCAGTAGGACAACACCAGCTACACCAACATATGCATAATGAAATTCCAAGAGGGACAGGAGAGGGAGAAAAGGACAGAAAGAATTTCTGAAGAAATAATAGCCAAAAACTTCCCAAATTTGATGAAAGACATGAATCTCTACATACAAGAATATCAACAAACTCTGGCCGGGCACGGTGGCTCAAGGTGGGTGGATCACGAGGTCAAGATATCGAGACCATCCTAGTTAACATGGTGAAACCCCGTCTCTACTAAAAATACAAAAAAAAAAATAGCTGGGCATGGTGGCGCGTGCCTGTAATCCCAGCTACACAGGAGGCTGAGGCAGGAGAATTGTCTGAACCCAGGAGGCAGAGGTTGTGGTGAGCCGAGATTGCACCATTGCCCAGCCTGGGTAACAAGAGTGAAACTCCGTCTCAAAAAAAAAAAAAACTCTAAGAAGGTTGAATTTTAAAACACACAACAAGCCACACTATAGTAAAATTGCTGAAAGCCAAAGAAAAGAGAAAATCTTGAAAGCAGAAACAGAAAGCATCTAATCACATATAACAGTAGTAATAGTCAAAGAGCAGGACAATTATAGTCAAAAACATTAAAAGCCAATTTTTCTTCAGAACTCATGCAGGCTAGAAAGCAGTAAGATAAAATATTTAAAGTCCTGGGGGAAAATAACCGTCAAGTATGAATTCTGTATCTGGCAAAACTATTTGCTAAAAAGAAAGAAAAAAATAAGACATTCCTAGATAAATAAAAACTGAAAAAGTCTATCACTAGTAGACATGTCCTAGAAGAAATGTTAATAGAGAGGCTATCAGGATGGAAGGACATTATACCTTATACGGCTTAAGTTATTAAGCCATGGTTTTTAAAAGATCACAGTACACCTCTTGCTCCAGCCAGAGCTTGGGGTTAGGTCTTCACTGCCCTGTGTCCTCTGCTCCAGATGGAAAAATAAGCAAAGTGAGTCATGAAAAGACTAAGGAACAGCACATATTATGAGACAAGAATTATGGTTGTGTTAGGCCATCCTTGGATTGCTATAAAAAATACCTGAGGCTAGGTAATTTATAAAGACAAGAGGTTTAACTGGCTCAGAGTTCTGCAGGCTGCACAAGAAGCTTGGTACTGGCATCTAATCGGCTTCTGGGGAGGCCTCAGGGGTCATTTATTTACTTGTAGTGGAGGCCACAGCGGGAGCAGGCACAGCAAGTGCTGAGAGCTGGAGCAAGAGGTGGGGGGAGGTGCCACACTCTTTTGAACCACCAGATATCGCGAGACTTCACTCACTATGGCGATAACAGCACCAAGCCCGGAGGGTTCTGCCCCCATGACCAAAACACCTCCAACCAGTCCCCACCTCCAACACTAGGTATTGCATCTCAACATGAGATTTTTGAGGGGACATCCAAACTATATCCATAATTTATCAATTTTAATGTAGTTAAGGTCCAAATCAAAACTGTTTAAAAATCACCTGGCTCTGTAAAGTTCAAAGATGTCAAGGAGGCTGGGAACCAAATGAGAAATGGCAGTGTGTGTGCTGCGTTTGACTTTGTAACCGCAGTGCTGCCTCGAGGCCTCATCCACTGGAAAAGAAGCAGGAAAAAGAAAGGGAGATAGGGTACAAGAAAGGGTTCATGCTTCAGGATCGTTATCCAGTCCAGGTGAATTGGTTTGTGGAGTCAAAAGTAATCTTCCAAACCTAGAAAGCAACATCCCAAGCATCTCTGGGCTTTTCAAGTCTGGTTTCCTATATGGAAATAGAAACTAATTGTTTCATACTTTCTATACCAAATGGTGCTGTGGACATCCAATTACTGAAACTGTTTCATTGCATTTGAGTTCTTTTTTAAAAAATAACATGTATTGGGTTTTATTTTGGTGTAATATACAGTAACTGTGAGAAAATTTAGAAAATACAAAAAAGAAAAATACCATGATTGTTCCACTACTAAATAATATACAATTAATATATTAGTATATTTTCTCTTGAAGGAAACATATCTGCATATCTATACAGGTATAGTCCCCCACAGAGGCCGGGCGTGGTGGCTCATGCCTGTAATCTGAGCACTTTGGGAGGCTGAGGTGGGCAGATCACCTGAGGTCAGGGAGTTCGAGTCCAGCCTGGCCAACATGGTGAAATCCCATCTCTACTAAAAATACAAAAAAATAGCTGGGTGTGATGTCACGCGCTAGTAATCCCAGCTACTCTGGAGGCTGAGGCAGGATAATCACTCAAACGTGGAAGGCAGAGGTTGCACTGAGCCAAGATCATGCCACTACACTCCAGCTTGGGCAACAGAGTGAGACTCTATCTCTATAAATAAATAAATAAACAAAGAAACAAACATGTAGAGTTACAGTTCCAGATAAGACGGAGTAGGCAGACTCCACCCTGTCTCTCCTACTGAATGCAGCTGTAAAACCTGGACAGAATGCATGGAGCAGCTATTTCAGTACTCTGGTAAGTAAACAGTATTAGGCAGATAGGGAAAGAAAACAAGAATTCAAAGTACCACTGAAATGGTAGTAAGGTTCCCATTTTTCCCCCTTTTTGTATCTCCAGTTTGGACCCAGGGAGGCACAAAACTCAGAGGTGGGAACAAGGGCACACATACAGAAAACTCCAGAAAAAGTCCTCTAATTCTAACTCAGACACACGAAAGGGAATTACTCTCTTTGAGACGGTAAGCAGAAACTGCCTGTATTTACTTTTCTTTGTTCTGTTTTCCCAAGCCCCAGTCTCAAGATAATTCCACAAAAACAAAATAATTAGTGGAGGTCTGAAGGAACCTGAAACTCTGAGGGAAAACTTTATGACCGGAGCAACTGTGGCCCCAAGTAAGTAGAGCAAACCCCTGTTGCTTTTCTTGTCTGTGTGTCCTCTACCATTTGGCTTCAGATGCAGGCACAGTCATGGAAGGTGCACAGTAGAGTGGGGTAACTAAAAGCCACCAAGAAAGGGGAAATCCAAACAGCGGGGAGAAATCTGAGAAATGAGAGACCAAGTTGCTAAGGAAAACACCACCATAAAGTTTTCCTATGGAACTAATCCTGAACAGTATGTCAAAGTGCTTGATAAAGTGAACCAAAGGACAGATCACTGCTCAGGTCCCACATTTATTTGTGTTAATTTAATTCAACTGTAGTTGGAGAACATATTTTGTTTGATTTCAAATTTTTTAAATTTATTAAGACTTGTTTATGACCCACCATAAATGGTTTTTCCTGAAAATATTTGATATGTACTACTATTGTAGGGTGGAGTAGTCTATAAATGTCAGTTAGATCAAGTGAGTTGACAGAGTTGTTCAAGTTCCATATCCTTGCTGAGTTTATGTCTAGTTGTTCTGTAAATTACTAAGAATCAGGTATTAGAGTTTCCCAACTATTATTGTTGAATTTCATATTCCTCTTTTCAATTCATTTTTGCTTTATGCACTTTGGGACTCTGTTGTTAAGCACATACATGTTTATAATTGTTATATCTTCCTGATGACTTTGACCCTTTTATTATGTGACTCTTTAATTTTAATGTTTTTGTCTTTATTTAGATGGTATCACTTTTCCATGTCTCTTATAGACAATGTATAGTTACATTTTGGTTTCTTATCCAGTCTGATGAAGCCTGCTGAAGTGTTTTATCCCATTCAAATTTAATACAATTATTGATATGGCTGGATTTATGTCTGTTTTCAATAAAACTTTTAAAATTAAACGTTCAGGAAGACATCAGTATGAATTCATGCTTAGTTTAAATAGATGCAGATTCATAGAGAAATATTTATAGATGTATATACACATGGGTTAGTACAGACACACATAGCAGCTGAGAAGGCCTAAAAGCAGCAGATCTCAGTAGCAACTAGCAACCAGATCTTGGCTTCTGCAATCATTCTCCAATTAAAGAAAGAAGAAATTCTTGGAAAAATAGCTGATCCTAGCACTGGGGTAGAAATGAACCTGTGGAATCTTTGTAGTTTCAGAAAGCAAGGAAAAACTAAAAACAAACAAACAAACAAAAGATGTGGGTATATCAAAGGGATATAGGAACCAGCTGAAAGAGCTGCCAGTGACCAAAGCTGAAATAATGAGTAATAAAGTAGAATTTATAACCTGAAATAGAAAATAAAAATCCATACATTCATCTTGATATAAAGAAGTTATTTAATATATAAATAAATCTGGATGAATAGACCAATCTCCCATGCACAAGAATTTCAAGTAATTTATTTTGATATTTTACCCCTAATAAAGTAGAATATACGTGGATGTGGTGGCTTACCCCTGTAATCCCAGCTCTTTGGGAGGCCGAGGTGGGTGGATTATCAGAGGTCAGGAGTTCACAACCTGCCTGGCTACTATGGTGAAACTCCATCTCTACTAAAATTATAATGATTAACTGGGTGTAGTGGCAGGTGCCTGTAATCCCAGTTACTCGGGAGGCTGAGGCAAGAGAATCGCTTGAATCCAAGAGGCAGAGGTTGCAGTGGGCCCTGGTTGCACCACTGCACTCCAGCCTGAGACAAGAGCAAAACTCAGTCTCAAAAAAAAAGTGGAGTATAACTCCCACTCCTTAAGTCTATGCTGCACATAGTGCACATAGTAACTTTCTTCCAAAAAGCACAGCATGGAAAAGGAGGGAAAAGTAACTTAACAGTGCAGAAAACTGATAAACACTACCTCAGCCAAGTGACCAAGGTGATCGATATCAACAGTAAGTCATCCTGATGATAGTTTGTCCTGTTGATATGATGTAATGAAAACAGCACTTTACTTGTGTGTCCTTCCTCCCAAGAACACATCACCTCACTTTAATCGTGATGAAATAATCAGGCAAATTCCAACTGAAAAACATTCTGCAACATACCTAATACTCCCCAAAACTATCAAACTCATCAAAACAAGAAAAGTCTGAAACACTGTTACAACCAAGAGGAGCCTGACAGGGTGTAACTTCTCAATGTAGGATCCTGGAACAGAAAAAAAGACACTAGGGAAAAACTGATGAAATCTAAATAAAGTATTAACTTTAGACAATAACAATATCTGAATATTATGCTTCATTAGTTGTGACAAATGTATCATATTAATATAAAATGTTAATAGGATAAATTGGGGGTTATATAAGTTATATAGAAACTCTCTTAATAATCTTTGCAATAATTCCGTAAATCTAAAACTGTCCTAAATTTTTAAAATTAAATATTTATCTTGGCTCATTCACCCTTGCATTAATTTACTCATTGATTTTAATTATTTACTGAGCAGCTGTTATGGCCCAGATACTGCCGTAGTCTCTAGAGATACAAATAGCAAACAAAACCCAACGTGGTTTTGGTATCAAGGCACTTACAGTCTGTTGGCAAAGGAACAAAGAACACTAAGTGATTGTTAAGTCATGGAAGGAATAAGTCACTATTTTTAAAATTAAAAATTATTTTTTGGGTCATTTAAAAAGACTCAAGACATTAAAGGTCTGGGTTAAATATCACACAATCTGACAACTGAAAATCAAGGAGCAGGATTTTCAAAGAGGAGCAAAAGACAGTTCTTGAACCAAATAATGAAATTTCTAGGAGGTAGCCCAGCCTCCCGACCCTAACATGGACAATTACTGAGTCTAGGGTTGAATCAGAGAGCCAGGTTGGCTGTTGACTCTCTGCATGCCGGGTCTGTGCTGGGATACAAAATGTGGAGAGGAAGCATCATGCCCTACTGGAGTGCTACCTGAACAGTGGCTGTGCAGGCAGGACAGGTAGCTGGGCAACAGTACCAGGACAGGCTGCACTCCAGCTGCACAGGGGTCCACGTACCTACTCATCCTCTCATTCCTACATTCCACTCATTCATTCTCGGAATACAAATTAAACACATACTATGTGCCACACTAGAGTGGGCTAACCACAAGAAAAACACCTGACGGGTGGATACATGTTTGCCAGGTAGCATTAGGAAACAGTATCGCAGGCAACAGGAAGAACATGGACTAAGGTCCAAGAGGTAGAGCATGCATAAAATCTTCATGACATTTCAACTGTTTCAGTGAGGCTGGGGCACAGAGCCTCAATATATGATTCTATATTAAAAAGCAATATTCTGGGCCGGGTACAGTGGCTCACGCCTGTAATCCCAGCACTTTGGGATGCTGAGGAGGGCGGATCACAAGGTCAGGAGTTCGAGACCAGTCTGGCCAACATAATGAAACCCTGTCTCTACTAAAAATACAAAAAAATTAGCTGGGTGTGGTGATGAGCGCCTGTAATCCCAGCTTCCTGGGAGGCTAAGGCAGGAGAATCGAATGAACCTGAGGGGTGGAGGTTACAATAAGCTGAAATGGTGCCATTTCACTCCAGCCTGGGCAATAGTGTGAGACTCCATCTCTCTCTCTCTCTCTCTCTCTCTCTCTCTCTCTCTCTCTCTCTCACACACACACACACACACACACACACAAGCAATATTCTGAAGGTTGTTGGTATCATTAGGTAAACAGTCCTCATTTTACATAAGCAAACACACTCACCAAGATAAACATCCCGCTGAAGTAAAAATGGAACCAGCCTGGGTGTGTTTAGAATTAGCCAGTAATTTCAAAGGAAAAAGCAGGAATGGGTGGAATAGAAGAGCAGAGTATGATTGGCCAGTTTATCTCCCAATCAAGGGTAACCTTGGGGAGGGGAGGAAAGAGGATTGTACAAGCACAACTGTTGTTAGACAGAGTGTCATTAATTATGAGTGCCTCTCTGGAATTCTCTGCCCAGCTAATCATAGCTCTGCTGGAGAACAACTTTTAATATTTTCAAAGTAGAAAACAGGCTGGGCACTGTAGCTCATGCCTGTAATTCCAGCACTTTTTGGGAGACCGAGGTGCATGAATCACCTGAGGTCAGCAGTTCGAGACCAGCCTGACCAATATGGTAAAGCCCTGTATCTAATAAAAATACAAAACTTAGCTGAGCCTAGTGGTGTGCAGCTGTAGTCCCAGCTACTCAGGGGGCTGAGACAAAAGAATTATTTGAACTCAGGAGGCAGAAGTTGCAGTGAGCTGAGATCGCGCCACTGCATTCCAGCCTGGGCAACAGAGTGAGACACCGTCTCCAAAAAAACAGAAAAGAAAAAAATATATATTGAGCCAAAGCCATGAACTAATTCATACCAATCAATGTATTAATGTATTAAATATAATATGCATGGTTTCAAAATTATTTCAGAGAATTAGCTATCATCTTGTGTCAATTCTAAAAGCTATTTATATAGAACACTGCCACAATGTAGGTAGATTTCTATTCGACATCTGTCAGCATCCAGAAACACCTACGCCTACATGCAAAGCTTCCATTTTGAAATAAAAACAAAATGGCCATAGCCAGTCAGTGTAACTCCTTTTTATTTTAAAAACTGAAGATTGCCTCATCTGAAATTTTTTGACATACAGAAATTTAAAATATCACGTCCTTCCCTCTAGGTTAACTCACCCTAAACTCAACACCAGGGGTGGTAAATCTGGATAGTTACAGGCAGAGGAGAACTGTGGGCTCTCAGTCTACACTTTCCTCCATGGGGTTAAATCGTTGACTGAAAGTCACACAATATAGCCAAAGGCTATGGGAGAGACAGAATCAAGTCACCTTTTTCCTCCAGTATAATGTCTTCACTAAACAAATCCCTATCCCAAACAATAAAACAGTGAGTTAGAATGTTTGAAGTGAAAATTGTGCAGAAAGAAAATTCAGCCATGAAGCACCCTGGCTTTAGTTTTCTCTTGTTATTTCGTCTTTCTCTTATTTACTCTAAAAAATATTTTGATATAAATGATTAGTACAGTTTGAATCTAAGTATTTTAAGTGAAAGGAGGAACTAACATAATTACTTAGATAACTTAGGCCACGGAAGCTTTCATTCCGAAAATACACACAATTTGGCCACAAGTGTTTCATGTTTGCAAATGTCTATATAACTATTTCATTTGGGGATTTGAGAGCAATTTTAAAAACCTCTATGTGGAAGGAAGCCTCCCCACCCCTACTCTTTCACTGAGACCAATTTTCTATGTTAATTAATGGGGAGAGTCTTGCAGTTTACAAAGCATTCTTACAAGTGTCAGCTCATTCAGCTGTCACAATAACTCTGATGTGGGGAGAGCTGACCCCATTTAACAGAGGAGGAAACTGAGATCCAAGAGAATAGGTGATTTATTTTGACTTGTACAGCTGGTAAGTGGCACAACACCCAAACTCAGCTCTTCTGACTCCAAGTAGTCTCCTTTTCCTATGCTGAACTGCCTACTAAAGCCATGTTAATTTTTTCCCAATTCAAGATAATAAGTAATTACTACAAATTGTGCCTGCTTGGGCTGGGTGTGGTGGTTCATGCCTGCAGGCGGATCAGAATCATGAGGTCAAGAGATCAAGACCATCCTGGCCAACATGGTGAAACCCCCATCTCTACTAAAAAAAAATACGAAAATTAGGTGGGTGTGATGGTACGCACCTGTAGTCCCAACTACTTGGGAAGCTGAGGCAGGAGAATCGCTTGAACCCAGGAGGTAGAGGTTGCAGTGAGCCAAGATCGTGCCACCGCACTGTAGCCTGTGACAGAGTGAGACTTCATCTCAATTAAAAAAAAAAAATGTGGCTGCTTATTTATCTGCTGCCAGCTACTCTAATGCCTTCGGCTGCCACAGCTTAGAAAAAAGCCTTTCACAGCCTCATTTGCAGAAAGCTTAACATTGATTTTTCCAAAGCTACATCCAAAGAAACCTGGGACAATGAAGCAAACACATCTTTAATTCCACTGCTCTGTGTATTATCTGCTCTCACTGAGTCTAATCAATCATCAGACATCATAAAGCCTCAGAACTTGCAGCATGGGCCAGAGGCACTGTGCCACCACCCACATTCTCACCCAAAGCAGCCCTCTACTATCTTCCTTAGAACTGCTGCTCTGCCCTAACCTCCTCCAGCAACTCCAAGGCCGATCAAACATGTTTCCTCTCCTCTTCTGAATATACCCCAGGCTCGTTATTCAACGTGGTTCCTCGACTAGCAGCCTCACCAGCGAGCTTGTTAGGAATGCAGGCTCTGGGGCCCCACCTTAGACTCGGAAATTATAATCTACATTTTAAGAAAATCCTCCAAGAATTTATAAGAAATTACAACATGAGAAGCAATACCTTATAAAAAAGGACAGAGCAAGTGAAATTCCTCCTATCTGTTTGCCACACCATTCATGCTTGGGTACTGGTTCTGTAGGCTCTCAGAAGGTATTATGGCCACATTCAAACGCTTTAGCACCAGCCCATCTGCTCATTCACTTCCCTAGTATATCCAGTCCAGCCCGCTTTTTTTTTTTCTCCCCTTCCACCCCCAGCCCACTTTTATAGTTTAGTAAAATAGCTTTGCTATATTACACTAAAGAATGAATGGCTGAATGCCTACGAACACAGTGGGTTCTGATGGAATGTTATGAGAAAGAGTGGGGGAGTTTGAGAAATGGCAAGAAAGTTTTAAAGTCAGAAAAATCTGGATTTGTATCTCCATTCTCTCAATGATCAGCTCTGAGAATCTCAAAAGCTTAAATAACTCTCTGAACTTATACTTTTGTCTCTAAAATATTGAGCTGTTATCTATCCTACATAAGAAATTGACATAAAGTATCTTGTATACCGGCCTGGTACATAGTAGGTGTTCTCTTTCATTTATATGAATAAACCATAACATCAGAGAGAAATGAATTTTAAAATAGTACTGACACAAATAAATATATATTTGGTGCCCCTCCAGCCAGTGCGGCCACATGGAGCATGGAAGCATTTCTTTTGAGTCATAAAATCACATCTGCCAATCACCATCAGCCTTAGCTACACTGGAGGGCACTCACTGCACACCTCCCACCTGGCAAATTCTCCTCTACTAAGTTAGACTTTACAGTTCTCTAATTCAAAAGCTGCTTCCCTTTCTCCTTAGAGAGCTTATTCAGCAAATTGAAGAAACAAAAATAATGGCAAGGGTATAAGTAGGTTGAGATGTTTAAACTGTGGCAGGCTCGTTTTTATCACTTAAAATTTCATTTCAGCAGTATTACCAATTACATGCAATGAGCTAGACTGCTTATTATTCAATAAAACTGGTAAGAGAATGCTTTCTCTGATTTTTAAATTGTCAACTTGACTATTGACTATACTTGAAGACAATTAAATTGAAAAACCTAAATGAAAATACGTGAAATAATTTTAAAAGATAATCCTTAAACTACGTGAGTGTTTCAGAACTAACAATGGTTCATTAACTTATTAAACAAAAGACCAAAAAGCACAAAACATTAAAAATGTTCCTAGGAAACAGTTTATAGAAAAAAAAATGTTTAAAAACATTAAAAAATGAAACATTTAAATAAAACTTATTTTTGCCAAACAATAAATACTATAAACCAAGTTAAAAGGCAACCAACCTCACCCGAGAGATTTCCCAACACATGTAACCAGCAAAGAAATTCAGTAAGAGACAAATCAATAGCAAATGTTAGCAAATAATATGAACATGCAGTTTCCCAAAAGAGCAAATCCATTGTCCAATAAACATAAAAGGATATGTAACCTCACTAATAATCAGGGAACGTGCTAATTAAGTAACAAAGAAGCTACCACATGGGCAAAAAATCTTGAAGTGTAAGATTACCAAATATCTGAAAGGATACATCATAACGGGAACTCTATCCTGTGGGTAGGAGCGTAAACTCAGGTGACCACTTTGGAACACAATCTAGCAATATCTAAAGGCCACAACCTGAGCCCCAGGAATTGCACAAGGGTGCCTTGTATACCCACCACAGTAGCATTTTCTCAAGTGAGATTGCTGACCAGCAATCTGGGTGCTTGCGGGCGCGGTGGCTCAAGCCTGTAATCCCAGCACTTTGGGAGGCCGAGGTGGGTGGATCACGAGGTCAAGAGATCGAGACCATCCTGGTCAACATGGTGAAACCCCGTCTCTACTAAAAAAAAAAAAAAAATTAGCTGGGCATGGTGGTGCGTGCCTGTAATCCCAGCTACTCGGGAGGCTGAGGCAGGAGAATTGCCTGAACCCAGGAGGCGGAGGTTGAGGTGAGCTGAGATCGTGCCATTGCACCCCAGACTGGGTAATAAGAGCGAAACTCTGTCTCAAAAAAAAAAAAAAAAAATGCAAATTCTCCAGCCTAGCCCAGACTTAGTGACTTACCTGCGAGTGTCTTTTAAGAAGCCCTGCAGCAGATTTAGATACTAAAGTTTCAGAACCAAGAGAGAAACTTCACACATTTGTTCTCCTGACTTCCAACAGGTGATTGTGTCAGAAATGCCCTAGGAACGTGGTCCTTGATATCTTTTTTAAGGAGAAGAGTCTGACAGACCTTCTTTACTAGTGCAGTGTCACTTGAGAGTCAAGGGGCAAAGGGCAAACAATGGGATTCTCTCAAATACACAGAGATACATACATAGGTATATGTATAACAGCAAAGCATTTAAAACAGTCCAGACACCCACCAATAGACGAACTGGTGCAATGGTATAATACACAGCAGTTAAAATAAATGAAGTAGATATACATGTATCAGCAGGAGTAAATCTTACTTTTTTTTTTTTTTTTTTTTAGACAGAGTCTTGCTCTGTCGCCAGGCTTGAGCACAGCGGCGCAGTCTCATTTCACTGCAACCTCTGTCTCCTGGGTTCAAGTGATTCTTCCGCCTCAGCCGAGCAGTTGGGACTACAGGTGCGTGCCAAACGCCCAGCTAATTTTTGTATTTTTAGTAGAGACGAGGTTTCACCATGTTGGCCAGGCTGCTTTCTACCTCTTGACCTCGTAATCCACCCACCTCGGCCTCCCAAAGTGCTGAGATTACAGGCGTAAGCCACCGCACCCGGCCTAGGAGTAAATCTTGAAAATATAATGCTGAATGAAAAAGCATTAAGTTAAAATCTCACCCAAAAAACTGTCTTATTTATGAATAAATATACATTTGTATTAAGACATCAAACATGTATAACTGGGTATTATATCCACTGATTTTAAGATAATGGTTATATGTGGGCAACAAATAAGAGGAATGGCGTGAAGGAGGGGTACAAAAACATCAACTAAGATTTTGTTTGTTAAAAAGGCTGCCAAAATATGGTAATATTTGTTAAATCTGGGTTGGAATAAAAGACATTGCTTATATTATTCTGTGTACTCTTCTGCATATTTGGACTATTTCACAATTTTTAAATTTAAGTTATTCCTTATATTTACAAATACTAGAAAGCCTTATTTCTGTTTGAGAAAAATATTTTTCAAAATGACTGCCTCAAAAGACTTTTAAAATTGAATCTTTGTGACATCTAGTGGTAGTATAAATAGTTATAATTTAATATACAATTATAAATAAGCTTGATTCAATGAAGTATTGATCTCAAAACAGTTGGTTTAATTTTGCAGCAGGAGTGGCCACGGGCAACCAGTCTCTGGAACATGGAATGGAGAAGGAAGAAGTTTATTCAGCCAGGGAGCCTGAGCGATAATTTGTCCAAAGCTCAGCTCATATAACAAAGGAAGTTTCCACCTTTATATAGGCTTATACTTTAGATACTACATGTGAAAGATTCTTGGGTTTACAGTCTTAGAAATCACATATGAAAAGGGTTTCAGTTTTCAGCTTCAGGCATCACATATGAAACAGTTTCGGTTTAGTCTTAGGACTCACATGTGAAAAGGTGTCTGGCTTGATATTGTTTTAAGTAAAAACAGTGTCTTCCAGAGAGTTTCCCCAAGACGAAGCTTGCCACCTACGGGAAGGAGATTCAGGAGGCACCAGCTGGCCTGCTCTCTCTTCTATTGAGATGCACTGTGGATGACAGAAGGGGGAGGGAATCCCAGATGCCTGGGTCTCCTTCCTCAATTTGACTTTCACAAAAATTTAATTCAGTTTTCAAAAGCTTGTGCATTTATTATTTGCTGTTTTCAGTGTTCTATACCAGAATATTTTTAATGGGGACGGAACTTTGGAGTAAGGTTATTATTATCTTGTATACATTAATTATGTGGCTCAGCTGACGGTTTCCTTAAAAAACAGTATCAATTATGTTAATTCTAGTGTCCCTGAAACAGGTGGTATCCCTGCCAGCCCCCTCTCTGGCTCAGTGAGAGCCATGGAAGAACTTTTAGCGTCTCCTTTACACCACATTAGACACCAGCCAGCCAAGTGTCCCTCGCAGCCAGACCAGCACCTCTGCCTGACCTGAGCTCTCAAGGACCCACCATTGTTCAGGATTCCGGTTTTTCCTTGTCCTCCACCCCTATTCGATCAACTGCCAAGCCCACCTGTGAAAAGCGTCACACTCATCACTTGTTTCCTATACAGTTCCTACAGATTGTGAATGACGTGCAAGCAGAGACCATGTTTTGTGTATATGTTCCCCATGAGAACCCAGTACAATGCTTGATCCATAGTAGGTACACAGTAAGTGTTCACTAAATTAATTTCCACTGCTACAACCTAGGTACAACCTTCATGACTTTAAGCCTAGACTATCTTAACAGCATACTAATCCTAAAAATTCCTAAGTACCACCAATGAAGCATCTTAAAACATCTCTGCAACATGGCACCACTTTCTCATCTCCCACTCCCCACAGGGGTCTTCAATGTATAATTCCCATCTCTATCCCCATTGTCAGCAGATACCATCTAAATATCTTAGCTTGGAATTTAATGGGCTTCAAAACTAGTCCAGATTAACTTTATAAACTTCTCTCTCACTACATCCCTATACAGGTCAGCTATTCTTCAAGCATCCTACAGGCTTTCCCAGCGTTATTTCTCTGCTCACCTTTTTTCTCCTGACCACCCACGATCAATTATATGCCTTTGTGTTTTGTTGGGTTTAGCCTCTTACTTCCATGTAGCTCAATGTGACTTCTCTCCATGTAGAGTTAATTGCACTAGCTGCCAAAGGAATCTGTTGAACCTTGCATCATTATTTGTCTTCTTTCCTGTGCCCTTACTTCACCATCGGGATGTATGCGTCTCAGTGACACTGACCGCCTCTCATACCAGTTTGTGCACTCAGAATCTAGCTAAGTCCTCAGAGGGGAAACAACTAAAAGAGATGTGTTGAAATGAGAAAAACTAAATAAAGAGTAGATGGCCATTGATTGCAATAGGTATAACCCCTTTTAAAGCCTTGCATCTGGAAGGTGGCTGTGAAGGCCCCATGTGATTCTAAATAATGTGTTAAGCTGATCTTTTATATTTTGACAAGGGGCTGAAGACATTGACAGCAGGAAAATGACTAGTTAAGAAACTGATTACCTGCAGCTTCAGAACAGGAGAGAAAGAGAAGTGAGTTTTAGGCTCACTGTATTGGTCTAGAAGCATGGCAACCACAGAAAAGTTAAGGATGACTCCCACACTATGAATGGGGTATTTGGACAATAATGAAGCCAGTTACTATAATAAAGAAGTGAAGAGGAAGCCAGGCATTTTGGATCACATTTGTAATCCCAGCACTTCAGGAGGATGACTAGAGCCCAGGAGTTCAAGACCAGCCTGGGCAACATGGTAGGACCCCATCTCTTAAAAAAAAAAAAAGTCAAGAGAATAAAAAACTTCTAGGAAAAGTAAAATAAACTCTGTTTGAGAGAGAGAGGTACTTTTTAATGCTCTTGGAATGTGCAAATATATTCAGTAGTTATATGTCAAACATACTTGCATGATGACCAGTATCATCACTCAGTGGTATAATGCTGAAGGCTAGTTTTTGAGACTTCATTTCCCCATACTTTCAAACACAAGCTCATATCAACTCTATAAACCACCAGGGGAGCTGTTGGCATTAGTAAGTGCTCTATGCTAGCCCTCTTCTTCACCAACTTCATGCCTGACCCCTTCCCACCCAGACACAGCCCCCGCCTGTCTTGTCCCAGTCCTCACAGTATGTGTCTAAGCTAGACAATGAGCATCAACCGTGGTTCTAATTTATAGGCAAGCCTTTTGGTAGGACCACAGCCCCTCCTCAACACTGACCACTTGGCTGGACCAAATCCTTACAAAATCCTTTCCAATGAGCTGTGCCCCTCACTGTCTCCTCTGCTACCTTGACCTCCCCTTTCTCTCACCATTGCTCAGTTCCTAGCCAGGAATCTGCTTTCAGCAAGGTCACCACCTCCTTGACTTCAGCCGCAGTACTGACACCTACCTGAGAGCAAGCAAGGGAGCCATGCACTCCAAGGCCGCTGCCACCTGACTCTAAACCCCCATGGTCCTGTGACAGTCTCCCAATCCTCAGTTCCAGTGCACCTCCATTACTCACTGACTCTGTTCTACCTCTGTTTGTTATGAGCTACTGGATAATATAATAACTGATGAGCTCTCTATTTACCTCGCACAGCACCTAGCATGGAATAGCAGTGGTAACTACTTGTTGAGTGCTAACTAAGTGCCAGGCACTGTTGTAAAAGCTTCCCATGAATTAACTCATTTAATCCTTCTCACAATCCTAAAGAGGTCAGCACTATTACTTTACTTAGTATACGAATAAGGAAGTTGAGGTAGAGCAGGCATTCATACAATTTTTTTAATGGATAAACTTCAAGTGGGTCCACAGCCTTGTCCATCAATCACTTTATTCCTCCATTGCCCCAGAAGACATTGTAAAATTCATCCTCACCCACATACCTGACCAACCTCTCCCATTCTTTCCTTCTTTACCAAGAGGTTCAGAGGTATATAACGTAAATTCTGCAGTGTACCACTAAGTCCTTCCAAACATGCATCCTCTGTACCTCAGAATGTCTGCCTCTGTATTTTCCCCTCCTGGAGTGTAGGAAAAGGTGACTTCCAAAGTACTTTTCTTCCTCTGATCTGTCCCTCTCCAGTTCTTCTGGAACCCTGCTCTAATTCTCTAAGCTACACCTTCAGTCAACTTGCCACTTTCCTATGCCTAGACACAAACAAAACTCCATTTCTCCCCACAGGAGAATCCCTCCCCAGCCCTGCTACATCTTCAAGTCACTCTCTCTTCATCACCAAACTTCTCCAAAGAGTGGCTTCACCAAGCTCTTTCCTGCCTACCAAAATTCACACCCTTAACCACAGGAGCTGAATTTCACCCCCATATCCTTAATAAAAACGGGAAAATCCTTAAAGGCCATTACAGGTCCTCCTGCACATCACTGTCATCTTTTTTGCTCCACAATATTTGCCATTTTCCTGGAAACTCCCTTAGATGGTGAGGATGAGCTTCTGCTTCTGTCTATCCACTTGAGCCTTCTCTGATCCCGCTAACTACTCTTTATCGCGTTGCTGCCTCACCCCACCCCTAATTCAAATGGGCATAATCTCCCTCAGAGATCCATGCCAGCAATCCCAAATCTTTGTGTCCATTCTCAACTTTTCTCCTTGGTTTCATTCTGCCTTTTCAACAGTCTATGAAATGATTTTACACATACATCAGCCTGCTTCAGCAAACAGTACGTCTACAACTGAACCTTTAGCCCCAAACATGACCTCACTTCCCATTTTTTACTGACATCCTTCATCTAAAATGAGTCCTTCTGACTACTCTCTGTCTCAGCACCCTGCTTAATTTCCCTCATTGCTCCATTGCAATGTGCTTTGTTCACTTGCTTCCTTTGGACTGTATGTGCCATATGTTTATGAACCATGTCTGTCTTGTTTGCCACGACAAGCACAGTGCCTGCCATGGGGCAACTACTCCATACATTTTTTGTTTACTCAATATGTCTTTGCTCTTCTTGAAGTCACCATGTTTCCAAGCCTAAACGTCAGCAATGATTGCTTTTCTGGGCCTCCTCATTGAGTCACCAAATCCTGACTATCCATACTTTATAAGACCATGTCATCTGACTGTTCCTTTCCATTTGCACGGCCACTTCAAAAATCCTTTGTTGGATGGAAAAATAAAGAAGATTCCTTAACCTATTTCTAAGTCTCTGACCCATCTGTCCATCTATTCACTTCCTGAGATTAGGTCTTCCTACAAAATCAATTTGATCTCATGGTCAAAAGCCTTCAGTGCCACCCAACTTGCCTTAACTGAAGTCCAGACTTGTGAAGCTGTGCTGGGTCTGCCCACAGACCCTGGCCGAGCAAGGGATGAAAGGAGTACTCAGACACAGGTATGCAGTGAAAGGGCAGCTAGGGGACTGCAAGGAAGAGTCAGCAGCAGTCTTGATCAGCTGGAGCTGCTTGCTTTTATTCAGTACAGACATATTGTTGAAAGCCTGAGGCCAACACAATCTATGGGTAATTAACATTGTTGCCCTCCCTGCCTCCCCTCTTTGCATGGAGCAGTCTTGTGTGGAAGGTCAGTTTCCAGACAATATAAGTTAACAACCCTATTTAGATACATTCTCCTACTTTTCCCTGGACCTTCTTCTCTCCCTCTGTCTCAGGGTAAGAGCACAGCTGCCTTCAGCTTATTCTCCCCCAATGCTTTGCAAAGCCTTCTGACCTTTCAAAAGGCCTGCTTCTTTCCATATAGCTTCTTTTACCACTCTGATCCCCCACAAAGATGGTGTCCAGATCCTTCATGATCTGGCTCCTAACAGTCTCTCTACTCCTCTGTTTTGCCAGAATCCTTCACATCTCCAGAGATTTCACATGCATATGAAACCATGTCTAAAGAAGTAAAGGAAAATACATGAATGATGTTTTTTAAAAAAAAAGTTAATAGATAGAAATCATAAAGAAACATAGAATATCTAGAACTGAAAAGTACAACAACTGGAATAAATATTTTATAAGAGAGACTCAACAGCAGATCTGAGCTGTCAGAAGAATGTATCAGTGACTTTAAAGTTAGGTCAAATGAGAATATCTCTTTTGAGAGACAAAAATATAAATAAAGATAAAAGAACAGAGCCCCAGAGACCTGTGGGACATCAGATGTACCAACATATGCATAACAAAGTTGTAGAAGAAAAAAAGGAGCAAAAAGAATATTGAGAAAATAGCCTAAATTTGAATTCTATCAGATACATTTTTTAAAAGTAACTATTAATAGGGATGATTCTTTTCTGGATTTCTTTTAATTGATTGTTATTACAGACTCATGGTATTTTATTAATTTAATGTTTCTTCAATATATAGCAGTACTCCCTGTGGGCCTGTGGTGGGAGTGCCCATGGGTGAGGCTCCTCTGACTGTGGAAAGGGGAGAGGAGAGTGGGAAGGACTGTGTCTTGTGGTTTGAGTGCCAGCTCAGACACAGTAGAATAGAATACCAAGTATACATCTAAGAATTTTTACTCCAGTACCTATTCCCTAGACAGCATTTCTGGACCTACCCATGGCCTGGGGTAACTTGCTGCCCTGAAGGAAGGACACAAGCCTGGCCAGCTTCATCACCTGATTGTAGAGCCCTAGGGTCTTGAGCAAACATAGGACGTAGCCAGGTAATGGTTACAGCGGGTCCTGGGCGAGACCCAGTGCTATGTTGTCTTCATGTCTGACCCAGTGCAGTCCCAGTGGTGGCCACAGGGGTGCTTTTGTTACCCCACCCCCAGCCCCAGGTGGCTCACCAAAGAGAGAGATACTCCATTTGTTTGGGAGACAGTAAGGGAAGAGAACTAGTGTTTCTGCCTGGTAATCCAGAGAATTCTAGTAGATCTTGTTCAAGACTACCAAGGTTTTATGTTTATCAATCTGCAAGAACCACAACATTATGGGCCTGTGGTGCCCCCTAGTGCAGATACGGCATAGATCACAACACAGAAGTACTCTCAAATACCTACAAAATCTTCCCAAGAAGGACAGGTACAAACAAGCACAGGTTGCAAAGATTACAATAAATACCCAATTCTTCAGTGCCCAGACACAAACAAACATCTACAAGCATCAAGACCATCCAGGAAAACACAACCTGACCAAACTAAATAAAGCACCTAGGACCCATCCTGGAGAAACAGAGATATTGATCTTTTAGACTGGTAATTCAAAATACCTGCTTTAAGGACAAAGAAATTCAAAGAAAGAATAAAAGTGCCTACATCAAAAAAAGAATAAAAACTTCAAATAACCTAATTATGCATCTTAAAGGACTAGAAAAGCAAGAACAAAGCCAACCCAAAATTAGTGAAATAGAAAAAAGGAAATAATAAACATCAGAGCAGAGATAAATGAATTTGACCTGAGGAAAAAAATACAAAAGATCAATGAACTAAAAAGTTGTTTTTTTTGACAAGATAAAAATGGACAAACTTTTAGCCAGACTAAGAAAAAGGAGAGAAGACCCAAATAAATAAAATCAGATCTTACAAAGGGTACATTACAACCAACACTGCAGAAATTCAAAGGATCATTTTCTTTTTCTTTTTTTTTTTTAGGAGAGAAGGAAAGAAAGAAAAAAAGGAGTGAAGGAGAGGAAGAAAGAGGAAGAAAAAGAGGGAGAGAGAACGGGAATGTTGCTTTATTCTAAAAATGGGTATTGAAAACCTCTTTTATGCCAATAATCGTGCTTAATAATGGCGGATCAATATTTCATTTAAATCTATGAGTAGGTGCAATGTGGTACTGACAAAAATGTATATTTTATGTATTTAAAGTGGAGAGCTCTATAAATGTTTATTAAGTTTACTTGTTCCGGATCTGAGTTCAAGTCCTGGATATCCTTATTAATTTTCTGTCTCATTGATCTATCTAATATTGGTGTTGAAGTCTCCCACTATTATTGTGTGGGAGTCTAGGGAGTCTACATCTCTTTAAAGGTCTTATGTATCTGGGTGTTAGGATCGTTAGCTCTTCTTGTTGCATTGATCCTTTTACCACTATATCTTTGTTGCTTTAAAATCTATTTTATCAGAGGCGAGAATTGCAACTCCTGCTTTTTATTTATTTATTTATTTATTTATGCTCTCCATTTGGTTGGTAAATCTTTCTCCATCCCTTTGTTTTGAGTCCTTGTGTATCCTTGCATGTGAAATGGGTCTGGATGTAGCATACTGTTGGGTTTTGGCTGTATCATTTGATTGGGGGATTTAGTCTAATTAAATTTAGGATTACTGCCATTTGATGTTAACTGGCTGTTTTGTCCATTCATTGATGTAAATTCTTCATTATGTTGATGCTCTTTACTTTTTGGTATATTTTTAGAAAGGCTAATACTGGTTGTTCCTTTCTATGTGTAATGCTTCTTTCAGAAGCTCTTGTAAAGCAGGCCTGGTGGTAATAAAATCTCTGAGTACTTGCTTGTTCATAAAATATTTTATTTTTCCTTCAGTTGTGAAGCTTAGTTTGGCTGGATATGAAATTCTGGGCTGAAAGTTCTTTTCTTTAAGGATGTTGAATATTGGCCCCCACTCTCTTCTGGCTTGTAGGGTTTCTGCAGAGAGATCTGCTGTAAGTCTGATAGGCTTCCCTTTGTGGGTAACCCAACCTTTCTCTGTGGCTGCCCTTAGTATTTTCTCCTTCATTTCAACCCTGGTGAATCTAACGATTATGTGCCTTGGAGTTGCTCTTCTTGAGGAATATCTTTGTGGTGTTCTCTGTATTACCTGGAGTTGAATATTGTCCTGCTTTGCTAGCTTGGGAAATTTTTCCTGAATAATATCCTGAAGAGTATTTTCCAGCTTGGATTCATTCTCTTCGTCATATTCAGGTACACCTATCAAACGTAAATTAGTTCTTTTCACATAGTCCCATATTTCTTGGAGACTTTGCTCATTCCTTTTTATCCTTTTTTCTCTATTCTTGTCTTCTCGTTTTATTTCATTAAGCTGGTCTTTGAGCTCTGATATCCTTTCTTCTGCTTGATCAATTGGGCTATTAAAACTTGTGCATATTTCACGAAGTTCTTGTGTTTTTTAACTCCATTAATTCATTTATATTCCTCTCTATATTGTCTATTCTTGTTAGCATTTCGTCAAACCTTTTTTCAAAGTTCTTACTTTCTTTACATTGGGTTAGAACAAGTTCTTTTAACTCCCAGAAGTTTCTTATCATCCACCTTCTGAAGCCTACTTCTGTTAATGGAACACAGTCCTTCTCCATCAGGCCTTGTTCCGTTGCTGATGAGGAACTATAATCCCCTATAGAGGGAGAGGCGTTCTGATTTTGGGTATTCTCAGCCTTTTTAGGCTGGTTTCTTCCCTTCGTTATAAATTTATCCATCTGTCCTCTTTACAATTACCGCCTTTCTAATTAGGTTTCTGAGTGGATGTCCAATTTATTGATTCCCAGTGCCGGAATCTGAGCAACCCACTGCGCTGGCCAAAACAGCGGCATTAAGACTGATGGTGCTCTTCTGCCTGGGAATCTCCCGTCTGGCTTTCTTCTTGAGTCTGTAATAGGTGACTCTGCCTTCCCGGAGCTCCAAACATCGGTCAGAAGGGGAACCAGTCCCGTTTACTCTGCACCAAGAGCCGCCATGCTGGCCACAAGAGTCACGCTGGTGACCTGTGGGGCTCCTCTGCTGGGAATCTTCTGGTCCGTGAGCGACAAAAATTCATCTGAAAGTGTGGCATCCTCTCATTCTCTGCACTTTCACTGGGAGCTACAATCCCAAGCTGTTAGCAATCAGCCATCTCAAAGGATCATTAGTGGCTACTATGAGCAACTACATGCCAATAAATTGGAAAATGTGGAAGAAATGGATAAATTCCTAGAAACATGCAACCTACCAAGATTGAACTATGCAGAAATCTAAAACCTGAACAGATCAATAACAGGTAACGAGGTTGAACCCATAATAAAAAGTCTCCCAGCAAAGAAAAGCCTAGGACCCGAAGGTTTCACTGCTGAATTCCAGCAATCATTTAAGGAAGAACTAATACCAGTCCTACTCAAACTATTCTAAAAAATCGAGGAGGAAGGAATACTTCCAAACTCATTCTACTAAGCCAGTATTACCTGGATACCAAAACCAGAAAAAGACACATCAAGAAAAGAAAACAACAGGCCAATATCACTGATGAATATTGATGCAAAAATCTTCAAGAAAATACTTGCAAACTGAATTCAAAAACACATTAAAAAAAAAAGTCATTCATCAAGCCACACCCCCTGGAAACTGTCATAGGCTGTGCTGAGCCCAAAACTCTTTGAGCATGTCTTTTACTCACAGGCCTCCGTGATGGTGCCCTTTGGGATGAACCAGGGCCTGGAAGGACACTCTGCTCCTTGTTTCCCTTGGATACTCTTGCCTGGGTAGATGTGAATGTAGGCATCCATGCTGGGGGCACAGTGCCTGGCAACTGAATTCACACAGAAGTCATCTATCTCTCCAGGAGACCTGGAAGTTTTTTCTCAAAAATGTATAGAACTGGTATGACAGAATAACATATTTAATGAAACCAATATTTTTCACATAATTTACCTTTTTATTTCTACCTATTTGTCTTAGTCCATTTTGTATTTCTATAACAGAATGGTAATAAAGGCAATACACTGATTGCTTACAGTTTTGGAGGCTGGGAAGTCCAAGTCAAGGGCCCTGCAGCTGGTGAAGGCCTTCTTGCTGTGTCACCCCATGGCTGAAGGTGGAAGGGCAAGAGAATGCAAGAAAGCAAGAGGCGGCCAAACTTACTTGTATAAAAGCCCACTCTTACCGTAACTGACCCACTTATGTGGCAGTGGCATTCATCCATGTACGGTAGCAGAGCCTTCATGATCTAATCGCCTCTTAAAGGTCTCACCTCTCAACACAGTTGTATTTTGGAAGGGAGGGGGACACATTCAAACCACAGCATCATTTAAGCAAATAGGGCATTCTGTACTCATTACCTCAGGAAAAGTACATTATAAGCCAAAATAGATTTTTTTTTTAAAGGAGTCTCTCTTGGCATTTGTGTTTTCACACCTATGTCCTTAAGAACACAAAGGACTCATATCATAGATTTGGAAGAATTTTGTAAAGGAAATAAGGTTCTCTCCAGAGTCTAAGAATAGACCTGAAACATCAAAGGGGCCAGGAGTTTGTGGCCTGTATCCAGTCAGATCTTCTTACCAACAGTTGCCCCAATATTTGAGCTTACCGATTGAGCCAGCACACATGATACTTCTTTGTACCCCAGAACTTTGTTTCATCCCATTCAATTTACTGTATGTGAACAAATCCTGCAATATCCCTGGACTTTATAAATCCCAAAGACAGGAATCTGGACACCCAGCTGGGCAGAGAGGTGAGGAAGAGGAAGTCCCTCATATCTATTCCTGGGTGTGGAGGAACAGGCTAAGCTGGAGGAAACTCCCCACCAGGACAGTAATGAAACACTCCTTCCCCCATCCCAACCCTATCATATAAGTGTGGCTGATAAGTGGTTTTATGAAACATCAGCTCCCAGCAAACTGGGGAGAGCTCTGCAGTTCACTCCCAGGAGGAGATGTCATATCTAGAGCATGTTGCACACCCTCCTGAGCCCTGCACAGTGGCAGCCTCACTCACTTCTCCCAGACCAGCAACTTTCTTTTTTTTTTTCTTAAGATGGAAGTCTCACTCTGCTGCCCAGGCTGTAGTGCAGTGGCATGATCTCAGCTCACTGCAACCTCTGCCTCCTGGGTTCAAGCAATTCTCCTGCATCAGCCTCCTGAGTAGCTGGAATTACAGATGCCCACCACCACACCTGACTGATTTTCTTTTGTATTTTTAGTAGAGATGGGGTTTCACCATGTTGGCCAGGTTGGTCTCAAACTCCTGACCTCAAGTGATCCAGCTGCCTCGGCCTCCGAAAGTGCTGAGAGGGATTACAGGCGTGAGCCACTGAGCCCGGACAGCAACTTTCTTTTCAGGCAGTCTTGCTTTTGCATAGATGCACATGTTATTTCAGCTCACCTCACATTTGCCTCATTTGGTTGCTTCAGCAAACTCTCCTTTTTTTCCAATGGAATCATATAAATAACCAGTTGAATTGACAGATCTAAAATAGCACTTTGAGGCTACTCTTGAAGCTCATTCATAAGCTGTCCTCAGAGGAAAAAAAAAAAGTAGAGTTCAAGTTTGAAGGAAAAAGAAATACAAATTGGGAACCTCATGATTTGAAATTTGAAACCAACAAAAGCATTTATTGCTCTTAGGTTGGTTGATCTTACAAATCTTGATCCATGTTTAATGCAACCTGAAAGCAAAACAAAAAAGTAAGTATGCTTCAATACAATTAGAACTGTGAAAAGGCACAAGCCAAGGAAATAAAGTTTAGGTAACTTATATGTGACTAAGCAGTCACATGAATGAAGCTTTTGGGGAGTTTCAGATGATTTCAAATGATATTCAAATAGAATATAACCATAGATTATGTTCTCAGGGTAGTTACTGTCCCATCATCTCTTGTACTTCTTACCATGCGTTCTCATCCTTCTTGTAGGGTCTACTTCCTGTAGCCATCCCTTAAGTGTTGAAATTGCTAATGGTTCCTCCCTGAGCCCGCAGGCCTTCACACACTGCACGCTCTCCTAGTACCTTCCTCATTCCCCTTGCTTCGTTCAGCACATATGCCCATGACTGCTGAATTTACATCTCCGGCCTGGGCCCCTTTCCTAACATCAACTGTTCTTTGGCTATTTTCACCTGCATATCTCAGAGCCACCTGAAAATCAACATCTCTGCAACCAAAGCCATCATTTTAAAAAAACCTGATTTCTCTTATGTTCATCAACTCATCAGGTGGTAACACTCTTAACTCGGTTGCCCAAGGAAGACATTTAGGCTTCATCCTGACCCCGCTCCCGCACTGATCCTGAGAGCCAATCTCAAATTCACTCAGTCCCCTCCATCTCTGCTGTCTAACCCTAATCATCTTACATCTGGATCAGTGCAACAACTTCCAAAGTGGTCTCCTTTTTTCCACTCCTGCTCCACTCCAATCCTCTCTCCACCTTATAAAAACACACATTGAAGCTTTAAGTCCTTTCAATAACTCCCACTGCATGTAAGTCCAAAATCCCTAAGATAACATACAGGACCCTGTGTGCTCTGGCCTTTATCCACCTCTCCAGCTTAAAATCACACCATTTTCCCAGCTCCATACACCTTAGCTGGACGACTTCAGTCCCTTGAAAGCATCTTGCTGTCTCTTTCTTCTGGGCTTATCTCAGGCTAATTTCTTCAACTTCACCTCCTCAGGAAGACTTGTCCAGCCCAGATCAGGTCTCTTCCTACTCTGTCCCTCAAAGAACTTTTCCCATTGGCCCATGGTCCCCAAAGGGCAGAAGCCCGGTCCTTTTCATTCATTGGCATTTTCCAGCTTCCTACGTAGTGCCAAATCATAGCTGACATTTAATAAAACTTTAAACAATTAGCACTGAGTCTGTGCAGCTCCACTTTCTGAACAGCTCTCAAAAATAACATTTATTTCAGGCCATCAACAACTTGTAGATTACAACCTCCTAAGCCATCTCCTGCCACCTACTTCTCCATTTTCTTACCCATATTGTTGCCAGATGCTCTTTACAAAATGCAGTTCTCATTATATGAGCCTTCACTGCCTTCAGGATAAAATCTAAGCCTCTGAGCAGAAATGACAAGTGCTTTCATGGTCTGGCCCCTGCTTTCTCCCTGGCCTCATCTCTCACCCTTTCCTGCTCACTCTCTCTACACTGTCTCCTAGCTGGGTCTTCTTCACACTTTCTGTGTTCTCTGCTCAGAGCAGTGTCCTCAGCTTCCCACGCCACCACTGAGTAGCAAATCATTAGTTTCCTTCCCTGACTGAGGTTCCTCAACTGTACTGGCTGTCCCCCCATTCTCAGTGTACACCAATTAAAGTGACCAGTTGTACCCTTCTGCCAGGACAGTCCTGGCTTACATGTGCTGATACGACCATCATTCTGGTTTGGACAATAAATTACCAGCATACTAACTTGGACAATGAATTACGTGGTCCCAGTAACGATGGCTTTTAAATGCTCATCTAATTGTCTGTTTCTCCCCCTGACAGTAAACTCCACAAGGTCAGAGCCATCTGCTTTATTCACCACAGCATCAGGCCCAGTGCCCGACATATGGAAGACATGGTATGTTTGTTAAATAAACAAATGTACTTACATACTGGAGAAACATGCACTCTCATTAGGACATTCATTTGGTTCCAGGGTTTGCTACTGAGAACCAAAATGGTGCCCCCCACACCAAGTTTAAAGATTATGTATTTCACAAAATAATTTTAAAAAATATTTTGAAGAGGTTTTGAGGTCACAGCTACAAATAGAGAGATATAGATAGACCAGTGACACACTTCACAAAAGGGCAGAATGCCAATTAGGAATGTAATTGGCCACCAGGGAACTGGTTTTCTTTCTCTGAAGCAAAAGGACCATTTGCCAACCAATCCTAGCCTAGCCTTGTTTTCCCTAGGCTTTATTACCTAAGTGAAAAAACAAAAAAACGAAAAAGAGTTTTTGAAAAGCAGGCTGATACTGACATCAGAAAACATTGGCTCATCAAGTTCTTCCACTCTGCTCAAGTTAGGTGCTCCAAAACGACCACTGGTTTCAGCTAGTGTTTTGCCTGAGTCTAGTGTTGCTTCCTACAATCATAAAATTCATGTTTACATTTAAATGATTTCAAAATTAATACATTACTTTTCTTTCAATTATGATTTTAAAACTTCTGATTATAACATCAAAATTCAACATTATTAATTAATGGAATTAACCAATTTCTGTTAATGGCAAGAGAATTTTGGTAATAACTGATAAAACTTATTTTAAAAATACCGGCAGAAATTTAAAATAATTATAAGTAATTATGTGGTCAGTAGTTTCAATATCTCAGGATAGATAGTTTTTAAAAACAGATAGTTTTTAAACTGCAAACACAAACTGAATGTCCAATTTTTACCCACAGTGACATTTTGCTTCAAAGCACATTATTTGTGACTTGCTATTACTGGAAAATATATATGGCCTCTCAGTTTTATACACTTGCTAAAAATTTAGCTACTTGTACATCGAAATTAAGCTTTACATTCTAGGATACTCAATTCAATTCACATAACATAGAGTGACTTTTTCTTCTCACCTCCGAACGTAGAGTATCTTCACTCCTAACTAAATTTTCTATATTCATTCTCATCTCCTATAATATATAAAAATTATGAAAATACTTTGAATATACTTAATTTTGATTTCATGTTTAATTTTTGGCATTTTTATTTTTACACAATGTTTTTAATCAATTTAAAGCAAAAACGCTGTCACTCTGAAAGAGACTGATCTGATTACGCATTACAAAACTGCAGATCACGATCTTATTAAATACTCTATACCAACAGAAGGCCACTATGTTTTATACATAATTAAATAAAACTTTTTAGAAAATGAAATGGACTGAAACATTCAAACTGAAGTCAAATTATCTACCAATATGGAAAGTGACAAAATAAAAATACTAATAAAATCTTAGAACAAGAGATCTTAAAGAGAAATTAACTTAAGTAGAGTTTTGCACACAATGAGAAAGAAGTAAACATTCTAAAGGAATTATCTGGCCCAATGCACAAGTCCTCCCACAGCAGTTAAGTAATGCCCTCTTTAATAAACAGCACTGCAGTGGGAATGTACTGCCCAACATGGGAGGCCTCTTTCTGAATGTGAAAACATTCTTCTAGCCTGCCAAACCTTGCTATGGCACCCATCTTTTCATTCTCAAGCAGCAGGGTGGCCTAACTGCCCCTGAGTTGATTCATTTTGGCTGCTAGAAGATGAGTGATTTCTTTATGGTTACCCTAATGATAGGGACATAAATGGCACTATTTTCCCAAGATCACTCCATTTTCCTGGTAACTTCTTTTTTTTTTTTTTTTTTTTTGAGACAGAGTTTCACTCTAGTTACCCAGGCTGGAGTGCAATGGTGCGATCTCGGCTCACTGCAACCTCCGCCTCCTGGGTTCAGGCAATTCTCCTGCCTCAGCCTCCTGAGTAGCTGGGATTACAGGCACACGCCACCATGCCCAGCTAATTTTTTGTATTTTTAGTAGAGACAGGGTTTCACCATGTTGACCAGGATGGTCTCGATCTCTTGACCTCATGATCCACCCGCCATGGCCTCCCAAAGTGCTGGGATTACAGGCTTGAGCCACCACGGCCGGCCCTTTCCTGGTAACTTCTTATCCAGCATCCACAAGGCTATACTAGGGACATTCATATTCTTATAGGACCATGTTCCCCTGCCACAGGGATGGATATCTGACACAAATTAAGCCAGTCAGAATCCTTCTCCAAGATTCTTTTCTTAATTGAAACTAAAAGAAGGAATCCATTCCTCTTAGATGGTTAGAAGCCACAACATTCTAAGACTCAGAAGCCATTAAGGGCCATATTCCCCACCCATGTGCAGCACAGCAGCCCATAGAGAAAGAATGAAACTAACCAGGGAATAGCAGAAGTGAGAGCCCTGGTAGCATCTGATTCTCTTGCTCCCTAAGTCTGAAAGGCCCAGTGACATCAGAGTCCTTCACAGTTTAGGTGCTAAACCCTTAAACCAAGAATCCTTCCAGCAAATTTCCCTGTGCACATGACAGTTTACATTGCGAGTCTGCAGCCATAAGGCCAGGGGAAAGACATGAATGGATTCATTTCTGAGCAATGGGCAAGGGAACAGTACTTTGCAGGGGAGTACCTATACTATGGTGAGAGATGATAAGCCAGTAGGAATATGAATTATTAAAGTTATTGTGGCTCTGGTCACGCAAGCTGACAATGCCTGGAGATAGTAAAATAACATGAGTGTGGCCCTCTGGAGCCACGAAACAGAGACCAATCCTTACTATAGACTTTCAAGCACCTTAATGTAGCTATCAGGTTACTTTGATTAAAAAATACTTTAAATTCCTTTATTTTGATCACTGTCTTCTTGATATGTTACTGCATTTTCTCTTTCAGTTTAGATCTGTGAATCTTTTTCAAAAATTCTTAAAATTTTTAGCAGTATATAACAGTTGTATATGTTTATGATGTATATATGATATTTTGATACAAGCAAACAATGTGTAATGATCAAATCAGGGTAATTGAGATATCCATCACCTTAAACATTGTTACTTTGTGAATCTTAACGAGAAACGGATGCTTGTGTATGTGTGCATACAGGTATATCCCTGTGCTCATACTACACTCAGCCTAAGACAGCATCAGCATCTGTACTTTTTTAAACTATGTATAGGACTTTCATCCTTTAAAAAAATCTCACTTTTAATTTAATTTACTATTCATATTTTGAAAATATAGCTTTAATAAATGATTCTCTCATCTAAGCATTAATAAACAATGAACACATTCTATAAAGCCTGCTTCTTTTTTCAATTTTAATTATGGAATAAAAAGGGGGAGCAATATTTGATTAAGAGATAGTAGCTATAAACTTGGTTATCTAAAATATTGATCTATATGACAAATATCTTTTGGATGCAGGAAATATGGGTCAAACTAGAGACCTAACATGATGCAGACACAACCAAGGAATAATGGGCTTTTTTGAAATAAGTTACTGCAGGTTGGGTGCAGTGGCTTATGCCCGTAATCCTAACACTTTGGGAGGACAAGGCAGGCAGATTGCCTGAGCTTAGGAGTTCGAGATCAACCTGGATGTGGCAAAACTCTGTCTCTACTAAAAATACAAAAACTTAGCCAGACCAGGTGTGGTGGTCCATGCCTGTAATCCCAGCTGCTCGGGAGGCTGAGGCACAAGAATCACTTGAACCTGGGAGCTGGAGGTTGCAGTGAGACTGTGCCACTGCACTCCAGCCTGGGCAACAGAGAGACTGTGTCAAAAAAAAAGAGAGAGAGAGAAAGAAGTTACTGTATAGTTTATTTTAATAAAAGGCATGAAAGTCCATGTATGAACATATTTTAAAATGCAAATTCTTGTTTTTAATACATTAACATAAAGACATACACTACTGCCTCCAAGATCAGAATACCCTCAATATTCAACATCAGCTACTATAACTAGGAATAGCTAGCACTTGACTAAAATGTTGAGTTTATCACTACTAGAGAACTCTACTGCTCACAGAGAAGTTTCACAAAGATTGTATTTGATTGTATACGAATCCAGTGAGACATTGCTAATAGTATTATACTGCTAGGTCTAGCTTTGGAACAGGTAAAGAGACTGAAAAAGGTTATGAGACTTGTTTAGCTTACACAGCTAGTATGTGGCATGTCTTCAGACTACAAATCCCATGGTCCTTCTGAAAGAAACAGTCTGAAGATTCTAAAGGGTTTTATTAAAACTGACATTTGTAAAGCTTCAAATTACCTTTTCTAATTGTTCTTGAGCTCTCTGTAGTTCTTCTATTCTCTGCCTCTCTTTTTCTTGCATTTCCAACTCCAGCTGCAATGCCAGCTGTTGCTGAATATTCAGAAATACATGTCATATTTCAGTTAGATTAATTGAAAGATAATTAAGTTTATACCCACCTTCATTTCAGAAACTTATAATAAATGGTAATATCCAATTAATACTTTAGCTTCTACAAATGTTTTCTGAAGCATAAAAATTTTTTAAAAGATTTTAATCTTCCTTAATTGCAAATTATAGAAAGTACAATTTGTACAAAATCATTTTCTCATTTCTTCTTAAAGTAACAAATGAGATCCCACTCATTTTCCAGATAAATTTCTTTAAGGATAGATTGGTCTTCAAATAACTACACGTTGGTTGTGGAAGAGTGGGTGAGAAATTCTTTTTTTTTTTTTGAGACGGAGTTTCGCTCGTTACCCAGGCTGGAGTGCAATGGCACGATCTCGGCTCACTGCAACCTCCGCCTCCTGGGTTCAGGCAATTCTCCTGCCTCAGCCTCCTGAGTAGCTGGGATTACAGGCACACGCCACCATGCCCAGCTAATTTTTTGTATTTTTAGTAGAGACAGGGTTTCACCATGTTGACCAGGATGGTCTCGATCTCTTGACCCCATGATCCACCCGCCTCGGCCTCCCAAAGTGCTGGGATTACAGGCGTGAGCCACCGCGCCTGGCCGAGAAATTCTTAAGAATATCATCTGATGGCTCATGCCTGTTATCCCAGCACTTTGGGCGGCTGAGGCAGGTGGATCATGAGGTCAAGAGACCGAGACCATCCTGGCCAACATGGTGTAACCTCGTCTCTACTAAAACTACTAAAATTAGCCAGGTGTGTGGCATGTGCCTGTAGTCCCAGCTACTTGGGAGGCTGAGGCAGAAGAATGGCTTGAACGCGTGAGGCAGAGGTTGCAGTGAGCCGAGACTGCGCCACTGTGCTCCAGCCTGGTGACAGAGCCAGACTCCATCTCAAAAAAGAAAAAGAAAATACAAAAAGTAGCCAGGCATGGTGGCACATGCCTGTAACCTCAGCTACTCCAGAGGCTGAGGCAGGAGAATCGCTTGAACCCAGGAGGCGGAGGGTGCAGTGAGCCAAGACTGTGCCATTGTAGTCCAGCCAGAAGTATCAGAAAAAAGAGTATCATCTGAAATCATAAATAACCAACGATATATTTGGTCCCAACTCAGCATATCTTTGACACTAGAATAGAGTTCAGCAATAAAGCCTATGGGCCAAAGCCAGCCCAACCCTTGTTTTTTACAGCCTACAAACTATGAATAGCTTTTACACTTTTAAATGGAAAAACTTTAAAAGAAACAATATTTCATGACATAAGAAAACTGTATGAAATTTAAATTTCAGCATCCTTAAATAAAGCTTTATTGAAACATAGCCATGCTCATTTGCTTACATATTGTCTATTAACGCTTTTGTGCTGCCACAGCAGACTGCAGTAATTGTAACAGAGACCACATGTGGTGCACTCACCACTGTGCCTGGCTGCTCAGCACACTACAAACCACGTAACATCATTGTAATAACAGTGTTTGGAGTGCCATGGTATCACTATACTGTGACATTTTTAAAAATTATATCCATTATGTCAAAACAAGAAAGCCAGGCATGGGTGGTTCATTCCTGTAATCCTGCTACTCAGGAGTGAAGCAGGAGGATTTTGAAGCCAGGAGTTCAAGACCAGCCTGGGCAACACAGTGAGATCCCCATCTCTAAACAAAATTTTGAGAAAGGAAAAGAACACAAGTGAACTTTGAATGCCGCACTTCTAAGGCACACTAGAGTGTGTATTATGTTGTCATCGAATTATAAGGCAAAATATGTTTCTTATTATGTAGTGTCACTGTACTAAAAGAATAATAAATATCAAGATTACTAGACTAAACACTCATCACAATAGTCCCAGCTCACTGAGCACAAATATCAGAAAAATTAGAAAATTTAAAACAGAATTGGTCGAGCATGGTGGCTCATGCCTGTAATCCTAGCACCTTGGGAGGCCTGCAGGTGGATCACCTGAGGTCAGGAGTTCAAGACCAGCCTGGCCAACATGGTGAAACCCTGTCCCTACAAAATACAAAAAAAAATTAGCTGGGCTTGTTGGCAGGTACCTGTAGTCTCAGCCACTTGGGAGGCTGAGGCAAGAGAATCGCTTGGGGAAGCAGAAGTTGCAGTGAGCGAAGATCATGCCACTGCACTCCAGCCTGGGTGACAGAGCAAGACTCTGTCACTAAATAAATAAATAGATTATTATAGCAGAATTTCTTTACAAAAATTAAAAATGAAAATAAGTCTGCAACAAAAGTAAGGTTCCAAGTGGCTCATTTTTTATGCAAACAAGGAAAGATATTCACCAATGGTGAGTAAATTAAAACATTTTTCAGTGGCCAAAAAAATGTGTCCAGGAAAAAATACATTTCTCTAAGATTTTAGCCTTTTGGTAAGAACAGCTGCTCAGAGTTGACACTGGGAGCAACATCAATAGTCAACTAAAGACAAGGCACAAGATTCTGAGTGGCTTTTCTTGGCTCCTGATAAGTAGACAGATGTTCTCCACACTGCTCAGTTGTTGTTTATGGAAAGGGTCAATGTTGAGTTTGAAGTGATTGAAAAACCAAACCTCTATGAATAGTCGTTGATACAGTTTGGCTGTGTTCCCATTCAAATCTCAACTTGAATTGTATCCCCCAGAATTCCCATGTGTTGTGGGAGGGATCCAGGATGAGGTAATCGAATCATGGGGCCGGTCTTCCCCTTGCTATTCTTGTGATAGTGATTAAGTCTCATGAGATCCGATGGATTTATCAGGGGTTTCTGCTTTTGCTTCTTCCTCATTTTCTCTTGCTACCACCATGTAAGAAGTGTCTTCTGCCTCCCAACATGATTCTGAGACCTCCCAGCCATGTGGAACTGTAAGTCCAATTAAACCTCTTTTTCTTCCCAGTCTTGTGTATGTCTTTATCAGCAGCATGAAAACGGACTAATACAGTAAATTGGTACCAGTAGAGTGGAATGTTGCTGCAAAGATAACTGAAAATGTGAAAGCAACTTTGGAACTGGGTAACAGGCAGAAGTTGGAACCATTTAGAGGGTTCAGAAGAAGACAAGAAAATGTGGGAAAGTTTGGAACCTCCTAGAGATTTGTTGAATGGCTTTGACAAAAATGCTGATAGTGATATGAACAATAAGGTTCAGGCTGAGGTGGTCTCAGATGGAGATGAGAAACTTTTTGGGAACTGGAGCAAAGGTGACTTGTTATATTTTAGCAAACAGACTGGTAGCATTTCCTGCCCTAGAGATCTGTGGAACTTTGAACTTGAGAGAAATTATTTAGGGTATCTGAGAGAAGAAATTCCTAAGCAGAAAAGCATTCAAGAGGTGACTTGGGTTCTATTAAAAGCATTTCATTTTAAAAGGGAAATAAAGCATAAAAGTTCAGAAAATTTGCAGCCTGATGATGAAGTAAAAAAAGAAAAATACATTTTTTGAGGAGAAATTCAAGCCAGCCACAGGAATTTGTGTAAGTAACAAGGAGCTTAATGTTAATCCCCAAGACCATGGGGAAAATGTCTTCAGGCCATATCAGAGACCTTCAGAATAGCCCCTCCCATCACAGGCCTGGAGGCCCAGGAAGAAAAAGTGGTTTCGTGGGCTGGGCACAGAGTTCCATACTGTGTTCAGCCTAGGTACTTGGTGCCCTGTGTCCAAGCCACTTCAGCCATGGTTGAAAGGGGTCAATGTACAGCTTGGGCTGTGACTTCAGAGGGTGGAAGCCCCAAGCCTTGGCAGCTTCCACATGGTGTTGAGCCTCTGGGTACACAGAAGTCAAGAATTGAGGTTTGGGAACCTCTGCCTGGATTTCAAATGTATGGAAACACCTGGATGCCCAAGCAAAAGTTTGCTGCAGGGTCAGGGCCTTCATGGAGAACCTCTGCTAGGGCAGTGTGGAAGGGAAATGTAGGGGCAGAGCACATGCTGTCTATGTGGAAATCTAAAAAAAAATAAAGTTGAATATATAAAAACAGAGAATAGAATAGTGGTTCCCAAGAGGTGGAGTTGGGGTAGGCCTGGAAGGAGAAGAATGAGGAGATGTACGTCAAAAGGTACAAAATTGCAATTATGTAGGATGAATAAATATAGAGATCTAAAGCATAGAATGAGGACCATAGCCATTAAGATTGTATTGTGTACTGGAAATCTTTTAAGACAGTAGATTTTAGGTGCTCTTACCATAAAAAAGTAACTGTCTAAGATGATGGATATTGAAATTTCTTACCTGTGCTAACATTCACTATGTAATATCAAAACATTATGTGCACCTTCAATTTATACAATAAAAAGTTAAATCTTGGCCCTGAGCTAAAAAATTCATAACTGTTAAGTCATGGAATTGTTGTGTGGCAGGACAGCAGGATATATTCAGCTTATGTTCTGTGAACTTTTGTCAGAAAAGTTCTAGTTTACAAGAGTGAATGAAGGTCACTGTTGACACCACTGGCTCAATAACACATGATAAATTCAAATACTTTCATGGAGTAGCTGCTGTTGAGTAATATGAAGAACACTTACTGGCTTTAAACACTATTTTCTCACCATCTTTGCAAATTTGTTCAGCTCAGCCTTTTTCTATTCCACACATATTTTTATCACTGTCAGCTCTAATACATCTTAGCGGATTTCATTGCAGGTTGTATTGAATCAGTGTTTCTACATGCCTTTGAAAATACTCTTGCCTGTCATTGTTCCATGAAGCCTATATTAGTCCGTTTCATGCTGCTGATAAAGACATACCCAAGACTGGGAAGAAAAAGAGGTTTAATTGGACTTAAGTTCCATATGGCCAGGGAGGCCTCAGAATCATGGTGGGAGGTGAAAGGCACTTCTTACATGGTGGCAGCAAGAGACAATGAGGAAGAAGCAAAAGCAGAAACCCCTGATAAACCCATCAGATCTCATGAGACATATTCACTATCATAAGGAGAAGCCCAGCTCTCATGATTCAAATACCTCTCCTGGGGTCCCTCCCACAACATGTGGGAATTCTGAGGGATACAATTCAAGTTGAGATATGAATGGGGACACAGACAAACCATATCATTTCACCCCTGGCCCCTGCAAATATCATGTCCTCACATTTCAGAACCAATCATACCTTCCCAGGAGCCCCCCCAAAGTCTTAACTCATTTCAGCATTAACCAAAAAGTCCACAGTCTGAAGTCTCATCTGAGAAAAGGCAAGCCCCTTCTGTCTATGAGCCGTAAAATCAAAGCAAGTTAGTTACTTCCTAGAAACAGTGGGGGTATGGGCATTGGGAAAATATAGCCATTCCATATGGGAGAAATTGGCCAAAATAGAGGGGTTACAGGGCCCATGCAAGTCTGAAACCCAGTGAGGCAGTCAAATTTTAAAGCTCCAAAATAATCTCCTTTGACTCCAGGTTTCACATCCAGTTCATGCTGATGCAAGAGGTGGGTTCCCATGGTCTTGGGCAGCAGGGTACAGCCTCCCTCCTGGCTGCTTTCACAGGCTGGCATTGAGTGTCTGTAGCTTTTCCAGGCACATGATGCAAGCTGTCAGTGAATCTACCATTCTGGGGTCAAGAGGACGGTGGCCCTCTTCTCACAACTCCACTAGGCAGTGCCCCAGTAGGGACTCCCAACTACTCAGAAGGCTGAGGCAGGAGAATTGCTTGAATGGAGAGAGCGGAAGTTGCAGTGAACCAAGATCAAACCATTTCACTCCAGCCTGGGTAAAAGAGACTGTTTAAAATATATATATACCCGGCCATCCTAAATGGGGTGAAGTGCTATCTCACAGTGATTTTGATTTGTGCTTTCCTGATAACTAATTGTGTTGAGCATCACTAGTCATTTTTAGTATACCTGTTGGTCACTTTTATGTCTTATGTCTTCTTTGGAGACATGTCTATTCAGGTCCTTTGCCCATTTTTTAACTGGGTTACTTTTTTTTTTTCCTATTGAGTTTGCATTCCTTATATTTTTTTGGAGATTAACTCCTTATCAGATATATGGTTCACAAATATTTTCTCCCAATCCATAGGCTGTCTTTTTGTTTTGCCGATTGTTTGCTGTGCAGGAACATTTTGGTTTGATCTAGTCCCATTTGTTTAGGTTTGCTTTTATTGCCTGCGCTTTTGGTGTCATATCCAAAAAATCATTGCCAAGACCAGTGTGAAGGAGCTTTTTCCACACTATGTTTTCTTCTGGGAGTTTTATGGTTTCAAGTCTTACATTCAGGTCTTTAATCTATTTTGAACTGATTTTTGTGTGTGGTGGAAGACAAGGATTCAGTTTCATTCTTTTGCATGTGGTTATCCAGTTGTCCCGACACATTTATTGAAGAGACTATCCTTTTTCCTTTGTGTTTTCTTGCAGGGTTGGTCAAAAATTAGTTGACTGTGTATACTTAGGCTTATTCCCAGGTTATCTATTCTGTTCAACTGGTCTGTGTGTCTGTTTTTATGCCAATACCATAGTTGAAATTACTATGGCTTTGTAATATAATTTTGGGTCAAGTAATTTCATACTTCCAACTTCATTTTTCTTTCTTAAGATTGCTTTAGCTCTTCACGGTCTTTTGTACTTCCATACACATTTTGGAATTGGGTTTTTCTATTTCTGTGAAGAATGTCATTGGAATTTTGATAGGGACTGAGATGAATCTGCAGATTACTTTAGGTAATATAGACATTTTAACAATTCTAACTGTAACTCTCCTGGTATATGAACACAAGATATCTTTTTATTTATTTGTGTCTTCCTCAGTTTTTTGCATTAGTGTTTTACAGTTTTCAGCGTACAGATCTTTGACCTCCTTGGTTAAATTTACTCCTCAGTATATTATTCTTTTTGAAGTTATTTAAGATTGTTTTCTTGGTTTCTTTTTTGAATAAATTATTATTGGTATACAATATTTAAATTCTTCTTAATGAGAAGAAATACTCTCAACCACCATTATGAAACATTAAATGGCTTGGAAATTAGCTTTGGCTGCAGACCTGACAATGTTTCTTAATTCATTCTAAAACTATAAGGCAAAACATCACTCATATGTAAAACTTACACTGCAGTAAACTCACTTCAACAACTCACGTTGTTTGAATCACAAGTAATACAAAGCTGCTTTATACACTTCCAGTGCTGTCAAAACTAGAACAAGATATTAGATCTCCGTTTCCACACAAAGTGGCAGTGGATTTATTTTCCAGCCTCAAACTACAATTCCAGAGTGTTTGTTAGGCTTCAGTGCAATGCAAAGGAATTTCCATATTTCAAAATCCATTTAACTATGCAATTAAGAAGCTTCCATCAACCTTCAATTGGAAGTAACGAATCTACCAAGTAATGCATGCTTAAAGGCAAACAGCAAGAAAAAAATCTAACAGAATTCTAGAAATACCTTCTAAGGAATGAATACGCTGAATTTAAATTTCACACACATAGACTGATACCAATTTTTGACAGTATCTACGTGAAAAGACATTTTCAAGGATGAAATACATAAAACCTCATTACATATCAACATTAGTAGATAAATATTTTAAATAGATTTTGATGATAGAGAACACTAACTCTGAACTCCAACTAGGTGAAATGTTATCTTTCAAAAAAGTTTTTAAATTCTCAATAGTAAAGCTGTTTAACAAAAAATTTATATTCAATGATTATTATTTGAACTTCAAATAATAATCAATAAAACATTTGTGGAAATTCACTTTCTCTCTTGTTATTCCTACATAATATTCCATAATGCCTTCTTAATATCCTCAAATTTGCCTCTTGGCCTGCAAAGCATAAAATGTCTACTATCTGACAATGCATTCTAAAATAATACATTTTTACAAATAAAGATATATATGTGATTAATATTTTATTTACAAAAGGCTTTTAAAGGTAATTTCTTGGCATTCCTATATTACCCCCACTAAGATAAAAGTGATGGTAGCTGAAATCTACAAAAAATTTCAATCAACTTTCAGACATTGGTAGAGGAAGTTAAATAACTCCAGTCTCTCAATAATAATGCAAAGTGTGCTTGCTAAATAACAATCAGATTGATCAAAATAACCAGCTTCTTGACATTTTCAAGAAACTTCCAAAATCTAATCCCTTTCTTCACACATGAGCAAAACCACTCAAAACAAATAAAAACCAAAAAAGCTCTTACTCCAAAAATAAGCTCTTACACAGAAAATGACAATAAAAATACTTCCCTGTTCACAAAAAACCAGGCTTGTTACAGAGTACCTAAAACGTCAAGGAATTTCAGGTCGGCAGTACTGACTATGAGGACAACTGCTTTTGCCACCAGCAAGGAAATAACCAGAGTTCCCAACCTCCAGCTCATGTGACTCAGAAGGCACCAAGAGGCCTCTCTGTTTTTCTTCATCTCAGCCACACTCTCTCCTAAGCCTTTCTCTGTTGACTGATCTTTCCTATTTCTGCAACCAATCCACTTCTTTAACTGGCCATAAAATGTCCTGCATAATATTATTTTATCTTCCACTCTAATACAATACTTAGGGTTCAATGTACAGTGGATTAGTTCATACTGGTCAACATAACATGGCTAGAGAAAGTTTTTATTGCTAGTGTTACTGAATTATACATAAGTCAGATAAAATAGGTGAGTCAAAGAGAGTTAAGTATCTCCCACTTCTGATGTAATTGCCTTAGGGAAGGAGAACGGCTGGGAATTCTCTTATTTTGATAGACAGGGACAGACACCAGTTATAGGAGCTGTATAAGAGGAAGGATAGCTCCTCATCCACAGCTGTGGCTGCTGCAGGAAGCACCTGGCCTGTTTGGATGACAGTTTGACACCCAACTCAACACTTTTTAACCTCCCCTCAAGAATAAGCCAAATGACTGAAAATGAAGACTCAGATGCCGGACAGTTTTCAACAGCCCTATCCTTCTAAGGTGCCTGCAGTTTTCTACCTCAATATCAGGAATAGGAAGTTAGAGAAGCTATTTGCCAAGTCTGTATTTTTCTTTTTACCCACATACGCAAACAATAGGCTTCTTTCCCCTTTTTAAATATGTAAATTTGAGTTAAGACTCTGGAGTTAAGTATTATCTGGTAGAACTATAGAAGTGGCTTAAATTTCACTTAGAAGCTCTCTATAAATTAAATCAGTCTATAAGCCACTCTGGAACTTTCCTCTCTCCAGCCTGTACTACACGAACCGTTCCTTCAGCAATTCCCTAACCAATATCTTCAGCTCCCTAATCACACTACCCCAATCCTGCTTCACTCAAAAGGTCTGCCTGCTTCCACTTCTTCACTCAGACATCTGGGCCTAAATGAAAAGAATCACATAATCACATAATCAAACCAAATGGCATGATTATCAGTGCTTGGTCTCCAACTGCCACCAAGTAATGCCAAATTTCTTTTTGGTTTTTTGTTTGTTTTTTGAGCTGAAGTCTTGTCTGGTTGCCAGGCTGGAGTGCAGTGGTGCAATCTCAGCTCACTGCAACCTCCACCTCCCGAGTTCAAGCAATCCTCCTGCCTCAGCTTCCCTAGTAGCTGGGACTACAGGAGAGGGCTGCCACACCCTAATTTTGGATTTTGTATTTTTAATAGAGATGGGTTTCACTATGTTGGTCAGGCTGGTCTCGAACTCCTGACCTCGTGATCCCTCTCAGCCTCCCAAAGTGCTGGGATTACAGGCATGAGCCACCATGCCTGCCCACTGCTAAATTTTATCCCTCAACTCTCATTCTCCAAAGCTGCCATTTCTAACCTTTACCACTCTGTCCACACCTCCTACCTTACAACCTCATTCTTAGCAGATGATCACGGTGCCTACTTCATAAAGAAGATAGAAACAGCTGTACATAGAAGATGCTTCCACCAACACCATTCTCTCCTCTTTCCCTCAATTATAATCAAAGAAGTGCCTTCTGCCTGCCTAATCTATGTTCCAGGCCCCATTTCCTCTCATCTCCATGACAAGCTGACCCTACGAATCATCCACTCTATTTCCTAATGTCACCCACTCACTCCACTACTGTGCTCTTAAATCAAAACAAACACAAAAACATCCCTCCTTGCTCTCAAAATCTCCTTGAAAGCATTGCCTACATGTTTCATCTCCCCTGCCTAACTCCACCCACCCCAACCACTCCATTCACACTGTTCCTGCCAAATTACAGTGGCCTGTAATGAACACTTTCCCATTCAGCAATAGATATGGTTGACCACTCAGATGTCACAAAAACACTCTTTCTCTTTGCCTTCTGTGACAGTGCATTCTCTGTATTCTCTTCTTACCTGGAGGTATGCCATCTTTTGTATCAGCAACAGCAGTGTGGAAAGGAATGTGTATGTGTGTATACATGAATACAGTCAGAAAAACTCAGGGCTGCTACTTCTCCAGCAAAGAAGACACACACATCCATAAAGATAAAGATATTAGGAAGCCATATTTAAGTAACTGGAGCTGGGAAGTTTATCAGCATTTGGGTTGTGACATGCTGAGGTTGGCATCGTAATTCCACTCCCCTCTGAACTCTCCTACTTGCCTCACCTGCTGAAATAAGAGCTCCTCTGCTTTGAGCCTCTCCATCATTTCCTGCTCCATCAGAGCTAATTCTCTTTCACACTCCAGCTCAGCCATTTCCTTTTGTCTCTAGCATTGTTTAAAAACAACAGCACGTGACTTCTTAGAGAGAAAAGCAATCTTGAAAGCACTTAATAGGGACAATTAGGGAAAGGGTTAAGCAAATTATAGCCCATCCCTTTTGAAACTAAATAATAATTTGGGAAAATATTTTATCTGAATAATGAGCACAACATTAAAGTTACACATTGTGTATTTTTTTTTTTTTTTTTGAGATGGAGTTTCGCTCTTGTTACCCAGGCTGGAGTGCAATGGTGCGATTGGCTCACTGCAACCTCCACCTCCTGGTTTCAGGCAATTCTCCTGCCTCAGCCTCCCGAGTAGCTGGGATCACAGGCACGCACCACCATGCCCAGCTAATTTTTTGTATTTTTAGTAGAGACGGGGTTTCACCATGTTGACCAGGATGGTCTCGATCTCTCGACCTTGTGATCCACCCGCCTCGGCCTCCCAAAGTGCTGGGATTACAGGCGTGAGCCACCGCGCCCAGCCACACATTGTGTATTATCACAAGTACATAAACATAAATCTATAAATCTATAGAAAAAGACTTCCCATGAAAGGAATTACCTAAAAATCTAAATAGAAGGCTTCTTTGGGTACTGTTTTCTCCTTCCTACTTTTCATGTTGTTCGAGTTTTCATATAATAAACATTATTTTTATAACAGAAAAATAAAAATATTAAACTTTTTAAGAAGCAGACAAGTTGGACCAGTTATTTTTCGCTTCTAATTTCCTAGAAGGAGATTCCTACTTACCAGTTGTTCCATGGTCACATTTTCCTTAAACTTGTAAATCCACAATGCCAAATATTCTATTGGATCCGCTGGGTGAACTTTTGCCACTTCTGCAAGACCTTGAGTTAAACACGTCCCAAAGTGCTTTTGAAGATATATTGACTCCATTTCTAACTCCTAAATAAAAACTCCTAAAAAGTAAGTGTTTTTGCATTACCGCAGTATCTTCAATAAAGTCACTATATGACTAAAGTTCGGTGAGGTGAACAAAGCATGACACCCTACCCTCAGTCATGGACCCCTCCCACTGTGGGTGCCAAAAGCAAGCTGGTCCCAGGAAACTTCTAGTAGTTTCCAAAAGGGCTCCACAGAAGTCACTACAACTAAAATGGTTTCAAAATCCTGAAGGACTCTCAAGTCCAAGAGTCAGAAAAGAGATATTATTACTATTGATTTCAGGAATACTTGATGCCAAGTAATGTGAGTCTCATTTAATCCTCGCAACATACCTGAAAAGTGGGTATCACGATCTCAATGGGAAGATGAGCAAGCCCAGGCACAAAGAGCATCAGAGCACAGTTCAGGATCACACAGCTGGCAGATGAAGGAGATAGGGTTTGTACCCACCTCTTGATTCCAAAACCCTAACCCTAAAGACTATACTAAAATGTTCCTTCTAAACCATGAGAGCCATTTTTACAAAGCATCACAATAGTCCACCTTTTGAAAAAAAAAATCCATTAATTTTCCGAGGCCAAAGAAGAAAAACTCAACCTCCAAATAATAACGTATGAAGCTCCTCACAATCTGGCCCCAATTTTCTTTTGAGGTTCAACTCCAGACATCATCTCTCCAGCACACCCTGGCCTCTCTAACTCCGTGGACATCCTGCCATTCTGATGATGACGCCTTGCACATTTCCATCTCCATGACTCTTGTACATGATGACCCCTCACTCTCTCTCCTCTCTCTCTCTGTCACTCTTTCTCTCTCAGAAAAGATCTCCTCCCCTGCCAGGTAGAGAATCATTTCTCATTCCCTAAGCTTCCCAGGCAACCCAAAGAAGTTCTTCTTGCTCCAAGCAGCTTACACAGCATTTGCCCACTACCTGAAAATTACAGTATCTCCGTGTGTGTGTTTCTGTCCTCCCACGAGAAGACAAACTCCTCTAGCTGCTTGAAGAGTGTTTTAATCACAGGGCTGACACAGCTGTCTCTCCATGGTAACAAGGGAATGAATTGCTCCACTCTCCCAATTATGTCCTACTCTTTCCAGTTATGAAAATAAACAGGAATAATCATAGACTGGATTGTTTTTAAAACAGAAAAGGAAAAATGCAGCAACCAGTCTCTTTCAGTGCTTTGGAAAAAATGACCACCCTCAGGTTACTCTTAATATTTTAAGAAATCCAGACTTTTCTGAGGATCTGATGAAATGTAATCTTTGTTGAACAAATATGTAATGAATATTGGTTGGGCACAATGGCTCATACCTATAATCCTAGCACTTTGGGAGGCCAAGACGGGTGGATCACCTGAGGTCAGGAGTTCGAGATCAGCCTGGCCATAATGGTGAAATGCTGTCTTTACTAAAAATACAAAATTAGCCAGGCATGGTGGCACATGCCTGTAATCCCAGCTACTTGGGAGGCTGAAGCAGGAGAATCACTTGAACCCAGGAGGTGGAGTTTGCAGTGAGCTGAGATTGTGCCATTGCACTCCAGCCTGGGCAACAAGAGTGAAACTTCATCTCAAAAAAAAAAAAAAAAGGATACCTATTATAGGACAGCCACCATGATGGGTACTGGGAATACAAAACTATTGTGGATTGAATGTCTGGGTCCCCCAAAAATCCCTATGTTGAAATTCCAACTCCCAATATGATGGTATTAGGAGGCAGAGCCTTTGGGAAGTGTGGAGCCCTCATGCATGGGATTACTGCCCTTATAAAAAGAGAGCTTGCGTTAACTCTCTGCTGCCTGCCATCTGAGAATAAAACTAGAAGACAGCCACCTGCAAACCAGGCAGAGGGTCCTCACCATATACCAGAAATGCCAATGCCTTCACTTTGAACTTTCCAGCCTCCAGAATGTGCACATGTTTTTAAGCCACCCAGTCTTAGTAATTTGCTACAGCAGCCCAAACTAAAACAAAAACAGTCTCTGCCTTCGCGGAGCCTATAGATGAGTAGGGAAGAAAAATATTAGCCACATATTTAAATCGCTAAGTATGAAATTGAAGTTAAAATAAGTAATATAAAGACCAGACAGGACGAAGAGTTTCACCAAGTCAGGGAGGTCAAAAAAAGCTTCTCTGAAGGGTGACATTTGAGCTAAGCTTACAATTACCAGAAAGAAAAAAAAAGTAAAATTAACATGGCAAAGGAGAGAAGCAAGAGTCTTCTAGGTATGAGGAAAGGCCCTGATATAGGAATGAGCAAATTACAGGGGATAAAATGCCACCATGTCTAAACTTTTCCCTAGACAAATGCACCCAGCATTTTGCATAAAATTTCAGAGGCACTGACATCCTGGGGCTCATCCATAACCCCCAATCTTTATTCATGGATAGACCCCAAGATGTCAGTGTCTCTGAAATTGTATACATAACCATGTGCATATGCCATACCACAGTGACGGGAGAGCAAAACGGCAAAACTTCTATGGAGGAGAATTTGGCAAAATCTAGAAAATCACATATGCATTCACTCTTTGACTCATCAGTCTTGCTTCCTGGATCCTCTCTCAAAGAAAAAACATGAAATGGCATATGCACATGATTATTTGGAGCATTGTTTACAACAGTCACACTGAAGCACCACCTAAATGTTTATCCAATTGGGGATTAATGAGAAAGAGCAACACAATGGGTTATTATGCAGATGTACAAGAGAAAGAAGAAACTAGAGAGTGATCTCTAAGACATAAAATAAAGAAAATGAGGTGCAGAAATTGTATCTGGTCTGTCATCTTTTGTATAGCAACAGCGGTGGAGAAAGGAATGTGTATGTGTATATACATAAATATAGTCATAAAAACTCAAAAAGCTGAAAACTGGCACAAATGAACCTAAATCCAAATCAGGTTGATATTGGTGTCCTAACCACACAGAGAAAAGAGTTATTACAACTGACATTGGAACACAGTATCTGCACAGTATTTCTTCAGTAGGATGGACTTGAAAGACCAAAATGTTATATAGACCTCCCAAAGTCATTTGAAGTGAAGTTATATAAAAATGGGAACAGACTCCTGTTGCTGCTCCGGAAAAATAAAACGTGGGAAAGTGGGAACGGCACCATTATTCCTAAAGAGAAAAATTCTGGCCTAACAGTCAGGCCAAGTCAGGGAAGGCTCTGTCTAGGATTTCTGGGCATATCAGTGGGACCCAGGCAAGGCCTGTCAACTCCTTTAGCATGGTTCCTGTCTGTGAAACGAAGATAATACCCATCTCTCGTTGAAAGCTGTGTTATTTTTCAGATATACTAATAGGCATCTTGGCTCAACATAAGAAAGCTCTTTCCCAAAGAAACAGCTGCCTCCAGCCTGAAGAAAGTGTCACAGAGATGTAACGAGGTACCTTACCCACACCTGGGAGAGAGCCGGCCAGCCGACTGGGCAGGAGCACCTGGGTAGGGATGCTATGTTAGACTTCTCAACTCAAAACCCAGCTCGTGCAGGAAACTCTGAATTTCAGATAAACAACGAATAACTTTGCATGATACTGTATTTGGACTGAAAAGTAGCTCGTTTATCTGAAATTCAGTTACCTGGGCATGCAGTCCAGTACTGTATCTGGGAACCTCCCGGGGCGCTCAGTGGGGTTTTCCCACCCCGGAGTGTGGAAGGGGTCTCCCGCAGCCCTCAGGAGCCGCAGCCCTTCCTACTCAGGAACAGGAGGAGGAGAGCCGTCCGCTTTCGGGAGCTCCAGGCGCGAAGCTGCCTCTCTCCGCCTCGGGTGACTCCAGCTCGACGCCCAAGTCCCAACGGTCAGAACCGCCTCTGCCCGCCGGACCCAGCGAAGCCAGAGAACAAATCTCAAAAGTGGTTGGTGCCTTCCCGGTGCACGCACCGGACGCACGCGCCTGCTAGCCACCCGAGAGCCGCGTCCCGTTGCCGGGCAACGAGAGCGCGTGCCGCAGGAACCCTGGTAGGCGCCGCAAAGTGAGAGGGGCGCGCGGACCGGTGAGCTGAGGGCGCGCATGGGCGGAGAAGGGGGAACGCACTGCAGAGAGAAGGGGGCTGGGGGTGGGGGGTCGCGCTGCAGAGAGGAGGGGGCGAGCAGGAGTCGGGGCGCGGGGCAGAGTGGACAGGGCGTGCGGGGGGCGCGCGGCAGAGTGAAGGGGTTGTGAAGCAGGGGCGCGCGCGAGGGGATGGGGGCCAGAGAGGACGGGTGTTCAGGAGTGGGGGCGCGCAGCAGAGAGGAGGGGCCGTGCAGGAGAGTGGCCTGCGGCAGAGAAGAGTGGGTGTGCAGGAGGGAGAGCGCCCACGAGGGGGCAGCAGGCAGAGAGGAGGTGGAATGCAAGAAGGGAGCACTGCAGAGGGAAGCGGCTTGCTCGAGGAGGCAGGGCCAGGGAGGAGGGGGCGCGTAGGAGAGAGAAGTGGGGACGCTGGAGCGGGGTGTGCGCGCGAGGGTCTAGGAAAGGCGTTTGCGGCAGCGCGCATGTGGGTGAGCCGAGGAGATTTGCAAGACAGAAACCTGGAGGAGTTGGGGTGCAGAAAAGAGCAAGGGACCCTGGTCGGCAGGCTCTGGGAGAGACGAAGGGGTGGGGAGGCTTTGAGGAGGTGCCAGGAAGGGCAGTCAATAGGAGAAGGGCCTTCCAGAGTCGCCGGAAGACCGTCACTGCAAGCTGCTAATAGCCTGGCAGTTTCACAACGGCGTACCTTTGCTCTTGCTGGTGACCTCTGTTGGGTTCCTTTCAGAACCAACTCGGGCCCCCCACCTCCGGGATGTTGTCCAAACTTCGCCAGGTCCAAGCCCTTGCAATCTTCCCTGGCCTAGTCGTCTGTGCATGTACTAACCTTTCCCGTGCTCTGTTTCAACTTATGGGCAGGGCAGTGCCAGGCAAGAGAGGTCTTAGACGTTAGTTGAGATAGTAAGTGCCAGAGTGGACGCTGAAAAATCAAAGGGAAGCATGAGCACAGGCGTCAGAACCCTAATGAAGAAGCCAAGAAGTATTTACTGAGCTCCTAGTGTGCCAAGCACCAGCGGTGTAGAGTGAACAAAGACAACCCCATCCTTATTACCTTGCCTACTGAGTGCAAGGTCAGGAACAGTGTAAGCACACTCTCAGGGGAGCTCTGGGAAACACAGAAAAATAACCTCTCCCCCTACTGGTGAGTGTACCCTAAGTTGGTCTGAGTGGGCTTTAATAGGCACCCCTTTGGCCAGGCGCGGAGGCTCACCCCTGTAATCCTAGCACTTTGGTAGGCCGAGGCGAGTGGATCACCTGAGGTCAGGAATCCGAGACAAGCCTGGCCAACATGGCGAAACCCCTTCTCTACTAAAAATACAAAAATTAGCTGGGTGTGGTAGCACACACCTGTAATCCCAGCTCCTTGGGAGGCTAAGACAGTAATTCCAGCTCCTTGGAATCGCTTGAACCCAGGAGGCAGAGATTACAGTGAGCCAAGACTGCGCCACTGCACACCAACCTCGGTGACAGAGCAAGGCTCTGTCTCAAAAATTTGAAAAAATAAATAAAAAGCATCCTCTTGACTTCTTCCCCACCAGCCCTCACATTGTGGCTGTATCCTTGCTCTACTGTCTGCACCATATCTTAGTAACTGTTTGACCAACACATTTCATTCAGATCATTGTTGAAAATGGGCAATTTAGAGCAGGTGTAGGTATGCCAATACGGCTTGCCACATGCAAGCAGTGACATTTTTGGGAGCCACCCGATGACCAGAGAATGCAGAGCTGGTGATTCTGCCTTCTGGGAAGGACAGTTCTACAGTGATCCAGGCAAAGTAGATCGGTAACTACAAGTCACTTGGGGATTTTATTAACATGTAGGCTCTAAATCTGTGAGGTGGGGTGGGACCTGAGATTCTGCATCTCCACAAGTCCCCAGGTGATGGAATGCTGCTGGTCATCTCATCAGACCAGGTTTGCGTAAGAGGAGGAGTGTAGAAGGTTGTCTATCCAAGTGCATTGGTTCAAGTGGGCTGCATAGATTGGCAGGAGACACCACCCACCTCTGTCCCCACCCTCGTTCACTACCCCACTCAGCTTTTTTGTTTTATTCCCTTACAGATCTTGGAGTCAGAATTCCAAAGTGAATCTTACTGGGCTAAAACCAAAGTGCCAGCAGAGCTAGTTCCTCAGGAGGCTCTGGGGAGAATCTGTTTTCTTGCCTCTTCCAGCTTCTAGAGGATATCCTTGGCTCAAGGCCCTGAATCACATCGCCTTTTCTCCCTTGACTCTGTCATCACCTTCCCTGTCTGACCGTACTGTGTCCCTCTTAGAGACGCCTGTGATAACATTGTTCCTACTCAGATAATCCCCCTACCTCAAGATCCTTATAATTTAATCACATTTACAAAGTCCCTTTTGCCATTTAAAGTGAAATATTCATAGGTTCCAGGTATTCGGACATGGACACATCTGGGAGCCATTATTCAGCCCTAGAACAAGGACATTCTCTTACTTATATTTCCATTATTCAAAATCAAGAAATTTAATGTGGATAAATTATATCACATAATCTACAATTCACATTCAATTCATGTAATTTTCCTAACAATGACCTTTATAGAATTCTTTTTTCTTTTCTTTCCTTCTTTCTTTCTTTTTTTTTTCAGACAGTGCCTCACTCTGTCACCGGTTGGTGTGCGGTGGCGAGATCTTGACTCACTGCAGCCTCAGCCTCCTGGGCTTGTTATCCTCTCACCTCAGCCCTGCTAAGTACAGTCCCCCTAAGTACTACAGGTGTGTACCATCATGCCTTGCTAATTTTTGTATTTTTTGTGGAGACAGGGTTTTGCCATGTTGTCCAGGCTGGTCTCAAACCCTGAGCTCAAGTGATCCTCCTGCCTCAGCCTCCCAAAGTGCTGGGATTACATGCGTGCACCACCATGCCCAGCCAAATTCTTTTTTCTTGTCAAGATACAATCTAGAGTCATGTGTTGCATGTAGTTATTATAGCTGTTCACTCTCCTTTGATCTATAACAGTTAACTCTTTTTTAAATAACCTCAACATTTTTAAGAGTACAAGGTAGTTGCAGACTGTCTCTTGCTTTGGATTTATTTGATGTTTCCTCAATTAGATTCAAATACTGCATTTTAGGCAGAAATCCACAGAAATGTTTTATGTACCGTAAGAAGTGCATCACATCAGGAGGCACTTGATGTCACTTTGTCCCTTTATTGGATGTTTATTTGGATTACTTGTTTAAGGTTGTGTTGGCCAGGTTGTGCCACTGTAAAATTTCTGTATTTCCTTTGGAATAAATACTTAATTTGTGAGAAGAAACTCTGAGACTATACATATATCTTATTCCTTGTCAAATGTTCACCGAGGTTTAGCACTCAATGACTCACACCTTGATTCAATTATACTATGGTAATGAGGAAATGGCAGTTTTTTTTTTAATTGCATTTTAGGTTTTGGGGTACATGTGCAGAGCATGCAATACAGTTGCATAGGTACACACATGGCAGTGTGTTTTGTTTGCTTTCTCCCCTTCACCCACATTTGGCATTTCTCCCCAGGCTATCCCTCCCCACCGCCCCCTCCCACTGGCCCTCCCCTTTTCCCCCCAATAGACCCCAGTGTTCAGTACTCCCCTCCCTGTGTCCATGTGTTCTCATTTTTCATCACCTGCCTATGAGTGAGAATATGCGGTATTTCATTTTCTGTTCTTGTGTCAGTTTGCTGAGAATGATGTTCTCCAGATTCATCCATGTCCCTACAAACGACACGAACTCATCATTTCTGATTGCTGCATAATATTCCATGGTGTATATGTGCCACATTTTCCCAATCCAGTCTATCATCAATGGGCATTTGGGTTGATTCCAGGTCTTTGCTATTGTAAACAGAGCTGCAATGAACATTCGTGTGCATGTGTCCTTACAGTAGAACGATTTATAGTCCTTTGGATATATACCCAGTAATGGGATTGCTGGGTCAAATGGAATTTCTATTTCTAAGGCCTTGAGGAATCGCCACACTGTCTTCCACAATCGTTGGACTAATTTACACTCCCACCAACAGTGTAAAAGTGTTCCTTTTTCTCCACATCCTCTCCAGCATCTGTTGTCTCCAGATATTTTTAATGATCGCCATTCTAACTGGCGTGAGATGCTATCTCAATGTGGTTTTGATTTGCATCTCTCTGATGACCAGTGACGATGAGCATTTTTTCATATGATTGTTGGCCTCATATATGTCTTCTTTCGTAAAGTGTCTGTTCATATCCTTTGCCCAATTTTGAATGGGCTTGGTTGTTTTTTTCCTGTAAATCTGTTTGAGTTCTTTGTAAATTCTGGATATCAGCCCTTTGTCAGATGGGTAAACTGCAAAATTTTTTTCCCATTCTGTTGGTTGCCGATTCACACTAGAGACTGTTTCTTTTGCTGTGCAGAAGCTGTGGAGTTTGATTAGGTCCCATTTGTCTATTTTGGCTTTTGTTGCCAATGCTTTTGGTGTTTTGTTCACGAAGTCCTTGCCTACTCCTATGTCCTGGATGGTTTTGCCTAGATTTCCTTCTAGGGTTTTTATGGTGCCAGGTCTTATGTCTAAGTCTTTAATCCATCTGGAGTTAATTTTAGTGTAAGGTGTCAGGAAGGGGTCCAGTTTCTGCTTTCTGCACATGGCTAGCCAGTTTTCCCAGCACCATTTGTTGAACAGGGAATCCTTTCCCCATTGCTTGTTTTTGTCAGGTTTATCAAAGATTGTATGGTTGTAGCTATGTTGTGTTGCCTCTGATGCCTCTGTTCTGTTCTATTGGTCTATATCTCTGTTTTGGTACCAGTACCATGCTGTTTTGATTACTGTAGCCTTATAGTATAGTTTGAAATCCGGTAGTGTGATGCCCCCCGCTGTGTTCTTTTTGCTTAGAATTGACTTGGCTATGCGGGCTCTCTTTTGGTTCCATATGAAGTTCAAGGTGGTTTTTTCCAGTTCTGTGAAGAAAGTCAATGGTAGTTTGATGGGTATAGCATTGATTCTGTAAATTACTTTGGGCAGTATAGCCATTTTTACGATATTTCTTCCTAACCATGAACGTGGAATGTTTCTCCATCTGTTTGTGTCCTCTCTGATTTCGTTGAGCAGTGGTTTGTAGTTTTCCTTGAAGAGGTCCCTTACGTTCCTTGTGAGTTGTATTCCAAGGTATTTTATTCTTTTTGTAGCAATTGTGAATGGCAGTTCGTTCTTGATTTGGTTCTCTTTAAGTCTGTTATTGGTGTAGAGGAATGCTTGTGATTTTTGCACATTGATTTTATATCCTGAGACTTTGCTGAAGTTGCTTATCAGTTTCAGGAGTTTTGGGGCTGAGGCGATGGGGTCTTGTAGGTATACTATCATGTCGTCTGCAAATAGAGACAATTTGGCTTCCACCTTTCCTATTTGAATACCCTTTATTTCTTTTTCTTGCCTGATTGCTGTGTCTAGAACTTCCAGTACTATATTGAATAGGAGTGGTGACACAGGGCATCCTTGTTTAGTGCCGGCTTTCAAAGGGAATGCTTCCAGTTTTTGCCCATTCAGTATGATATTGGCTGTTGGTTTGTCATAAATAGTTTTTATTACTTTGAGATACATTCCATCGATACCGAGTTTATTGAGGGTTTTTAGCATAAAGGGCTGTTGAATTTTGTCAAATGCCTTCTCTGCATCAATTGAGATAATCATGTGGTTTTTGTTTTTGGTTCTGTTTATGTGGTAAATTACGTTTATAGACTTGCGTATGTTGAACCAGCCTTGCATCCCCGGGATGAATCCTACTTGATCATGATGAATAAGTTTTTTGATTTGCTGTTGCAATCGGCTTGCCAATATTTTATTGAAGATTTTTGCATCTATGTTCATCATGGATATTGGCCTGAAGTTTTCTTTTCTTGTTGGGTCTCTGCCGGGTTTTGGTATCAGGATGATATTGGTCTCATAGAATGATTTGGGAAGGATTCCCTCTTTTTGGATTATTTGGAATAGTTTCAGAAGAAATGGTACCAGCTCCTCTTTGTGTGTCTGGTAGAATTCGGCTGTGAACCCGTCTGGACCTGGGCTTTTTTTGTGTGGTAGGCTCTTAATTGCTGCCTCAACTTCTGCCCTTGTTATTGGTCTATTCATAGTTTCAGCTTCCTCCTGGTTTAGGCTTGGGAGGACACAGGAGTCCAGGAATTTATTCATTTCTTCCAAGTTTACTAGTTTATGTGCATAGAGTTGTTTGTAATATTCTCTGATGATGGTTTGAATTTCTGTGGAATCTGTGGTGATTTCCCCTTTATCATGTTTTATTGCCTCTATTTGGTTGTTCTCTCTTTTCTTTTTAATCAATCTGGCTAGTGGTTTGTCTATTTTGTTGATCTTTTCAAAAAACCAGCTCTTGGATTTATTGATTTTTTGGAGGGTTTTTCGTGTCTCAATCTCCTTCAGTTCAGCTCTGATCTTAGTTATTTCTTGTCTTCTGCTGGGTTTTGAGTTTTTTTTTATCTTGCTCCTCTAGCTCTTTCAATTTTGACGATAGGGTGTCAATTTTGGATCTCTCCATTCTTCTCATATGGGCACTTATTGCTATATACTTTCCTCTAGAGACTGCTTTAAATGTGTCCCAGAGATTCTGGCATGTTGTGTCTTCGTTCTCATTGGTTTCGAAGAACTTCTTTATTTCTGCTTTCATTTCCTTGTTTATCCAGTCAACATTCAAGAGCCAGTTGTTCAGTTTCCATGAAGCTGTGTGGTTCTGTGTCGGTTTCTGAATTCTGAGTCTAACTTGCTTGCACTATGGTCTGAGAGGCTGTTTGTTATGATTTCAGTTGTTTTGCATTTGCTGAGCAGTGCTTTACTTCCAATTATGTGGTCAATTTTTGAGTAGGTGTGATGTGGTGCTGAGAAGAATGTATATTCTGTGGATTTGGGGTGGAGAGTTCTGTAAATGTCTATCAGGTTTGCTTGCTCCAGGTCTGAGTTCAAGCCCTGGATATCCTTGTTGATTTTCTGTCTGGTTGATCTGTCTAATATTGACAGTGGAGTGTTAAAGTCTCCCACTATTATTGTGTGGGAGTCTAAGTCTCTTTGCAAGTCGTTAAGAACTTGCCTTATGTATCTGGGTGCTCCTGTATAGGGTCCATATATGTTTAGGATCGTTAGCTCTTCTTGTTGTATCGATCCTTTTACCATTATGTAATGGCCTTCTTTGTCTCTTTTGATCTTTGTTGCTTTAAAGTCTATTTTATCAGAGATGAGAATTGCAACTCCTGCTTTCTTTTGCTCTCCATTTGCTTGGTAAATCTTCCTCCATCCCTGTATTTTGAGCCTTTGTGTATCCTTGCATGTGAGATGGGTTTCCTGGATACAGCACACTGATGGGTTTTGGCTTTTTATCCAATTTGCCAGTCTGTGGCTTTTGATTGGTGCATTTAGTCCATTTACATTTAGGGTTAATATTGTTATGTGTGAATTTGATACTGCCATTTTGATGCTAGCTGGCTGTTTTGCCTGTTAGTTGTTGTAGATTCTTCATTATGTTGATGCTCTTTAGCATTTAGTGTGATTTTGGAATGGCTGGTACTGGTTGTTCCTTTCTATGTGTAGTGCCTCTTTCAGGAGCTCTTGTAAAGCAGGCCTGGTGGTGACAAAATCTCTGAGTACTTGCTTGTTTGCAAAGGATTTTATTTTTCCTTCACTTCTGAAGCTCAGTTTGGCTGGATATGAAATTCTGGGTTGAAAGTTCTTTTCTTTAAGGATGTTGAATATTGGCCCCCACTCTCTTCTGGCTTGTAGAGTTTCTGCCGAGAGATCTGCTGTGAGTCTGATGGGCTTCCCTTTGTGGGTGACCCGACCTTTCTCTCTGGCTGCCCTTAGAATTTTCTCCTTTATTTCAACTTTGTCGAATCTGACGATTATGTGCCTTGGGGTTGCTCTTCTTGCCAAATATCTTTGTGGTGTTCTCTGTATTTCCTGCAATTGCGTGTTGGCCTGTCTTGCTAGGTGGGGGAAATTTTCCTGGATAATGTCCTGAAGAGTATTTTCCAGCTTGGATTCATTCTCTTCGTCCCTTTCCGGTACGCCTATCAAACGTAGGTTAGGTCTCTTCACATAGTCCCACATTTCTTGGAGACTTTGTTCATTCCTTTTTGCGCTTTTTTCTCTGATCATGGTTTCTCGTTTTATTTCATTGAGTTGATCTTCGACTTCTGATATTCTTTCTTCTGCTTGGTCAATTCGGCTATTGAAACTTGTGCATGCTTCACGAAGTTCTCATATTGTGTTTTTCAGCTCCTTTAATTCATTCATATTCCTCTCTAAGGTATCCATGCTTGTTATCATTTCCTCAAATCTTTCTTCAAGGTTCTTAGTTTCTTTACGTTGATTTAAAACATGTTCTTTTAGCTCACAAAAGTTTCTCATTATCCACCTTCTGAAGTCTAATTCCGTCATTTCGTCACAGTCATTCTCCATCCATCTTTGTTCCCTTGCTCGTGAGGAGTTTTGGTCCTTTCTAGGAGGCGAGGTGTTCTGGTTTCGGGTGTTTTCCTCCTTTTTGCGCTGGTTTCTTCCCATCTTTGTGGATTTATCCACCTGTCGTCTGTGTAGTTGCTGACTTTTCGATTGGGTCTCTGAGTGGACACCCAGATTGTTGATGATGAATTATTTCTGTTACTTGGTTTTCCTTCTACCAGTCTAGCCCCTTCGCTGTACGACTGCTGAGGTCCACTCCAGGCCCTGCTTGTCTGGGGTACATCTATAGCAGCTGCGGAACAGTGAGGGATGCTACCAGTTTCTTTTTCTGCTATCTTTGTCCAAGAATGATGCCTGCCAAATGTCAGTCTTTTGGATATAGAGGGGTCAGGGAGCTGCTTGAGGAGACAGTCTATCCTTTGTAGGAGCTCAAGTGCTGAGCTGTGAGCTCTGTTGTTCATTCAGGGCTGTTAGGCTGCTATGTTTAATTCTGCTGCAACATAACTCATAAAAAAACCCTTTTTTTCTCAGATGCTCTGTCTGGGGGGGGGTTGGGGCTTTCCTTGTGAGTGTCCGCCTCGCTGTCCTGCCCAGCTAGGAGGCAGTCTAGTCACTTTTTGCCTGCCGAGGCTCCGCCCTGCTGGTGTGAGGTTTGCCCTGTTGCTGCAGGCTCTGCCCTTCTGCTTCGGTCTCCGCCTTGTTGCCACGGGCTATGCCCTGTGGCGGAGTCTCTCTGTTGTACCGGGTTGCCTCGGCAACAGCAGGCTGCGTCAGCAATGGGCGTGTACCTCAGTAGGGGCTGATTGCCTTGGTAATGGCGGACGCCCCTCCCCCACGGAGCTGCGCTTTAAGAAAACCTCCTCACTGGGAGCGTTTGGAATCGCCGTTTTGTTTGTCGCACTGCGCTACCCCAAACGCTGTTTCCCTGGGATTTCCTGGGCTGGCCCACTGTCCAAGTCCCGTTCAGTCTCAAGTTCAGCCCTCTCAGGTCTCAGTTTGCCGGTTCAACAGGGCACCCGTAACAGTGCGCTTTTGTATGGAGTGTTGTGGAGCGCCTCTGCGCTCCGGCATGGGCCGCAGCCGCACCGGCTGCCAGCTACACCAGCCTAGGCCTCTGCCTGGTGTCCCGCGTCTCTTTTATACCTGGGAATTTCCCCGTTCTGTGGGCAACTAAGATCCATCTGGAAATGCGTCCCCAACTCACCCTCTCTGCGCATCCAGCGAGAGCTTCAATCCTGGGTTGTTCTCACAGCGCCATCTTGAGTCCTCCTCCAGAAATGGCAGTTTTTTAAAACTCCATTATTTTCCCCACATTTGTTAGTTGGCATTCTACTTCAGCAAAGACCTTTGCCTTCTCCCTTCTTATTCTACTTACATATTCTCATATGGACTCATGTATTCTTATTTTTTCCATAAGTTATAATCCATTACAGTCGCTATTTATTTTAATGGTCAAACTGCCCCAGATTTGATTATAGGAGGCCCTTTAAGCTGGTTCCTCTGTCCACAACCATTATATTTTTTAGAATGTTCTAACTTTCTGGCACAACAAAATGTTCCAGGCTCATTAGACTTGTCCTGCCCCAGCCTTGGAATCAGCCATTCCTCCAAGGAGTCCTGATTCCTCTTAAGTGACAAAGACTATTTACAAGCAAGGTTTATATGCTTAGTGTGCTCATTGCTACTGAAGTGTTTTGGTTTCTATGCCCTTGCAGTGGAGAGAGCTAGGAAATATTTTGTCTATAACCATATGATAGATATGAACAGATAACATCGATATGGATATCTGTCTACATGTTTTTTTCTTCCTTAAGCTAAGAAATGGGGATTAGAGGAGACAAATTGAAAAATGCCTCCAGAAAATTTTAAGGCTAGATCTGAGCTTTTATTACTGGGTGGGATCTTTTGGAATTAAAATGTGTCAACTTCAGGAATATGGGATTTACCAGGAGGAGGCCAGGTGCTAGGTCATTTCATGGCACAATCCTCCACAGAATAATGTAATAAGCACTTACTCTGTGCCTGGCTAAGTGCCTGATGTGTGTTTATTATCTCCTCTAATCTAATGATTGTGAGCTACATACTTTTGTTACTTCTGTTTTACAGTTGAGGAAACCAAGGCTAAGAGAGACTGAATGACTTGCTGAAGAACACACAGCTAATAACTGGCAGAATCAGGACTGGAACTTGGTCTATCTTAATGTGCATTCCTACTGCCACAATTCCCTGCCACTCTCGAGTTGGGCTACCTTGCCTCCAGCTCTTGAAATATGATGAATAGCAAATCCTTAAGTCATAGAGAATAGAATATCATGTCAGGTGCTGGCAGAGCTCCTGACAAGTAGTAGCTGCAGGGCCAACATATTCCCTCCCTCTTCTCCCCAGGGCATTTCCATGGTCCCCTGTGAAATAAATGAGCCTATCTTATCTATGTCATAGATGACTATAGCTTCCAACCTCATAATAGCACAGCCTGCTGGGTACTCAGGGCCCCTCCCCTGGACCTCCTGCCTGCTCATTTATTTTCTCTCTATTCAAGGGCAGAAATGTGTGGTTCAATGGAGGCCTTAGCCACCCTTACCACCAAGGTACCAAACTCCTCCCAAGCCCGGTAAACCCTAGGACCCACACTGTCTGACCTAGTGCAGCTGGAGAGCTTTAAAAAAAAGTCCATTTGAATGTATGAGCTATTGACAAGTAAGTGTTTGTTGGTTCTTTTGGGAATGATATGATCCAGAAACATCTCATATTTGTCCTGAAATAAATCTGAATTGGTTAGAATGTATCTATTTTTAATATCAGATTAAGTTTGTAAAATAGTGTGACTTTGTTTCGATGTTTTCCAGGCTCCCAGGATGGAAACTAACTACCTAAAGAGGTGCTTTGGAAATTGCCTGGCCCAGGCACTGGCAGAGGTGGCAAAGGTTCGGCCAAGTGACCCAATAGAATACCTGGCTCACTGGCTTTATCATTATGGGAAAACAGTGAAAGCAAAAGAAGAGGTGTGTATGTGCACTGGGACTTAGGGAGGGCCCAGCTTTCCCAGAGTACCTTGAAAGCCAGACACAAGGCAGGTTTCTGGAGCTGGCCCGGGGAGTTCCTTGGTTTATTTGACTTGCTCTTAGGGCAAGATATCCCTTAAATGTGGGGATCCTGGAGGCTAACTCAGAGAAGTGGGGCTTCAACTCAGAGGAGCTGTGGGGTTGAAGGGTTTGTTGCTACTAGCAGGCTAAGTAAGGCTAGTTACAGGAGGAAACTCAGCGGACCCAAAGGACCCATGACCCAAGTCAGTCCCCAGTGAGGGGGGCAGCATTTATAAGGCTTCCCCAGGTGCTGACCTATTTGACTCTGTCACCTCACCCCAGAATAGGCAAGAGAAGATCCAGCTGCAGGAGGAATATGACAGTAGCCTTAAGGAAATGGAAATGACAGAAATGCTGAAACAAGAAGAGTATCAGATTCAACAGAAGTGTGAAAAGTGTCACAAGGTAGGGAAAAGGGACTCAGCTTTGGGTAGCCACAAACATCCCGAAGATGGAATCCAGGAAGGCCACAAGTTAGCCCAACCCCAATGTAAGGCACAATAAGGGTCCCTGTAGCCTACTTTTCACTCCATATTCACGTATTTGTATATAAACCTATGTTATTGACAACCTTTGTTAATGGAAAAAAGGAGATGTTAAAAGACAAATTTGTCTGGATTTGAGGAAATACTCTGGTGTTACTGGTTTTAAAAATCTGACTTTTAAGAAAATCTATTCACTTGGAACAAATATTTTCTTATATAAGCTCCTTTGAGCCCTTTTTTAAGTAGTATTCAATATTTTTCAGAAACCAAATATGGTTATCAGTACATACTTCAGATATTTAACTGAGTATTTAGGATTTGATTTATTATATTCTATTTGCTTTTATGTGAAACTTCAGGTGCCTCCTCTGTGATGGTATAATATTAGATGAAAGTTGTTAACTTGGAAGAGTTGAAGACAACTCTGCATTCATCCGTCTGACAAGCATATCTTTTACCTCCCACAGTTCTTTTCACAATCTCCTGAAAAATGCCTTATGCCATTCCATGCTTTCTACAAAGTGGTAGATACCTGGATAGAGTATTATCTCAATTGCAGTGTAGGGTTTGACATCTGACATCTTTTTAACTGTCACTGTACCCTGTGCATTAAAGTCTTTAATGCAGTCCATTACAATTCACTAGCATTTGCTAGCTTCCAAAGCCGACTTTGAAGATATGAAAATATTAAGCTTACTTACACTTGTACTAATATACTCAATGTCCTCATAATAATATGTTTGCTTTTTTTTTTTTTTTTTGAGACAGAGTTTCCCTCTTGTTACCCAGGCTGGAGTGCAATGGCACGATCTCTGCTCACCACAGCCTCCACCTCCTGGGTTCAAGCAATTCTCCTGCCTCAGTCTCCTGAGTAGCTGGGACTACAGGCACGCACCACCATGCCCAGCTAATTTTTGTATTTTTAGTAGAGACAAGGTTTCACCATGTTGACCAGGATGGTCTCGATCTTTTGACCTCGCGATCCACCCGCCTCAGCCTCCCAAAGTGCTGGGATTATAGGCATGAGCTACCATGCCAGGCCCTATGTTTGCTTTTTAAAGTCTGGATGTCTTGTAAATAAATTAAATCAAAAGATAGTTTAATTCTATTGCTTGACAATAGTCTAAGGGAACTCTCCCTCAGGAAAGATTCA